>NC_140068.1:53803357-54149138 GCF_964194135.1 Talpa europaea | reverse complement strand
CTTATTACCTACATCTTGATCACCACCAAAAAGCCCTATATCCAATTACAGTTTTGGTAGAGGGTGAGTGAAGTATGGCATATCTATGGGTTTATTAAACTTTTATCCATAAATTATATGTAAATAATTGGCAAATCAAGAAAATTTGACAAAAATAAAACTCAGTACTTTTTTATTTAAGAAAATGTAAAGGCATGCTAGTTAGTAACTGGTAGAACATACTCTCAAAGCATAACTCTTACAAATTCCTTGCATCCAAAGTATGGAAATAATATATACAAATAAACAATAAGAAAAACAAGCCAATTTTAAAAGTTTCATGGTAAACCTACTTGCTACTATAATCTTCATGCTGGTATATCATGATATTATAATCAAAATTAGTATATTCTTAATGAATACCCACTTTGCTAGCATTTAAAAACCCCTTATTTCTTCTTCAGCAAAAATCTTGATTTTTTTTTTTTTTGACTCTAGTAAACTATTCAGTGACCATCAGCTGGTTTGTGTGTTCCCTGTAGACAAGTAGATAAATTTACCCTTTTTAAAAAACCCTGTTGTACCATTTACTTTTTAGTATAGTTTAACTAGCAATTAATATCTTAACAAGAGATAAAAAATTCTGACATTATAAGTAGACATAAAGCAGTTGTGTGTTGTATGTCCAACAATACATATACTTACACAAATTTTACTCTTACTTTACTCTCACTTTATAATCTTTTTAGTAACTTTTAAGGTGTTTGTCCATATATTATGAGACATGTCTTTCTTAAATACAGGAATCATTTTGTTAGTGTTTGTATTATAAAATGAATACTTGACTTTATATGACAATCTCATAATTTAATGATAAATCTTGTGGTAACTCAGAAAAAGGACTGAGGGCAAGACTGGCTCTTCCATTCAAAATCTTGTTTTGGGGGCGTCCCCTGGTGGCACAGCAGTTGAGTGCTGGGCTGCGAAGCTGCCTGCGGCCTCTGCAGCGCTGGTTCGATCCCTGCCCGCAGGTGAGGGTCCCACATGGTGCACAGACCTCTCCTGCCGCACCTGCTGCTCCCCTCAACAGTGTACATCGTCAGTCTGCCTGTTCTGTTCCCCTCTCTGGCTCTGGTGAATTCTCTCACCCTCCCGTGCTTCTGACTGTACCCAGTGCTTTTATAAATCAATCAATCAATCAATCTTTAAAAAAATTAAATAAAATCTTGTTTTGGGGGGTATTATATCAGTTTCCTTTTCTTTTCCAGAATAAGAGAACCTACCTCACAGGGATGTTTTGTGATTAACTGAGTCAACTCTTATAAAATACTGAGAGTACTTCCTGGCACAGAACAAGTACTCAATAAATAAAACTTGTTTCTAGTGTCTTTAACAGCAGGAAAATTCACATTCTAATTCTCAGAGAGGCTTCTGCCAAACCATGATGACCTTAATCTTTCCTCCTCTGTCATCACTGCTTTAATCATTTAACTATAAGGTAATTCATTTGCAAACCAAGTATCTTTTATTATCAATATGGACTTTATTTCTTGACTTACAAAGTTAAAAACAGTAACAACAAAACATAAATCCAGTTTGTTTGTGTGTTTATGCATTTATTTTATTTTAGGATTACAATGAAACCTGTATTTCTTCTCTGTATATGAACTGTCATTGTTAATTTTTTAATTGTGGCACACAACCTAGTTGGTTTCTTATAATAACACACTTGCTTATACTTGATTGTACCAGAAACCATCTTGGGAACCTATAATCTACTTTTCAAGTCACATAAAGATAACTACCATTGTATTTGCAACATCAATCCATTAATTGCACTACATCTCAATGCATTTTCTAAAATTAAATTATACTGATATGGCATCAGATGAGGTTCTGTGTTTTGCTCCTATAGAGATCATCTAATTTAACCAGATAGGCACTGCAATAGTGGCTTGAAAAGAAACTAGGAGACCTCTTGGATATAAGAAACCAGCACAGATTGCACCAGAAGAGATAGAGAGGAGATTCATGCTTCAGTGAACAAGAGGTTGATAGATGGAGAGAAATGTCTAGAGGCAGTGGGTATAGGGAGGCAGGCAGGAGACTTTTTCAGGTGCTGATAGGTGTTGCTCAGTCATTGGCCATGACAAAGGGGAGCTAATAAGCATGGAGACACATACTATTGGCTTATGAGAATTACATGGAGAGAAGATGGGGTGTTCCCAACAGCTCTGTTCCAAATGAAAAGAACAAAGAGTGTGCAATGGATTGCATTCCCTTTCCCCTTCTAATCAGGACTAGTACTGGCCTTGTAAAGATTATTGATAGTGAACAGTCTGCATATCTGTGTTGCTACAAACATGAGCCTGCCATCCCAGCACATGTATACCCTTGGCTGGATCCCTCCAGGCCCACCCCAGACTCCCTGAATCAGCAGCTGCAAAATCAGATGTGTGGACCAAATCAGAAGCTGGAAAAGGCCAAAAATCTAAAAATAACATAAATCCTCAGTGTCACCTACTGGAGAATTAGAAGTAGTTCAAATCTCTAAGTTCCTGCTACAGATACTTTGTTTTTGTTTTTTTAATATGGAAATCTAATGCCGCAAACTAGGTAGACCTGAGACCTCAAGGGAATACAACACCCAAGGAGAGCACAACTCTACAGCTCTATAGCTCCACCATAAAGTCATGGTGGATTTTATCTTTTTATATGATAGAGTTCAAATTTGCCATAATAAAGAAACTCTATTTGAGTCTCTTTGGAAGGAAATGAAGAAAACCAAGTAAGTGCGTATAAGATAATTCTGAAAAGCTATTCAAAGAGACAACAAAATTAGAAAAATTAATGAATGACCCAAGAAATAAAATTAATGAACAGAAAATAGAAACTGAACCATTACATAATAACAGATATACAGAAATGATCAATGTGGAGATTTAAAAAATTCTGAAGAAATCTATGGAAGAACTGATGAAATACATGATAAAATCAGTTACTTTGACAATAGTAATGCAAAAAAGACCCAGCTGAAAGAAGAAAGAAATACAAGGAAAAAAAAAAAAAATGAAGAAACCTTCCTGGTGGCGCAGCGGGTTGAGTGCAGCATTGTGAAGTTTCAATTCCCTGCCAGCCAGGGAGATACCTACGTAGCGTGGCAGACCTCTTCTGACTCGCCCGCTGCTCCCCTCAGCAGTGTTTCCGATCCCTCTGCCTGTTCTGCTTCCTGCTCTGTCTCTGGTGGATTCCCTCACCTCCCGTGCCCCTGGCATGTATCCTAGTTCTTGTATAAATAAATAAATCTTTAAAAAAATGAAGAAACACTTTAAGAATTATATGACATCATTAAGAAAGGAAAATAAAGGTAACTGATATCCCAGAAAAGGAAAAGAGAGAAAGGGGAACAGAGAACTTATTCAAAGAAATAATAGCAGAAAGGTTTTCAAACCTAGAGGAGGAACGGAAAATAAAGTTCATGAAAACTAAAAGAACATCTGGGGGCCTCCCCGGTGGCGCAGCGGTTGAGCGCTGGGTTGCAAAGCTGCCCGCGGCCTCTGCGGCGCCAGTTCGATCCCCGGCTGCTCCCCGGCCACCTGAGGGTCCCACATGGCGTGCAGACCTCTCCTGCCGCCCGCTGCTCCCCTCAGCAGTGTACTTCGGTCCTTCTGCCTCCTCTGCTCCCCGCTCTGGCTCTGGTGAATTCTCTCACCCTCCCGCGCTTCTGACTGTACCCAGTGCATGTATAAACAAAACAAACAAACCAGCAAACAAATAAATAAAGCATGCCTCTATAAAAAAAAAAATAAAAAAAAATAAAAGAACATCTGGTTATCTAACAATACAGTACTGAGATCATCAAAAAGACATATACTAGTGAAACTAGCTGGAAATCAAGAAAAAAATGTTGAAGTTGATTAGGGGAAAAAATTTACAAACAAGGTAAATAGAAGTATGTATTCAAAATACTCAATGATTAAATCTACCAGCCAAGAAAACTATATCCTGCAAGACTCTCATTCAGATAAAGGGCTTTACTAGACAAACACGAGCTGAAAGAGTTTGCCAAAACTACATTTCCTTTATAAGATATATTGAAAGGAGGGCCTCCCTGGTGGCGCAGGCGTTTGAGTGCAGCACTGTGAAGCTGTCGCAGCCTCTGCAGTGCCAGTTCGAAACCTGCCAGCCTCGGAGCAACCCACAGGGAGAGCAGACCTCTCCTTTCTCACCCGCTGCTTCCCTCAGCAGTGTATTTCATCAGTCTGCCTGTTCTGTTCTCCACTCTGTCTCTGGTGAATCCTCTCACCCTTCCGTGCATCTGGCCTGTACCCCGGTTCTTGTATAAATAAAATAAATCTTTAAAAAAAAAGATATATTGAAAGGAGCTCATCTATATATATTGAAAGAAAGAACATCCACATAGATAGAACTAGAAAACTAAAGACAAAAGTGCAGTGGCAAATACTCATATATTAATGATCAGCCTAAATGGAAATGGATTGAACTTACCATCAAGAAGCAACAGTACAAGTTGAAAGTCAAACTCAAAGTTATATATATATATATATATATATATATATATATATATATATATGAAATTGTTTTTGTAACAGTGGTGACTAATTCCAAATGGGAAATATATATATATTTAAAATAGCATAAACATTGGAAATATATAAAGATAAATTCATTAAAATATGTTAGAACTATATGATAATAAACTAAAATTAACTACTAATAAAAATTAAAGAGAATTATATACAGGGCTGTAAACCAATATTACCTCAAAAATAAATGAAATAACATAAAAATAAATTAAAGAAAATAATTAAAATGTACAATATTATAAACCACTGATAAATACATTTTAGTGAATTGGAAAAATTCAAATTGGTAGGGTTTTTGACTCTTCTAAGTATGTTCTCTATATTTATACACCACAAACAAAATTTCAGACAACTTTTTATGGAAACTGATTCTAAAGATTATATGAAAGTGCAAAGAACCTTAAGTGGCCTAAATTGTAATTCTATAACATAAGAACAAATTTGGAGAAGTTGTACTATATGATTTTAACACTTACTATACAACTACAATAAACAAGTCTAAGTGTAGTTTCAGTTTTAGACAAAGAACTAGATCAGTTCAATGGAAGGCAGTTCAGAAGTAGACCTGTGCATATACAGGTGATTATCAACGATGTTTCAAATGAAATTTAATAAATATAGGATAGTTTATAACTGTTCAAAGAAATTGTGCTCCATAAGGAAAAAGAATACAAAATCATATTACACCATACACAATTTAACTCCAAATTAATCATTATTTTAAAACAAAGGACAAGGTATAAATTAACCTACATAAAAATTCAATGATAATTCTGTTCCTCAAGAGATACTATTTAAAAAATAAGGACACCAGCTACTAACTAGGGGAAAATATTTGCAATACATATATCTGATTAATGACTATATTATTAGAAAGATATCAATCCAGTATAATGAGAAAGCTAACAAAGACTTCACAAAATGAGATATAGAAAAGATCAATAAAGCACATGAAATCAGTTCCAATACCAATAATTAAAGAAGATGCAATTTAACACCAAAATGAAAAGCTTCTACAGAGATTTTGAAGTATCTAAAATAAAATAACTGTCAAATCCTAAATGTTGACAAGATTGTGGAGTAATTAGAATTCTTGCATGTTGGTGGTGGGCTTGTCAAATTATACAAACGTTTTGGAAAACAATTCGGTAATTTTTCATAAAGCGAAATATATATTTACCAATAGTCCTAGCACTCCACTCCTAATTGAAATGAAAACACTTGCCCATTGAAATATTTCAGCATGAAAGTTCACAGCAGTTTTACTCACAAGAAATTCAACTGGAAGCAACATAAATGTGAATGTTATACAGAAAAAAATAACAACATGATAATAAGTGGAATAGTGCTCAGCAATAACAAGAGCATGCTATTCAATACATGCAACAAAATGGATGAAACTTAAGAACAGTATTCTTAAGAACAGTAAACTTAAGTGCCTCCCCTGGTGGCCCAGTGGTTGAGCACTGGGCTACGAGGCTGCGCGCAGCCTCTGCAGGCCGGTTAGTTCCCCGCTGCCGGCAAGGGTCCCACAAAAAAAAAAAAAAAAAAGAACAGTATTAGACACAAAGCAATGCATGTGCTTGTCTGATTCCTTTTGATAATATTGCAAAACACAGAATCACTGTGGTGTGATGTACTGGGAAAGGTTTTAAAGAAACACTTTGGGATGATGGTATTCTGTATTTTGATTGTAGCAGTGGTTATGCAAATGTGCCAATTTATCAAAATTCATGTGTATGTTGTGTTGCAGTATGGACATTTTTATAGCATTCATAAAATGAACAGGGAAGGAAAAGATGCAGTAAGTTGACTAAAGTATGAAAGAGCTATCTTAAAACACCACTGTTCACAAAATTGAACTGAAAAGTCAGTTTAAAAACTTTAAAGAAATAAAGATATTTGAAAAGTTTGCAGAAAGAGATAATTTATATATATGGGAGTGCATGTATCAGTAGTTCTCTGCTATGTTGAGCAAAAACATAATCAGTAATACTCAATTATATTACTAACATTTTGAGACCACAGAACACTTTAGATATTAAACATTTATTCTGAGACAAAATATTTTTATTAGAGGATATTGTGGGCAAAATAATGGAACGCATCCAATGTTTAAATAGCTTGAAAATTTGGCAGATGCTGGGTTTCTCTTTTTGTCACTATTCCATGGCATTCTCGTATCAATCAGAATATCTTTAGAGACAAGAACAAACCAATTCTTCTACTTATGGCAACAGGTTAATTCCACTGTAATTGTCATAATACCTCTTTCTAAAAATCACTAGCTCTGACATTTTAATAGTTTAAAAGTGAATGAATTTCAAAGTTAAGAATACAGCCATGAAATATCATCCCTGAATTTCCCTTATTTCAACAATATGGTAAAACCATAATGAACTAATTGATTAAGAGAGGGGAAGGACAGACCAAGAGTTGATTTTCTTTAGAAGTAAAGAATTCACCAGAAATACAGAAAAAAAATACTGCAGGAACAAATGACCTTTATTACCTAAATATTAAATTACTATTCAAATTTAATACCTATATCAATTTATTATCAATTCTAAATCATTTTGATGTCTATTCTGGTATATCCTTTAGTACCTCTCACCCAAAATATTTTCATTTCTCACTTTTAAAAACATATTCTGTTCCTCTGGCTGATTTTCCTGTCTGCCTCTATGCTATCTATCTTGTCTTTCCATGCCTTATATTTATGTCTTTATTGGGGCTTCACCAACCTGTTTCTTTTTTAAATTATTTTTTAATGTAAATCCAACTATATATACATTTAATTTTTCTTTTGTTGCTGCAAGAGTGCAAATAATTTCAAATAAACCTGTCTTTTACTTACCTTAGGTAAGTCACAATTTTTTTTTATCTTTTCAAAGTGACCTGGAAACAGCCAATATTTGGTTTTAACTAATTATGGTCAAATTGTTATTATTTAAAAAAAAAAAGCCAAACTGTGAAATAATTTCAAAAGTAAATAGTAATTAATCATTTCTTTTTTAAAAAGGTTTATTTATTTATGCATACAGGAACTGGGGTATAGGCCAGAATTGCGGTGGGGAGGGTGAGAGGATTTTCCACAGACAGAGTGGGGAGCAGAAAAGGAAGACTGACAGAAACACACTGCTGAGGGGAGCAGCGGGTGAGTCAGGAGAGAGGTCTGCTGTGCCATGTGGGTCACCTCCCTGGCAGGGGATCGAACTCGTGCTGCAGTGGCTGTGGATAGCTTCACAGTGCTTTGTCTTAACCCCTTGTGCCACCAAGGAGGCCCAATTAATCATTTGTTAAGAAAAACTTACCTAATGACTATAGAGCACTTGAAAATAAACAAGTGTTAAAAAAGTAATGGGTTCAAAGGAGATTCCAGTGTCTGCCGCAAGTGAATGTCTGCTCCTGGTCATCAGCCTACACCTCTACTTTCTCAGGCTTTCAGTGAGGGCTCTCTGGCCTATCATCTCAACCCAATTCTTGGTGCCTTGAAAGCACAATAAGGTTATATTTTTTAAAAAATGGGGGAAGTTTCTGCTATACAGTGTTGCTTTGCCCTGTACTTATATAACCATCTTCCTCAACCTTTTCAGTAGAGTCAAACTGATAGATTTCAAGGTAATTTTCTGACCATATTGTTATATAAAAAACATTTAATGACTACTCCAGTTAAATTAATATATTAATATATATGCATAGGTGAATACACACACAAATATATGATACATGTATTTATTACATCCTGGTAAATACATTGCTGAAATAATTAACTATGATCTTTTCTGTTATACCCATTTTCTTCTGGATCCAAATAACAACCTATGCAGCCTTTATTTGTCCTGTTTAAATACTATGATTTTATGAATTTTGAGAAAATATTATAAACTAGTTTAATTAATCTCTATCTCTATCCCTTCCCCATGACCCATCTTACATATGTAAGTTATTCTGTCAAAAATGGTGTTATTCCTAATTATTTACCATCAAGTCCCTGTTTTAACACCTCTTTTAGAGGCTGTTTAATATCAAAACACATTACTTAAGCTTTATGATTTTTCTTGTATTTTTATTTTTGGAGCAGGATTTTAAGTGCTACTTAGTTTCCATTTTATATAATAGGAATGCTAAATGGTATTTTACAATGAAAACAACTATTTTATTTTCCTTACATTTATTATTATAGGCTCCCTTAAACTCAGCAGTTTTAAAAGCTTTATTTTTAGAGACAAGTCACTCTAGATGGCAGGGGGGCTGTTATTTGGCTCTGAAACAATGAACTGTGTCCCATTCTTCTTTGAGACCTTTCTATTTTTTTTGGCCAACTAATAGCCAATTGTGAAGGATCTATTTTTCTCAGTTTTTAGTTCCAAAGTCCCATCAATCATACCAGACCTGAGGGGAGAAAGCATTGTATGTGCACTAACATTTTCAAGCCCAAAGCTGAGTTGTTGCTCTCTCTAGCAGTACCATCTGCTCTGCGCCAAGTTTAAAGTCAAGGGACTTCAGTAAACCCACACGTCAAAAACTTCCCACTACGCAAGGGAATCATCCTAAAAGATTTGTGTAAAATGTGAGCCACAAACCCACAAACTTCAAAAACAAAAAGGCAGCAGTGTTTGGAATAGCACCACAGATTTCAAACAGCGAGCCTATTACAAGAAGCAACTACACCAGGAGGTGGCACACTCCAAAGAAAACTGTAGAATAAATAGACATATAAAAGAAAAAAAGTTCACCAAAATAATGTCATTAAGTAACTGTAACTATTCTTTAATGAAACAGAGAAAAGGGGCTTTCTCAAGTTGTGAATGTAAATGAAGATCTTTTTGCCACAAAAGTTGTATCTCCTTCTATTACTTTGGATGCTATTTTTAAATAATCTTTAGGGATATTTAATACTTAAACATTTTAAAAGTTTGAGATTGTATTAATTAAAACAAATTAAATAGGCAGTCAGATACGAAAAGTAATGTTTAAAAATCTGTGAACTACAAGACTCTCGTGGTGTAGGTAAAGAACTTAGAAATAAAATAATAAAAGTTATATTTTCATGCAATTATTTAGAGCAATAAAATTTGTGTTTCAATAACTTAAGTGCTTTTATATTTGAATGCATTTTTCTACAGACACTATGAAATAACACAGCTATATTCCTATTCATTTTAATGTACAACAAATTAAATGAATAAATATGTATCGTATACTTATGACATTTTCTTTCAAAGTTTTCTTGTAATTACTTACAAGAACAAACACAGTGAGTTGTCCACTTTTTATTTTCTTGTTCTTTTTTTGTTTTCATTTACAGGACATTATCTTATGAAGAAAGCCCGTGGTGCATCTTGGGAAACAAGTATAGATTTTGGTAGTGAGTGAACAGGAAAGCTTTAGGAAATGGCAATGTGGAAATCACGAACTTGAGAGACTCCCAGGAAGGAAAATGTGGAACTGGGAAAGTCTTCTAATGCTCAAGAAAGAGGGAATATATTATTACATACAATAATATTGACTAGGGGTATGGTATTTTCTGTTTGTTTCTTTTTATATTTGTTTTCTGTTGAGTATTGAGAACTCAGTTACCATTTTGCTACAGAACAAAATGTAGTGGTTTGAAGGGCCTCCTGGTGGTGCAAGGGTTTAAGTGTCAACACTATGAAGCAATCCATAGCTATTGCAGCATGAGTTTGATCCCTGGCCAAGGAGCTACCCACATGGTGCAGCAGGCCTCTCCTGTCTCATCTGCTGTTCCCTTCAGCAGTGTATTTCAGTCAATCCACCTGTTCTTTTCCCCACTTTGTGTCTGGTGAATCCTCTCACCTCCTGCACCTCTGGCCTGTACCCCCTTCTTGTATGCATAAATAATCTTAAAAACAAAAAACAAAACAAAACAAAACAAAATGCAGTGGTTTGAGACATTCTTGATTATCTCTCACAGCACTGTTTTTACCAGGATTGGCAAGGTTATTTTCTTCCAGTGTCCTTCATGAAGATGTATTGATAGTTCACATGTTACACTGCTTTTTAGATTAGGATTAGGTCACTACTCTTATAAAGCCACCATAGGTGTGATATTGTCTATGGAGCAAAGTTTTTAATGAAATAGATTACTTGAATTTGTTTTTAAATTCTGCGCCAAACTACTTACCAAAATGTTCATCAATACACTATAACATTTCAACATCTGTCCTAGAAGTTACTCACTGAGAGCTATATCTTCCTGAATCCAATGATCAATTCAATATAACTTTCTGCAAACTTGACAAAAATTAGTCATTCTTTTCTTAAAAAACATTTTAATTGTATTTTTTAAAGATTTATTTATTCATGCATACAAGAACATACAAGAACTGGGGTACAGTCCAGATGTGCAGGAGGGTGGGAGGATTCACCAGAGACAAAGCAGGAAACAGAACAGGCAGATTGACTGAAATGCACTGCTGAAGGGAGCAGCAGGTGAGACAGGGGAGGTCTGCTGCACCATGTGGGTATCTCCACAGCCGGCCAGGATTGAACCCTTGCTGCAGAGGCTGAGGACAACTTCACAGCGCTGCGCTCAATCGCCTACACCACCAGGGAGGCCCATTTTAATTGTATTTTTTGAGGAAATATTGATTTACAAAACCATATATGACTTAGGGGTATAGGTTCATACCTTTTCAGAAATAATTTACTCTTATAATAATTTCAGAAATAATAATTCTTTGACATTTCCTCTTAGTCCTTTTCATTACTTGTCCCTTTTTCACTTTCTTTCTTAAATTTAAAACAATTCTAGGCATTTATGATTCTCAATTATATATTTCCAGATGAGAATTCTCACTGGACTCCAAGCTTTAATGTCTACAATGAATCACAATCATTCCATGGTCAAAATAAAATGAATGATCTTCACAAACCCTTGCCAAATCGGCTTTCCTTTGAATGGTTTTTTAAGTCTTCTCTGATTTTTCTCATTTTTATGCATCCCATTTCTAATCAATTAGCAATTTTTGTTAGCATACCTCCAAACTATTTCATCAGTGTAATCACTTTTATTTCCATTATCAAAATCCATCTCCAAATTACATCATCTCTCTACTGAATTCATACATAAAACTTTCTCATTGGTTTCCTTGCCTTTAGTTATGCTTGTTGATAAGTGAATCTCCCACACAGCAACAAAGTGTACTGTATAAAACATAAATCAGATAACATCACTCTACTCCTCAAATTACACCAGAGGTTACCAACTGCATATGTAACAGAAAAGAACAGAAATAGAAAACAACTTCCTGATGTAGCATAAAACCTTACATGATCCGTTCCCTTCTACATATTCCATGTCTAACCATGTTCTCTATAGTTCTAGTTAAACTGGTTTATTCTAAACACACTTCCAAAAAATGTAAAGCATGTTTTCATGTCATTTGTATCAAAAATAGCTAAATTTATTGAAACAGAAAGTACAAAGATGATGACCAGCAATTAGGGAGGGAGAAAAAAGAACTATAGAGCCACTCTTTGATGAGTATAGAGTCCTAGTTTTACAAGATGTAAAAGTACTGATGTCCTGTTGCATAACTATGAGTATTTAACATATTGAATGATACACTGAAAATGTTTAATGGTAATGATAAAATTTATAGTAAATGTTTTATGTCACAATCTTAAAAAAATGAAGGAATTAGTCAAGAGTTTCATGTTCTTATTGTGATTATGAGGGTGGCTGTCACTTTGGATCAGAGACCACAGATTATGGATAGCAATTGTATTAAACATAGCTGGTAATATAATCTGTTTCAATAATTCACTAGTCTGCTCAGTTTTGCCATAGAATTTTACTTCCATTCTTAGGAATTTTCAAATTGTCCTTTGGCTACACAAATTTACACAATAAAGGGATTTTATAAAACTTTGTAATTGATGAAATAAAACATAGGGACAAAAAGGTTCAGGGTTGAGGCATGGATGGACAAGTAGGAGTAAGCACAAAATCTGATCATTATTATATCTATTAATATAAAAAATCCATAAAAGAGGCACCAAAAGATAGAGGAGACAGAATATCTTGATCGTTGAAATAAGTCAGACTTTGTCCTTAGTCTCCAAGTAGGCACAATGGGCATTTAGTAATGGTGATATGAAGGGATGTTGTGAATAGGTACTAGAGCATAGCTGCCATTCACTAAGGCTTATCTAGGTGTTATAGAGCAACCCCGATATTAAACGGGTTCCTGGCTGTGGGTCCTCACCCGCGCGCTTTAAAGGGTCTTATGAATACTCTACTACAGACACACACAAAAAGGTTAATAAAAGGTTTATTTACAAGAGGAAAGGAAATAAGGAAAATGTACAACTCAGGGAGAAAATAGGGAAATAAAGTCTTTAATGCGTCCTACCCGATCCACCGACCTGGAAACCCAAAGTCACTCTCAGAGCTGGCCGGACGCTGCGAGCTGGTGGAGAGCCCAAAATGGGGTCCCCCAAAGCCACGTGTCTGCCTTTTCTATCCACCTGGCTGCTTAACCCCACCCTCAGGTCCCAGCCACCTTCCCTTTGGTGGTGATGGGATTTGGAGTTCCCAGTGTCTTTGGCTTTGACCTGGGGTGGGGGTGGAGTCCACAAAGCCTATATGGAAATAGCTTTGGGACATCCTTCTCCCCCTAACATAGGTACTGTTATCCTGCAAGGTTGCATGTTCTACCTGCAAATGACAGTGTTAAGGGAGAAAGAATATTAGTCAGTGTTCTCCAGGAAAACAACAGAACCATTTGAATCTATCTATCTATCTGTCTGTCTGTCTGTCTACCTACCTACCTACCTATCTACCTATCTATTTATCTGGCAACCATCTATATGTCTAGAGATATTTACTAAAATGAATTGGTTTGTGCAATTATGGAGGCAAATCCCAAACAAGATGTATAGTTGGCAAGCTGAACATCCATAAGTGCCAATGTGTAGTTCCAGTCAGAAAGGTGAAAGTTGACAGGTCATCCCCAAGAAGAGCTGATATTTCATGCTGAGTCTAAAGTCTGGAAAGACTACTGTCCCAGCAAGATCAGTCAGGCAGCGGGAGTTCCTTTTTGTTCAGTCTTTTGATTCTTTTCAAGTCTACAATTGATTGGAAGGGGACCACACACATTAAGGAAAACAATCTACAGATTCAAATGATAAACTCATCAGAAACACCCCCATAGACATACTCAGAATAATGTTTGACCAAATGTCTGGGTACTTCGTGGGCAAGTAAAGATGACACACAAATTTATTGATGACTAGGACCCAATATAACTTTATCTTTCAAGGAGACCAGCTAGTGTTTTAGTGGCAGATTTATTGGACCCTTCTACCCTCAAAAGATCAATGATTTATTTATCTTGACTGGTATCAAAACAAACACATTTCAAGTAGAGATCTGACTTTTTTGTCTTTAGGAGCTGAACCAGCACCACGACTGAAGAAAATTCAAAGTGCTAGATTCATCAGCTTGCATAGAGTTGAAAAAAACCCTTGATGACAAAAGAGATGCTTGTAATTATGCTTATCTACTTGTTGTGTCTCATAACTTATCTCCCCAAAATTGCTACATTGATAGAGTGACAGTAGGCACAGCTGAGACAACATAAATGAAGAGGCATTTTATTGTATTATGTTCTCAGCAAGCTGAACACAAGTTTTCAACTTAATACTAAAATACAGCATCAGGAAATGATTGTGACTAAAGATTTGACAATATTGCTATAGATGCTGCCCCATGAACATGACAATGATATACCAAATAATAAAACACAACAGAATGAAAATTGGTCTCAAGCCAGAAATGACTTGTAGAGCCCAAAGAGAAAGTAAGTGTAAAGTTAAAAACATAGTACTGTAGGGTCTGGTTTTCTGGTGGCCAGGAGTTAAATCTGCTATGGGTGAAGAAATTAAACATACTGAGAGGAATACATAGGCTCAAAGTCAGACTTACTGCTAGAACTCAGGTGTTAGGAGTTTATGTTCCCTGTGTATGAATGGAATATTATTTAACAAAAGAAAAAGTGTTTCTGGTCATACAAGAGAGGCTGGACCACTGTTGCTTGACCTAGTCAGGAAGACATGTATAAATAACCTTGATACCAGGACAAAACCAAATCTCTCATTGACTTGAAGATTGAAAGAACAATATCATTGATAGCCCTGCAGAGAATAAGCAGAGAATGTAACACCATGAGGATAGCACATATGGAGGTATGGAAGAAGGGAGAGAAAGAATTTCTCACTCAAAATAAATGGCAACCAAAATTCTATAGCACATAGTGTATTCTAATGCTTAAAATAATATGAAATAATTTTATAGAATATTCTAATGAAGAAAATTTTTGAAGTCTGTAGTGTTAGGTTAAGTCCCCTAGGACTCAGGGTGAGTGAAGATTTGTATTAAGGAATTTTACTGGAGAGTGCTTGTGGGGAAATTAAGAAAAAAGGAAGACTGACAATAGGGTAAGATGAACTGTGATACAATTGTAAAACAGTTCTTGATCAAAGCGAAGGGGTGCTTTGTTGTTGAAGCTGAGATAGTATTTTAGTGTTGTTTTAGTGAATGTAAGAGGATGACTCACTCCTAAAGGAGGAATCAGTATACACTACAATCCACTATTTATGTGGCTAGCACTTTCAGCTGTTTTTTTTTTTTTTTTCTTTTGTCCTGGGGAAATGAAGAAGGGTAAAGTGTTATCTACAACCATTGCTGCTTCAACTAATTATAGAGCTTCACTAACAATCATCATTTCCTTCCTCTCCCACTCCTTTTAGGCCCTCATTTTCACCTATCACCTCTGTTCACCTAAGTGACTTGGTAGTGTACTTAAGGAAGACTCAGGGTTCTGAACCCTCCTCACCAATACTAAAACTACTGCATCTGTCCATCTGTCAAAACTGATCAATGGAATTCCAAAAAACACCCAAGTGAATCACATAGGGAGCAGGTATATTCTTCCAACTTCATTCTGAATAAGCAATGTTATCTCCAACAGATGATTAAGATCTGTTATCTGCTAGATTTGAGTGTTCCTTTTTCCTCCTGGTCTCTGGGAAAGAGGAAAACAAAATAGTTGTCATTACTTAAAATGTTAGTATCCCCTGGTGGAAGTATATTTTTCTAAGAACAGAGACATATAAATCTGCACAGCCCAGGAGTTTGAGGAGGAAAAGCACACATTTTTCAAGTAGCTCTGGGAGAATTATCAGTAGGACCATTCCTACTTATGTCTTTCAGTTCTTGAATTCTTGTGTTCAACTTACTGGTGATAAAGTACCATATATTTGTTTTTTATGTCACAAATCAAACATCACAAATGTATATCCAGTTTCACTTTCATTTCATGTATTGTGAACTTTTCTCAGTCAGCTCTCACATCCTTTATAATTTTTAACACAATGAGTTCCACAGAATAGACTAAATTAAATTTTTGTTTAAAATGATGAGTTTAAGGTATGTCCCACATAGAAAAAGAAAATAGAGGTAAAAGGTACCTTGGAGGAATCCCAATAGTTGAAGTCACCTTTAAAATCCACTCTTTGATTAATATTTATATCTTAAAGCACTCAATTGAATTCAACATTACATTGCTACAGAGTAATGGTAAAAATATAGCACTGAGTAATACAGATCAGGAATTTGTTAGAGTTTCTAAATAGCCTAACAAAGAGAAAGATTATGGCAAAGGACGTGTACAGCATTTAGAAGAGAAAGAATCAGGAAAAATCTAAGTGTGGTATGTTACTTAAGAGTGTTTGCCCAGTGGGTTGTCCCTTTATTTTCTGTGTGTGTATGGTTATGAGTTAGAGGTATTCCTTGGGGTATCAAGGGCTTGGTGCCTAGGGGAAAATGGAGCAAATGGGAGTTATTACCACCAACACTGTCAAACTCCCCAATTTTGCTGAGAGTTCCCTTGAGTTGGTTGCAATGCTTGTTTACTGGTTTATGTCCTGTTCGTAGTACAATTATTATATTTTTCTTAAGAAATTATATATGCATTAATCTTTTCTGAGGATTAGGAGAGAGGTTACCTTCAATGGTAAAAATCAGAAAATAGTGAAGATCAAAAAAGAAGATATTATCTAAACGTTATTCCTAATTTCTACTGCACCTACAGCATTTCTGCCAGGAAATCTCAGGCATAATTCATATCATTTTAATTTTGCCTCCCTGGCCTAATGAATTATATTGTAACATCAAAATATGAGCTTATTAAAACCATGGCTCTTCAGTAGACAAAGTATTCTTCCTGCTTTTTTTCTTTTAAATTTGGCTCAGTTATTTGTTATGTATTATGACTAACCTAAAAATTGTTCATTTAAATATTATTGCATCTCTAAATTGAACATTTTATTTTACTATGACTATATTTTCATGCTTAATTTTTTATTGCCACCAATTTTCAACTGTTCAATAACCCCACTGTGGTTTTTATATTGAAATAAAAGAATGAAAAAGACAGGCTTTGCAACCTACTGTTTACCAGGGTAAGCTCTGCACAGCTCCCAAGCTTAGATTCCTTTACTCCCAGGACCAAAAAATTATTTTGAGCTTCAAAAGTCATGACTTTGAGATAAAAAGAGAATCAATGTAGAACATTTGAAAATATAGTGCTAGATTAAAATGTAGATAATTTCCTTAAGGTAACAACACAAACATACAAAGTTTTATAAGGAAAATTCAATTTATCAAAAGTTAAAATTTAAAGATCTTTAACATTTAATGTACTGGCCACCTGTCTAAACTGATATTAATTCAGTTAATATAGTAAAACTTACTTCATGATGCTTTTTTTAAGAGGGAAAATTAAAGAAAGCATATTGAAATTTTATTAAACTTTGTAGTTTGTTGCTGGAATCTTTTTTTCCTTATTGAGGTAACACTGGTTTATAACACAGTATGTGATACAGAATTATAGGATGACAGCCTTCGAGTACATGTTACCACACTATCCCCACCCCCAAGACACCCACCCTCCACCACCCTATAGTCCGATGTACTCTCTTCCACTTCCCCCTCAGGTACAATGGTGACAATATGTTTTGAAGGAAAGCACATATGATCTTAAATGTGTTTTTTGTCAATTTTAGCCTTCATACTGAGAATGGTGTCTTTTGATATCATTTGTCAGAAAAATCTGGCACCATTATCAAAGGCCTTAAGGCAAAAACCATCAAAAGGGGTGAGAAAGACAATTATTTGTCAAGGGGTGAGAAAGACATGGTTATGCTGCCAGGATTTGAATCCTGGCTCTGCTGCTAACTAGCTTTGGAGATCTGAGTAATCTTTAATTCTCTGTGCCTCGGTTTCCACATCTGTAGTAATCATGGCAATAATAATATTCAGCTTATAGAATACTTTTGGTCATTTAATAACTCAGTAAGTTAATATGTGCAAAATATTTATAGCAAGTGCCTGCAATATTGTGTGACCCTCCTGCCCCCCAGTGTTAGCTATTTTATTTACTGTTTGTATAAAATATTAAAACTCATAGTCTAAAAGGGGGCTATCTGTAGCTGTTTGTGAATTTTTTACACTAGTTCCACTGATGCTATCATTGATCAAAAGCTATTTGCAAGTCTTTCTTTGAAACTGGTATTAAGGCTTACAGAGCAAAAATATTCAGCTCATATTGAATATTTGGTTTATACAAGACATTGTTGATGGTGCTGGGGATGAAAAATGGGTAAGATACAATTTCTGCCCTCAAAATGTTAATAGTCCAATAGGAGAGATAGGATACACATATAAACAATGCAGCAGAGCAGATTTTAGGTATTTTAGTACAGGGATTTTGACACTGTACCACGATTGAGATTTTATAAGCATCTTTTATTCTCATGGGATAACAGAGCAGGGATTCCCCAGACACAGCAATAGGAATCTAAGTATCCAATGATTGTTGAAGGAATGTAACAGTAGTAAATATACATAAAAAGTGGAAGTGATGGTGAAAACTGTCAAAGCTTCATAAGAATAGTCTTTTGATTTTAAATGCTAAATGAGAGTTTGTGAAATAGGGAAATGAGAAATCTTTTTTTGTGTTTTAAGAATTTTGAACAGGGCCTCCCTTGGTGGTGTAGTGGTTGAGCTCTGGGCTGCGAAGCTGCCTGCAGCCTCTGCAGGGCCAATTTGATCCCCGGCCACTGGCAAGGGTCCCACATGGCACGCAGACCTCTCCTGCCGCGCCCACTGCTCCCCTCAGCAGTGTATTTCATCTGTTCTGTTCTGTTCCCCACTGCCTGTTCTGCCTATTCTGTCCCCGTTCTGGCTCTGGTGAATTCTCTCACCCTCCCACGCTTCTGACTGTACCCAGTGCTTGTATAAATAAAATAAATAAATCTTAAAAAAAAAATAATTGCAAACAGTTTTAGCATTGCTACGGTAAATAAATGAACAATTTTTTTCTAAATTATCCAAGAAATAAATCCCCTCCGTAATAAGGTTATCTGAAGAAGAGGATACATGATGTGAGGCTGCAGCAACTGAAAAGGAGAAGACAGATTCTGAGCAATTAAAGAATTACAAACTGCATAATTCAGAGAGGAAATGAATGGAGGAAGGGGTGGGTGGATGGGGAGGGAATGGAAGAGAGAGGGAAGGAGAGAAGAGAACTCAGAGAAACCAGCCTATCTTTTGATTTCATTCTAGGATAAAGTTTTGAATGACTGGAGAGGTGGCAACTCTGTATTTTGATAGTAGATCAAATTTTAGAAGCTACCCCCAATCTTAAAGCATTGTTGTGTGAATAGAAAATAGAATTTCAGCAAAGTGAAACTGATTTTCTTCTCTGGCATATCCAGTGGTAGACATTTTCATGAGAAGAGTTTGCAAACATTTTAATTAATGGAAATATGTGGGTATTCATGTAACTTCTATGTAGGATTAATTTTAATTATATAATTTAGCTGAATAAATAAGTTCTTATTAAGTATTGCTTATGGTTTTATTATCCTATCTTGTATTTGTTATTGCACTGTGACACTAGGACTCAGAAATATACTCTAGGGCCTCTCATAACAAAGAATTGCTCTTTCATAGGTTTGCTTAACGCAGAGTTACAAAATGCTAATAGAAACTAAAGGGACAATACTTGTCATTAGTGTTGGGGTGCCTCTTTAGTTATTAGGCAATTTTCCCTGGGGGATATAAGAATATCGTGACTTAGGACATTTGTCTTCTTACCTAACTCCTACATTTCAGAGATAATAGTATATTTGTGAACCACTTGATTTTCTAACAGTATTAGCAGTACTGTTATAGGACAGCCCCGATATTGAATGGGTTCCTGGCTGTGGGTCCTCACCCACACGCTTAAAAGGGACTTATTAATACTCCACTATAGGCACAAACAAAAGGTTAATAAAAGGTTTATTTACAAGGGAAAAGGAAATAAGGAACAGGTACAACTCAGGGAGAAAATAGGGAAATAAAGTCTTTAATGCATCCTACCCGATCCACCGACCTGGAAACCCAAAGTCACTCTCAGAGCTGGCCGGACGCTACTAGCTGGTGGAGAGCCAAAATGGGGGACCCCCCAAAGCCCACGTGTCTGCCTTTATACCAACCTGGCTGCTTAACCCCACCCTCAGGTCCCAGCCACCTTCCCTTTGGTGGTGATGGGATTTGGAGTTCCCAGTGTCTTTGGCTTTGGCCTGGGGTGGGGGTGGAGTCCACAAAGCCTGTATGGAATTAGCTTTAGGACATCCTTTTCCCCCTAACAGTACCATTTTAATTGTTTGTTAAGTCCATTTCTGTTTAGGCTTACTTCATATGATCCTTAAACTGAAGAAAATCACATCAAGAATTTTTGGTACTAAAGTTTTACAAAAGTTTGTGCAACTGCAATTGCTTACATCCAACACTGAAGAAAGCATTTGGAAGGAAATGCTTCTGAATTTCAGGAAAATTCCAGAGACTTATATTTTTAAAATTCTGAAGTAACAAAAATTTCCCTTTCTACATTTAATGTATGTAAAGAAGATAAATTACAGATAAGAATCTAAGTTAAAGGCTTAGACTACTGATATTTTTGTTCTATAGTAACAACTACTGCCATATTAAAATTAAATCCTGATACGTGCACCTAGTTGCCATGGATATTGCTTTAGACCTCTTATGCATGCAAGGTATTTATACGCAACCCTATATAATCAAAATCCACTGGGGTATCATTATATACAATAAAATTATCACAGACACACTGTTATATTCAATAAGCATGAAAACTATGTAGACACTATACACAAAAAGATACTTCTTGATAATTTAGGACCCTAGATTAATTGCATTCTAGTTACTCTTAACCCAAACCACATAGCACATCCCCAAATGGGACTATGAATGACTTAGTCTGTTTCATATCCTTTTCATTCAAATTTCAGTGATTTTTTTTTTTTTAAATCGTATTTTATGGAGCAGCTGCAGGACCTGAGCTTCTTTTTATCTTGGAAAAAATAAAGGCCTCATTTAGCTCCCGGTAGAGCTATGAGCTGCAATGTGTTTGCTAGTCTAATGCATCTGTCCTTTGTGTAGCCACAAACTCCAGAGAGTGTAAAGACCCCTTTCCTTGCTAAACTATGTGAGAAGACAGTAGGTCATTGCTGCAGACTACCATCCAACAAAAAAGAAGAGGTGTGAGGAAAATGTTTGCGTACATTTGGAATGCAGTGACTATTGCTGTGTAATTAGCATAAAACAGGCTGGTCCAAAACCACAAGAAAGATAGGAAATTTTACTGACAGCTAAATTGAAACTACGTTAATCTGACAAAGATTGTGTAGAAAATTGCTTGCATTTAGTTACCAGCACCATGCTCTGTATTGTGTACAGATTTTTTATTTTGTTTTAATTGTTAAGTGATATTTTAAACTCTAATTTTTGCAGTGTGAAACTTTGATCAGTCGTAACCACCATTGCCCAGTCGTGGAGAATTCGGACAGACAATAAAATTCACTAACTACAATTTTAAAACTGCCCTATCTCTGACTTACTAAATTCTTCACAGCACTGTTGCATTTATTTCTTAGTGAGTAATCTGGGAATACCACAGGGTCTTACAAATCTTATCAGAGGAACTGCATACTGTTTCCAGAAAACACTCTGAGCTCTAGCTACAAGACAACTTTTAGACTTTTCTCTTACCCAGATGTCTTTTCAAGCAGTACAACCTTCGTTCTAGCTGGAAGATTTACTTCACCCATTAATCATCTGTTAATTGTTTCCATGTTACAGAGTTTTTAGTACATTCTCAATGATGTGATTTATTAAATTTTTGTAAAAAATGAGTTATGCTGAGGAGCAGTAAAAGACATGCACAGCGCATGCAGGAAACACTACTCTGAGTTACAGGTGGTAATTACCTTAACATACTCGAGTGATTTCTTCTATTTCAGAGTCATAATTCACAACCACTTTTATGAGCTAATTTTAAGATACTTGGAATAAAAAGATTAACTTTTATTAGTATTTATACTTTTCAAACACATATATGTACGTATTTGTTAGTACTAAAAACAGTAGTGATAGATTTAACATTCCTAAAATGATAAGAAGAAAGTTCACACTGAGATTTCACATTATGAATTTTAAATAGCTAGTTGGCAACTTAAATATCTCTAAAAATAAGACTAATATTATGTTTGCATTATGAAGTAGCCATGAGATAAACTATGTTTGAAGTGCTTTTTTACGAACTAAATTGTATGGTTGGAAGGTAAGCAACAGATAGTGGCTGAGGTAGTTAAAACACAAAACATCATTACATATACAAAGAAAATCATAGCAACAAAATCAGATAGAGGCAAGCTTAACTAAAATCCAAATAGAACAATACACCCTATAAAACTCTATCTGAAAGAATAAAACATTCAATGTTATGTCAGAAATCAGAAACCATAAGTCATAATTTCCATCTTTTGGCTAAAGTTCCATATGTTTATATATATATACACATGTGTGTGTATGTCTGTGTGTGTGTGTAAGGTAAATTTTATTTAATTTACTATATATATATGGCACTTTAAATCCCTACACCCTTCTAGTAGTATGATGTTACCTGAAAATTAGGCCTTTCTGATTTTTTGAGGTAGAATTGTACTAGATAGATTTAGAGCAGTGAAGGTAATAAATGCCTGAAGATGAACAAAAAAAGGGGCTAAGTAACCTCAAAAAGAAGTTGCAGGAGACTAAATTGTGTTCCCCCAAAATTCATATGCTGAAGCCCCAACACCCAACATGAACTTATTTAAAGATAGGGATTTTAGAAAGAAATTAGATTAAACAAGTTCATTAAGTTGTATATCTAATAGGATCCATGGTCTTATAAGGAAAAGAATAGGAGAGACTTCTCTCTCTCTCTCCCCCCCCACACACATTTAATGTATAATATAGATGGTATATTATTATACACACACACCCCCTAGGTACACATAAAGGAAAGACCACGTGACCATACAGCAAAATGATGGCCATCTGCAAGTCAGGAAGAGAAAAAGAGAGTGCTCAAAAGAATTAGACCCTGCTCACACCTGATCTCAAAATTCCAACCTTTAAATCTCTAGAACTGGGAAAAAAATAATTTCTGTGGTTTAAGTCACCCAATCTATGGTTTATTTTATGGCACCACAGGTGACCTAATATAGAAGCACAACATATAAATTACTCATTTATATCTGAATAATTTTTATTGTCATGAAACTGTAAAGTCCTATGTATAGCATACTTAATTAAAAATGCTGCTTTTATTATTGGGCACAGGATAAAAATGCAAACCATGAATTTCTGTATCATTTTCTAACAAGAGATTTTCATAAGCATACTAATACCAGCAGTCTTGGGATATAAGAAGGAGGAATTTCTTTTGTTTCTTAATGTTGCTCAACCCTACTATCACAGATTAAGGTGAAAAGATCAGTCCAACTCCAGAGATATTACTGGATTTGGCAAAGGGGTGAAAGAGCTCCCTCAGGCCAAGAACTTCAGTAGGTACACTGTAAGCAGCAGGGTGTGAGTACTTCTGATCCTGAGGGGTAACGTGGGCAGCACACCCCAGTATCACTTCCCCGCTGCCCAAACTCTTCCTTCCCTTCAATGACACTGGTTTCCAAACCACTTCCTAATTAAGGTCTCAGATACTAAAATTTGCTCAGTTTCCATTTAAGGGAACTCAAGCAGTGTTGACATATATCTTTGTATTGTGTGTGGATATTTCTTTCCCCTTCTAATTCTATTGTCTATTTAAAGTCAAGTTTCCAAAGTCAATTTTAATCCTTTCCACCCTCACCAAAATTAGATTTTGTTGAATACTAGATGTTATTTTAATACTCTATTAAAGTTGTGTTATACTCAACTTCTTTTTCTGTTCAGCATACATTTGGTTATCAGATAAAACAAAGCACTGCAGCAGGAAGCATAATTGTGTAGTAAGTGTATATCTGTACTAATCTTGCTATCTTATGATTAGGTAAGTGATAATTACTTTCCCTCAGTAAAAATAATGGGGACTTAGTGAAAATTCATTTCCCCCCTATTGTATCACACAGTAAATACATATTGAACATTTTTGTGATGATAATGTTAATGAGCAAAATAACATATCTTCAGTACATAAACTTTCACTACTTGCTATCTTTGAAGTATAAGTACAGTGAGAAGATGTTAAATTCTGTGCTTAGTTTTTGTCATGTTTATTCTAGTAGCAATATCATATTACTGGTAGACCCATAGGGTATATTTGCATCTTATGTCAGTTACCTAAGCAGCTAGTTTTGGGAAATTCTGTCTGTAATAGAAATAATATGACTCATATCAGTTTGTCAGGTAAAGTTCAATGTTAAATAGCTACATAAGCTTACAGCAGATGTGGGCAAAATGCAACTCAGTTTAACAAGGGTGTCAGATTGTCGCACAGTATTTTAAGTAATGTTTAGAAGGTAAATGACATTTGAAAATTTGAGAATGCTTTTGGCTACATCAGGATTTAGGTTTTTCCTACCGACTGCAGTCAAGTCCATGCAGTTATATGTTCATTTTGTCTTATGTGCTGATAGTAGTTAGTGGTCAAGCTGAATGGCAACCAGGAAATTCCAGGCAACCAAACTGGAAAATTACTGTTGCTTCTTCTGTTGGTCATTTATGTGAGGAATTGTGTCAGTCAGTGCTAAGAGCTTCTCATTGTTTTTCACATCCACCCTGGGAGCCCTAGTAGAACAAGGAGCAAAGACATTAAATTCACTGCATAGGCAGATCCAGACTTCTGGTCTGTCTTCTAGTGTGAAAACTTCTTTTATGACTGTTGTTCAGTAAATCTCAGATTGCTTTTTTAAGGATTCTAGTCACTTGTGTTAAATGGTTTTTAATTTTTTTTAGCAAATTAACAAATTATTGATATATTTAATTTCCTTGTATGGAATCACATTATAATTTGAAAAGAAATGCCATAATCTTTCTGTATTGATTTCCTTAGCTTGTATAACACATAGAATCATACATTGCAGCCATTTTTCAAAATGCCTAATTTTTACAGTCAGAATATAAGATTTATGAAGGCAGGCATAGAATGATATCAAGGATTTTGTCTTTCAACTATATGTAAGTAATAAATATGTATTTAGGGAATATATTTGAAAAGTAACTATTGTAATAAGAAGATAACAAGTAAAATGTGCCAGTTATAGCCTGTAAGAAGCAAAACTTTTAACTCTTTGACAGCTCTTGACTTTTACAGGCCAGCTCCACAGGGCAGTATTGGTTATAATGTCAAGTTGAGTATACCATTAATACACCTCACTGGTGGAGTCTGAATGTTGTGATTTTTATCATCAATGTGAAGGGTCCATTACTGAAAACTCAGTTAAGATATTAAAGAAGTTCTCTTAGGGAAAGAAAAGTTTGGTTTAAGAGATCTTTGTTGGTGAGCCACCCTTTTTAAAAATGAAAAGCAAAAGGTTGGTCTTAAAATTGGAACATTAGGAAAGTGTAACAGAATTTCAAATACAATTGGTTACAAAACATTCACAAATGTTGTACTAAATCCACTGACAAAGACAGTAAATGATTTCATGAGATTCTTCCTTTAAAAGATGAGAAATAATATTTAACACTGTGCAGAATATTATTTTAAATATCATGACATATTTGTACAGTTATTCCTGTCATGATTACTGAAGGTAAGTGCTGAAGAGATGTTGAATAATGACTCAAAAAAGTTAACTAAACTCCATGAAATTTGGTGATAGTGATTCAATATTTCTTACCTAATGTGTACAACATAATCATCACTAGTACATTTGTGTTATGCATCTATGTAGAAAAAAACTCTATGTCTTTTTTTTAAAGGTTTATTTATTTTATTTATACAAGAACCGTGGTACAGGCCAGATGCCATGGGAGGGTGAGAGGATTCACCAGAGACAGAGCGAGGAACAGAACAGGCAGAATTATGAAATACACTGGTGAGGGGAGCAGCAGGTACCACAGGAGAGGCCTGCCATGCCATGTGATACCCTCGCCAGCCGGCTGGGATCGAACTGGCGCTGCAGAGGCTGTGGACAGCTTCACAGCACGGCGCTCAACAGCCTGCGCCACCAGGGGAGGCCCTCTAATTATGTCTCTACTAGGGAAAATGTATAATATGTATGAAGAAATTATACATATCATGTACTATACATATATATTATTATGGTATTCACATGTAGTAGTAAACACTAAATATGAATTATTTTAGATTAAAAATTAATCATACACTGTAAAAAATGCTTTAAATTAAAAAAAAAAGTTTTAATTACCCCATATCTCAAAACATAGAATTAGTGACATTTCTACTTTGGTATGATTTCCTACATCATTTTATCCATGAATTTTCTAAGGTGTAATAATAGTTCATAATCACTATGAGAAGACTTCATATAATCCATCAAACCTTCCTCTGAAGAAAATGCTAGCTTGAGTCTTTAATTTTCTACAAGTGTTTCTGGGTGATTAAAGTATGGTATGGAAATATTAGAAATTAATTCTGCACTACAACCATTAAACAAGCAACTTTGTGCCTAATACATGGCTTGATCAATGTAAGGCAGTTATGTTTCACATAAAAATACAGCATTATTGGGGGACTCTCTGGTGGCGTGGGGGTTAAGTTGCAGCACTGTCCAGCTATCACCATTGCTGCAGACTGAGTTGGTTCCCCACCCACAGAACTAACCCACATAAGGCACAGCAGACCTCTCCGGTCTCTCCCACTGCTCTGCTCCACAGTGTATTTCAGTAGATCTGCTTGTTCTGTTCCCCATTTTGTCTCGGGTGTATCCTTTCACCTCCCTGCACCTCTAGCCCATACCCCAGTTCTTCTATTCATAAACAAATAAATGTTAAAGTGAATGCATAACATTAAAAAAATACAGCATTATTATTCACAGATATAAAACAAGATTTAGAATAGAGAAGTTAAATAACTCCCTAAGCCTTAGTAAATTCTCAGACCAGAATTTGAATACAAATCTATCTGATCCCTAATTAACATTTCATTTAACTTAATCACATGTACAAGCTGCTTCACTACCCATATACTGTGGGCACAAAATAACAGATGACATTTCTTATCCTATAAAACATGATTAAGAACACATTATTTTGTATATTACATAAAGTTTTGTTAGAATTAGAAAAACTTATGAAAGATAAATATTATATAATGTTTGGTGTATCAGGAAATATGGAACTGAATAACTGCTCTCATGCTAGTCTATATATGGATGAATATAGAAAACTGTGGGGCCAATGAAGTAGATGTTTCTGCTCTGTGAATTAGGAATGTATTACCTTCATTATTATGGTATTCACATGTAGTAGTAAACACATATGTTCAGCTATAACATTATCTAGCTTGATCAATGATAACTGTTACCAGTAAGTGTGTGGAGATGTAATAACAGACCAGAGGGGAAAGAAAATATTATTCAATAAATCACATTAAATGACTACTTTCTAAATAATACAAAAAATATACTATTTCACACCTACTTCAAAACAAACTTCAAATATGCTAAATATTTACATATTTATAAAAAGAGAGGAAAATAACAGTGAATATTTATTAAATCTGGGAGGAAGTGGTATAAAGCAAAAATTCTCTTTTTAAAAAACATGTATTTATTGAGGTAATATTGACTGACATCACAGTATATCTCTTAGGGGTATAGGTTTATGCCTCTATAGTTACAAGTTATCCCACTACACCCATCACCAAAGCCCAAGTAATTCTCCATTACATTCCCTCTCCCCTTTGTCCCCACCTCACTACATATCCCTTCTGGCAGCTTAGTCATAGTCCAATGCACTCTTCCTCATTCTGTTTATCCCCTCCCCCTCTGCTTTTTCCGCCTTCCCCTCTTGGATGCATTTGATATGTGGTCAACTTTCAATGTTTGACTTTGTCTCACTTTATTTTTTTTTTGGTTTCTCTCTATATATCACATATATGTGAAACCATCCAGTATTTATCTTTTTCTTTCAGACTTATTTTTCTTAGTATAATCCTTTCCAACTCCATCCATGTTGCAGCAAATAGCATTAGTTTATCTTTTTTGATTACTGAGTGGTAGTTCATAATGCATATACACATCTTCTTGATGCACTCATCTGTTTGGGGGCATTAAGGTTGTTTCCCTATCTTGGGTATCGTAAATAGTGCTACAATAAACTTAGGAGTGCAGGTTTGCTTTCAAATTAGAGTTTCTGCGTTCTTTGGGTAGATTCCTAAGAGTGGAATTGCCAGGCTGTATCACAGATCCATTTTTAGTGTTTTGAGGAAACCCATACAACTTTCCAGGGGGGTTGAACGATTCTAAGTTAAGATATAATGGGAAAAGAAATACAAAGAAAAGGAAATATCCATGTATTGAATATGGGGAAAATAATGAAATTGTAAATTATTTGCTGTGTATATAAAGTGGATGATTAAAATGAAAATAAGTAAAATTTATAGTAACACTGAACCTCAAAATATAAAAGGTGAAAAACATCTATGAAGTCACCATAACTAACTTGAAATATCATACTCACCAGTCAGTAAAGATATACCATTTAAGCTATCAGTAAAACATGCATTCCCATTTCAATTTGGGAAATATTAAACAACTCTTTATGTTGATAAGGAAAGGTAAAATGTGTATTTTCCTACAGTGCTGATAGAAGTGCAATTAATATAGCCAATTTAAATAATTTCTTAATAATTAAGTGCTTTAAGATATTCCATTTCAAAGGTTACAGTATAAGGAATTACTGGTTTAGGAGTATAAGGAATTACTGGGGAGGGAAGTCAGAGTTGAGAAAGCATTAGGCAAAAATATGTTTAGTGTGACATTATTCACAATGTTAAAATTTGGTAATGATTATCATCCAGCACATGTAAACCATGAAGTATTCATTTAGTACTATTCAACCCTTGAAAACTTGTTCTTGAAAATTAGCAATATCATATAATTTTTATGAAATGTCCTTTTATAGTCTAAGGGAATACAGTTAAATAAAAAATAATCTTCATCCCTTGATTTAGGATTTCCATAGGGAGATGAATTGCCCTTTTTATTCAATGAAATTTTGTGAAATTATATTTGCAGTTGCTTTAATGTGGGTATCTTGAAGCCAGTGGCTTCTCCATATGCTGATGACTAAGCTTACTTCTGTAGGACTGCTTCTCTTTACTTATTTTTTTGTTCTTAAGTTTTTCCACAGTACATGCCATTGTTATAACAAGTTTAGTGATCTCCATTGAGATTATCATGGATTTACCATTGCTTTAAAATTAACTGCTTTTTTTTTTCTTCCTGAATTCATACCTATTCCATTGAACATTGCAGTTTCTCATGCTCTTTCATGGGTTCTCAAAATAGCCTTAATTAGGCCTGCTGTTTTCGGCTCTTCCCATCCACTTGGATAACTTTGATGCACTGCCAAAAAGTCCAACTTTTTCACCAAATGGCTGTGACTTCTTCACCAGGTGCAAGAATGCTTTCACTCCACTTCCAGGTAGAGCCTCTGTGTCCTGTGCCTCTGCTTCTGTCTCTTGTCCCTGCCACCAAGAACTCATGGTGCCAAAACAGTACAATTATATCAAAGGGAAGTGTAGCTAGGAAAAGAAGAAAGCTTTTTACACCTTAATGTCACATCTTAGTAGAAGGTCCCAAAGCAGTGCTGCTTGTGATCCAAGCTTTTACAAAATGTACTTTTTTTTTTTTCTTACAGCTATTTTCATTTCAAAAATCTGAATTCAAGTGACAGCCACCCTGGTGTATTCAAAATCGTTTGTCTTTTTTGATGACTAAAACCTTTTTTACAGTATTGGGAGTCACATCTGGCTTTATGCCTTCCATATCTTCCTAGGAATACAGCTGTCCACTTCCAGTTTTTCTCACCACTACTAAATAACTTTCTTGAACAGAATCTAAATGTTAACCATCTTTTCTGAACATCTTACATATATTCAAAGGGAAGCACACCCACATTTTTTGCTCTGAGAAACTCTGGAGTCCAGATCAAATCCAATGTAGCAATAACTTCTCTGGTGGGTCATTATCAGATTATCCACTCAGTTCATTATTAACTTTATAGTTTTTTCTTTTAATTTTCACTCTTTTTCTTTCTTTTTTTTATTAGTTAACACTGATTTAGAACACTGCTTATAATTCAGAAATACGGGATCTCATCACTTCGTCACCTCACATGTTTAGACTTTACAGAGAGCATTCAGGTGAATGATTTAATAATTAGAACAAAGGTCCTTGGAACTTTCTTTGGAAATGTATGCTTTCATCTCTTTTTGCAGTTGTTATCTATCACCTTAGGGTTTTAGCAAAATCTTTCATTTCATACAAAGTTACATACTCTGAACTTCGTTTAAAAAAAAACAGTTTAGGGCCTTCCCTGGTGGCGTGGCGGTTGAGCGCTGGGCTGCGAAACTGCCCGCAGCCTCTGCAGCGCCAGTTGGATCCCTGGCCACTGGCGAGGGTCCCACATGGTGCGACAGACCTCTCCTGCCATGCCCACTGCTCCCCTCAGCAGTGTATTTTGTCAGGCTGCCTGTTCTGTTCCCCACTCTGATTCTGGTGAATTCTCTCACCTTCCCACAATTTTGACTGTACCCAGTGCTTGTATAACTAAATAAATAAATCTTTAAAAAGAAAAACAAAACAAAAACACAGTTTAGAGTTCAGTCAATTGACTAGCCTGCTGCATGTAAAATAATGATAATTTGATATATTGTATTATTGTCTATATATTTAAGAGAACAGATATATTAATGGGGATCTGCCTACATGATATTTAAATGAACAGTATGTCTCCACAACCAATCTCATTATTTTCCCCTGAAATACATTAAAAAATACACATGCTGACTTATGATAGCCTCCAGAGCAAGTGAACTTCATTTCACAAAGTGTTGTTACTAAGAAACTATCTATTATCTTTCTTGAAAAAACAGAATTTTTAAATTCTCACAATTATCAATATATCACAAAATTCAAATTATAATAGTTCAGAATACTTTTACTTGAATATAATACTTATTCTTCACTTGGATTTATATTGATTCCTTTGTAAACAATAGTAAAATTGCTAATAACGCATAATGTTTTTATTGGAAGTTGTCACTATATAAAAGTTATTGTGAACTCTTACAGATCAAAGTGATACTGAAGTGCTGCGAACTTGTAAACATTATTCTCAAATAGATAAAAATCTTCATTTTTTTCTCCTGGGAAGAGAAATTGAGTTTTCATTCTCATAATGTGTTTTAGTGCTCTAAACAAGATGTTGAGAGGAACCATTTTATGCTTCATTCCTAACAATTGTAAAGGCAGTGACTAATAAATATCATATATATTTAATTACTGTATGCATGAAATGTGTGTATGCATGCATATGGACTGAATACATATACATATGTATATGTATATAGAATAGATATGTTTGTGCATATAAGGGATACATATTTTATATATGGAATGCATACACATAGCATATATAAATATTTGTTATCTAAACACAAACAGGCAAAACAAATATTAAATTCACATAAATGTTTAAGCATCCTTAAGTTTCTGCCTAATGGTCTCTTAGCTAATTATTCCCTGGTTTCTTACCTGCATTCCTTAAAATGGTAAGTAAATTTCTGTTGCTATGGCTTAGAATTTTGAATAGAAGACTGACAATTACATGATTCAAAGTAGATGACAGTTTGCCTTTTTGGAGGTAGTATTTATAGTCTAAAATAATAATTATCTGTAAGATTGTCAAGGGGTTACAAAGTTATTACAATTATTAAACACTTCTATTCATCATAGTAATTTGGAAAGCAGCTTAAAATGGTTAGTCTCTACCTTTGTAGTAGAAATTATACATTTTTTACATGAGTGAGGTAAAAGATTGAAAAGAGAAAATCCAAATAAATTAGGCACTGACAACTAGATAATAAATACCTTTGATATAAAACTTGCCATACTGATCAGCCCATAGGTCCATTCTTCCCATGACTCTATTTCTTGATATTTTAAATAGAATATTTTTTAGTATGACAAAGTTATGGTGGCACCAAAATATATTCACAGTGGACTGTTTTTGTCTGTCAACTAGGAATTTAACTTAACCCATTCTGTAAAATATTTGGTAGTTTACCAAATATATATTTACCAAATATAAGTTTCATACCTGCTATATAAAGAATCTTTCATTTGATATTTTAAACTGGCCTCCCTCATGATTCATTGGAACAAGTTGTTAGAGGTCTCTGGCATTTTATCTATAAGTCAAGGCAAATTATATCAACATCCTTCATGATCCTACAAACCTAGCCCATCTGTCACTCAGTCTCCATATTTCCAAATAAAGAAAAAAGTCTGATCTTGTCTACTAGCAAAATAAACCCTATTCTTGATTAAGACTGTTACTTTTATAAATTACTTTGCTGTTTTTTTAAATGTTTCTTTATATATATTTTTTTAATAATAACGATCCAAAACTGATTCAAGTGATACTAGGTGAAAGCCATGTTGTGGTAAGAGCTCAAGTAAGTGGTTTAGTGAAAATATATTAGTTCAGCAGTTAATTATTTTTTAAGATTTATTTTATTTATACAAGAACAGGGGTACAGGCCAGATGTGCGGGAGGGTGAGAGGATTCACCAGAGACAGAGCAGGTTGCAGAACAAGCGGACTGATGAAATACACTGCTGAGGGGAGCAGCTGGCAAGACAGGAGAGGTCTGCTCACCATGTGGGTTGCTCTGAGTATGGTGGGGATGGAACCAGCACTGCAGAGGCTGGGAACAGCTCCACAGTGCTGCACTCAACCGCAGGCACTACCAGGGAGGCCCCAGCAATCAGTTATTGATCAATACCTTGTCTCCCTTCATTACCTGGCATGATCTCATGTCATTTACTTTGTCACTTTGACCCTCACTGTTGAGACTTATAAAATATAACACTTTCCACATTGAATTTTTATGGTATATAAATGAGAAAACATATGGATGATTTTTAAAACAGTTTCTGGCCCACTGCCTAGAAGCTTAATAAACAGCAACCACTATTTTTAAACCCAATCAAGGACAAAGCAGCACTGCCCAAATATGTAGCACCAGGAGTAGAAAACTTTGTATTTTGATATTTCTGCTCCTCTTCTAGTTCACTCTCAAGGAGAACCACTGATACAAATAGTTTGAGAGCAAGGGCCACAATGTTAGATGCACGTTATTTGTTTCTGGAAATACATTTCATAGGAGTTTTTCTATCTCTTCTGTTGATGAATCTTGGAATATGACTAGGCTTAAAAAGACCAGTGCTTCACTAACCTCAGGATGAGCTCTTTATCTGTTCTTACACTTGCAGTTAACATGCTACTTTTTTAGACAGACTTTTCCCTAGCATCTAGGTCTTAGAAAAGATGTAGTCTACCAAAACCTTGAAGTAGACAAAAAAAACCTTGCCTAGACAAAAAAGTGCCTACAGTTTAGCTCAAAAAAGGTGTTGGTGGCAAAGTATAAGTGTAAGGAAAATATGTTGGTTTGGTCTTGACCTCTGCATATATATATTTCTTTGAGTAACCTTTAAAAGTGTATCCTATTACTTTAAGTTCTAATATCAAGCTTTTAAAAATCCATGGAGAAATATTTAATAATCTATTTCATTTGGTGTATTATTTGTTATTTTTTACTCTGTGTCTCTATGTTGACTAGCTAAATCTTAAACAGCATGGCTGATCAGTGGTTAGTAAAAATACATGGAGTTACTCTATCTAGTCTCACTTTCTGCTTCTTTCCATAGTCAGCTTCTCTAATGATGTGTTTGTCTCAAGGACTACATTTTTTTTTATCTTCCTTAGCTTTGATCTTTGATGCTCAACCTAGGGCACAACTTTCATTTATTCATTAAGTCTTATAAACAAACAAAAGCTACCACATGATTAAAAGTTTGACCTTCTGGGTAACCAGTGCCAGGTCTTTGTAAAGCAACTCCCTTGGTAAATGGCCCAGATGAACACACAGTGTGGCCCTTCAATGAGTGATCTAAATTCTGTTGCATTTGAAAACTTATTTTATAGTAAAAATATAAGCATATATACAGGAAAGTATACAGAACAAAAATGTGAATTTATTAGATACAGTGAACACATTTAATGAGTCAGATAAAGATGTAGAACATGCCAGCATTCTTAAAATTACTTTTCTTCAATGAACACAGGAGTGCAGGTTTCCTTTTGAATATCTATTTCAAATGATCATTTCACTTGTATGTGGAATATACAGAAATCAAACAAAACTGTCAAAAAAAAAGGACAAAATTTGCAAGTTGAATTTGGATATGAGGCATAGAGCAAGGAAGGAGAAGGGGAGAGGCATCAACATGGGGGAAGGAAAAGCACAAGGGGCTGTGGTGATGGATCATGGGTGCTGTGGTGTTGGGAGAACTGCAGGAACTATGCCAGAGGGGAGAAATCAAATACTATCCAAAAATTAACAAAGATGTATGATAATTAATTCATTAAAATAAATAAATACCTTTCTGTCCTCTCTGAATCCCACTCATCATTTTTTTATAGGTAGCCAGAGTTAAAAAAAAAAAAAATCCCTGGTTTTTATGGCAATCAACAATCTGATATTTATTTTAGTTTTGTTACAAAATTATGCATACTTAAACATTAGGAAAAAGTATATGAATTTTTAAACTTTAAAGGAACATACACATATACATAATATTTTTTTATTTAGCATTGTTCATCAAATATTTTGTGTGGCATTTATTCTTATTGTGTTGAAATTTTCTGATTACTTATCCACTGTTGGATATTTCATAATTTAAAGGTTCATTCTATTTTGTTGCATATTAAGTTGTTTGCTGGTAATGGCTAATATGAAAATTGTTTCTCTAAACATTCCAGTATTATTTTGTGCACATCATGTACAGTTCTTTGGGAAATATTTCCTCAGTGGACTTGCTAGATTATAGGATAAGGGTATGTACATATTAAGTTGACAATGCTAAAAGCTATTCAAAGGATTATGTCAATTTACATTCTAAACAGCAAAGAATGAGATTATGTTACTCTATGTATATTCTTCAACTTTTAGAATTTAATGACCATTTTTATTTTAGTTATTGTGGTAAGTTATATAGAATATTTTATTTTTACTTTAATTGAAATTTCCCTGATAATTAAACTATTGAGCACATTTTCATATATTTGTTGATCTTGTAAAATTTGCTTGCTTTGGGAAATGCTTATTCAAATATAAATTTTAAATTAATGCAAAAAAATAAAATACCTATTTTATTGATATGATTTTTTAAAAAGATTTATTTATTTATGCATATAAGAGCTGGGGTACAGGCCAGAGGTAGCGGGCTGAGAGGATTCAATAGAGACAGAGTGGTGAACAGAACAGGCAGACTGACTGAAATACACTGCTGAGGGGAGCAGCAACAAGACAGGAGAGGTCTGCTGCACCATGTGGGTTGCTCCCTGGCCGGCTGGGGGAATTGAACTCGTGCTGCAGTGGCTGCGGATAGTATCATAGGTTGCACCTTAACCCTTTGTGCCACCAGGGAGGCCCTACTGATATGATTTCTATTTAACATTTGACTTAAGTACAAAATACTACTGAAAGCAATATTTGAAAAAAGCACTACCTCTTCCCCCCAAAAATAAAACAAACAAAAGTCACATTAATTCACAGGGAATATTTAAAATTTTTCTAGACTGATGCTAAAATTGCCAGTTCTTTCTGGGAAATACAAAGACAGGAGTTTCTATAATATCTTAGTTGGGTTAATAATCTCCAGATCTTGGAATTGGAGAAAATTCTTAGAATGACTTCATGGTGTCTCTGGATATCCTGAAAATTTCTGCAAATTTTTCTGTCTGTATTTGGGAGAAGGGATGAAGAATGGACCAAAGCCTTAAATTATATTTTCTTTGCTTGAAGTATCCTGATTAAAAGTATATTGCAGAAACAATGAAATTGTCCACCCACAGCCCCAAGCAAAAGAGAACTGTTGAAAGAACTATGGCTTTTACAATGCTATAGGTTTTGTTCAAGTTACAGACAAAACTCCATTTTTGTTAAGGTGGTTCTGAATTTTGATGCCTTTAGTTTCTCTGAAGGAATCCTGTATGGTCATCCTTATGGACTCTGTGTAGAACATTAAACTTCTATCATCAGAGAGAATAAAGATAAGTAAATGTTTAATATAGCTAAGAATCCATCATCTCAGATTGATTAGAATAAATTATCCTGTATAGGTCACATATGAATGGACTTTGAAGATTTTCGTCTTATTTATTTTCAAGGCAATTTTAAGACTTATCAATGAATCTCCACCATGTTCACAGCTCTATATTGATTTCCAATTTCCTTTGATGTTAAGGTCAGTATGTTATTTCCTCCTTGACAGACCATCCATTTTAATATAATTATTGTTCTTACACAACTTTGTTTAGATAGAATAGCATGCATATATTAATGTTCCAGTTCAACAAAGATGTTCATTTGATTTCCTGCCCACAACTTACATAATTTCTCAGATATACTTTAGCTCAATTATAATAGATATATTATACTAGATGAGTAATCTGTGATGTATTAATTTTTATGTATTTTACAAGCTTGGAATGTATATCACAATTTTTCTAGAACAGGAGTGTTCAATAGAATAGTTTGCTGTGTTGTCAGAATATTGGTCATTGTATGGCAATTGAGAATTTAAAATATGAACATGTGACTAGTATAACTGAGGAAGTGAAATTTTTTTTATTTAATTAATTTAAATTTAACTAGCCACATGTGGCCAGTAAGTACCACTTAGTGTAGGTCTAGAAAACTATCTGCACTGAAAAATTCATGGAACATTTCTTGCAGTTGTAAGAATTATATTGACAAATTGTTATTCTTTAAACATAATGGCTATTTCTTAATGTTCCACATTCTACATAATTTTCTGCAACTTATACTGATATTTCTTCAAATATCCCAGTTTGATTTATTTATATCTATTATATTGATATCTAGTTTCATAATTTATGCTAATAGAATATGCTTAAAATTTGTTTTTTATTTTAATTTTCTTATTCAATTCATTTTCAAAGTAATTACTAAAAAAATCAGCAAAAATTTCACTGACAACTTTGTGAAATAATTCACTAGGTTTTACTTCTATATCATATCATCCTTTTTGTACAGTGTAACAATGTACAAAACGATTTCTTTTAAGATTTTAAAAGAAATCTTGCATTAAAATTTGATGACTATAGTAGAGGAGGTATTTATTCTTTGTTGAAATATTTGCCCAGTTTTGTATATTATCTAGCCCATCACAGCTTGCTATCTTATTCACTCTTCCACTTTTGAAAAGTATGCTTTTTAATTTAATAAGTCTATCTTAATAGTTGACAATTTGGACTATACGCAGTGTTTTTCTGTTTCAAAATTGACCTTTTAGTACAAATTAATATACAAATCTGTTTTTGAAAATAATCAAATAATCTGCTCAATTTAAATAAATATCAATATTTTCAAAATAAATATCAATATTTTCCTATTGCTTATATTTTGATGTCACTTCCTTTTCAAAAATTGATAACCATGCTAGCATATAAGCATTCAAGTTTTCATTTATTTATCTTAATATTGACTTGCATTGTCATCAATATTTATTAGAGCTAAATTTTCTGCACTCATTTCTGCCTTCAACTCAAACTCAAATTTAATGTTCTTGTTTACTTTGTGGGTCTAAATAAATTTGTTTAAGGAAGCAGCTCTACCATAAAATTTCACATTTACCTTTATATTTTATCATGGTAAAATATTCTGTGAAGTTTTGTGTGGAAAAGATAGTTTCATAGTATTTTTACTTACAGTTTCCCAAATCTCATTAACTAGATGATATAGTTCCTACATAGAATAACTATATTTCTACCATGAATGCTAAAGACTATATAGTACATAACTATTAAATTGTTGGAATATCAATTTGCATTTTTATAGAGTTAAAATTATTCTCAAATTTGAATTTTGTAAAAGGGTACAGCATAACTCTAAATACTTAATAGGAATAAATGCTGAAAACTGCATGCAAATAACATTGAGAAATAACAGAGATGAAATGTGAATTATAAACTATCAAAGTATTACAGAGGACTAAAGACAATGAACAAAGTTTCATTGTAAATATTGGTGTTTTCCCAAGGTTTTAATTTTGTTTTTCTTCGTTACTTTCTCCTGTTTTGGACACTTATCCACATTTAATGATGTTTAATAATATTATTAAAATTTTAATATCAATTTATTAGCAAACTTTATTATCCTATGTCAAATACTTTTGAGAAATTGTCATTCATAGTCAGAAACCATTTACCAAACCAACCAACCAACCAACTTTTGCTCTAATTTAAAAACATTTTTAATGTACAGATTTCACATTTATTAATTGTAATATGCTTGGGATAGGAAAATCAAAATTACAACTATCTTAGAGATGAATCAATCAAAACTTGAAGGATGTAAAGTCATTCAGTAAACTAAAATATCTAGCAACACATTATGATGTCTCTGTATTTAGTAGACTGTGATAAATTTCAAATGTGCATTTGCAAGATTTTGTGTAGTACTAACATATGAACCATTTTATGCTTAATACACATAACTAATTGAAACTACAACTCATGGATTTTAATCCTATCATCTGATTTTTAGTATAATTTTAATTTTAAAAACACTCAATCTGAACAGAAAAATAAAGCATCAATTTCTATTAATCTTATCTCTTTTAAAGTAGATTTGTGTTTTTAACATTTCTCTTCAATTCTGAGGTGGAAGTTATGGCCTTTCCCCTTCTCATTTTGCCTAATTTATTTCTCCTGTTCTTCTTTTGAAATCTGTACTAAGGATTTTAGAGAAATTGATAACTCAGAAACAAAATTATTAGAAGTCATTATGTGAATAAAACAACATACCACAAACATTTATATCTCAGGAAGGATTTCAAAAACAGTTTCACTGAAATCATGACTTTTTCTCCCTAATCATCTGAACATATAATGATTGAATTATTTAAGAATTGAGTACAAGTTTAAAATTGCATTGAGATTTTGTTTTAGAGTTATAACATTTTAATAAATGTCAGAACTTAGAACTTAAGCAACTAGAAGTCCCCATAATTTCACGTCAACATTCTTTGTGTTGTTAAAGGCAACAATCACTGATAATGTTGGCAGCTAATCACATAACAGTGGAGATTTGACATCGACCTCTGACAGCACATTTAGCTTCCATTTATTACTAAGACATCAGCTAACAAAGATAGGAAGGGACAGTCTACCCTTCCCACCCTAACTTTGGTGTTTTACAGCAAAAGAAAATTGATTTAAGCAACAAAGTCTCAAATACCACTGTTCTTTTCACGGAGTATTTAATGGATTCTAAATCTGTGCAAAGAATCATGCTCAGACAGTGCTTAATTCTAAATAGCATCCTAACCATAAAAATGTGACTCCTCTGTCAGCACAACACAGACCTCCTATGGAAGATTTTAAAAGAACCATGCATAGTGCTGCAAATATTTCATTTCAACTTCCATAGCATCCCATGCTGTGATGTTTTCCTTGTTCCTTATGTGCAGGTCAGTCTGCATATTTCCCACAGAATTCCCGCAGAGGACCTTTGACATGTACACGAAGTTATAAAAACATTTGGTTGAGCCAGGCTGCAAAATATGGAGACACATTCCAAAACTTTACCCAATCCTATGAAAATAGTTAAAGATGGAAAGCTAATTACCTGAGTGAGAAGTTGCCTTTATTTGAATTCTTTATTATAATTAAATATTTCTGCAAACACCAGTGGAAACTTTAATCAGCAACTTAAAATTAAAATACACATATTTAAATATATTTTCATTTTCTACTTTGGTGACCTGAAGATGATAACAGGGGTAAGGCTGTAGCTTTTTGTTTGGGGTGATCTTTAACTTCAAGAATAGAACTAGATCATCTAAATACTCAGTCAAGTGGACTCTTCTTACTTTTCAAAATGTACCCTTGAAGTAAATGTAATTTAGTATGAAGATAAGGCTGTAGTTATTATTTGATATTTATTATGTGGATGTTTTCTTCTTAATGGTGAATCGAACATCTTTTATAAGAAAAGATATTAATTAATTTATTAATGATTTATTCAAAGATAAGCCAGTGCAGCACTTGTAATCCAGGAATATACAAGGGCATGTAAAATATGCTACAATTGGGAGGCATAGAAGAATTCTTTAAGAATCTCATCTCCTGGACTAGTAATAATATATTTGTTTTATAACTGATTCTGTTTCAGTTTCTTCTCTTAATTAAGAACATTATTTTCCATATTATTGATTTATCTACTTTTATGCTGAACATAAATTATTTTTAAAGTAATCTTTATTTTTTAAAATAGTTTTAGATTTATAAGAATTTGCCAAGATTGGGAAGAGAGTTCCAATACACCAAACACCTAGTTTCCCATTTTAGTATACATGTATTACAACTACTAGCAAAAAACTAGCATGTTTTTATAGGAGAAAAATTGAAGTACCTTTGAAGAGTAAAGAAAATTGTAGGATTATAGATCTAGACTTTAATTAATGTCACTAAAGTGTTTTGTGACCTCAATATCTTCATCTGTTAAATTCTAAGTTTGAATACAATGAACTGCAATCTATTTCCTCAATCTAAACTATCTAATTTTATAAAAAATGCAAGTAACAGGCATTTAATAATATGATACTTAAACAATAAGTACAATAGATAAATATTGTTATTTATTTATTTTAAAAGATTTATTTATTTATTTATACAAGCACAGAAGCACGGGAGGGTGAGAGAATCCACCAGAGCCAGAGCGGGGAGCAGAACAGGCAGACTGACAAAGTACACTGCTGAGGGGAGCAGCAGGTGCGGCAGGAGATGTCTGCACGCCATGTGGGACCCTTGTGGTGGCTGGGGATCGAACTGGCTCTGCAGAGATCTAACTGGCAGCTTCGCAGCCCAGCACTCAACTATTGCGCCACTGGGAGGCCCAATAAATATATTTTTTAAATATAAAAGTATTGAAAGCTTTAGTCAACCCACTTACCTCTAATCAAATTATCTCACTTAACAAATATTTATCCAGTGCTTACTGTATGAGTTACTTTTTTTTTTTTTAAGATTTATTTATTTATGCATAAAAGAGCTGGGGTCCAGGCCAGAGATGTGGGAGGGTGAGAGGATTCACCAGAGACAGAGTGGGGAACAGAACAGGCAGACTGACTGAAGTACACTGCTGAGGGGAGCAGTGGGTGAGACAGGAGAGGTCTGCCTTGCCATGTGGGTTGCTCCATGGCTGGCCAGGGATCAAACTCATGCTGTAGAGGCTGTGGATTGCTTCATAGTGCGGTGCTTAACCCCTTGCACCACCAGAGAAGCCCCAGTATGAGTTACTTTCAAAGCACCGCCGATAATATTAACGAAATAAGCAAAATTCCTTACCTTCAAAGAGTTTATATTTTAATGGAATAGTTAGAATTATACCCAATAATTTTGTTTAGGCCACTTATTTAGGTATAGTTCTTAACAGGATTCATTCTCACTATGAAAACTAACTTGGTTTGGATAATAAATTATATGTTTAATGTAGCTCATAATGAGGCATCTGTGCTAAAATTAATTGTATTTACATTAGAAAATTTTTACAAATATTTACAAAAAAAATCATGGGTCAACTACAAGCAATTCAATGGTTGACCAGACTTAAGTTATAAATAGGTAATCTATCTGTAGTAGTAATACAATAATATTTAAGAGGCTTGTTTATTATGGAAGCCAAAGGAAAGCGAGGAATCCAGAAAGACACCCACATTGCAGATCTGGGCGACTAAATCTCTGACTTTGAGGAAGTGATGAACAATGCTATAGAAAGCAAGACATTATTTGTTTATTCGGTTATCCATTCAAACTGATTCAAATAATGACACATTTGTTTGTGATTTATCATCATCTTTCTCTTCAAATATTCTTAGAGTGTCTATCTTGTGGCCTGTGGTTATTGATTTGCCCATATTATACACACCAAAGTCATATTTTATAGAAATTTGTTAAATTTCAATAAAATTGCTCTTACATTTTTATTTGAAATCTGGATATAGCTTACTTGATTTATTTATTTTTTTAAAGATTTATTTATTTATTTATACAAGCACCGGGTATAGTCAGAAGCGCGGGAGGGTGAGATAATTCACCAGAGCCAGAGCAGGGAACAGAACAGGCAGAATGATGAAATACACTGCTGAGGGGAGCAGCGGGCATGGCAGGAGAGGTCTGCGCACCATGTGGAACCCTCGCTGATGGCTGGGAATCGAACCGGCACTGCAGAGGCTATGGGCAGCTTCACAGCCCAGCGCTCAACCGCTGCACCACCAGGGGAGGCCCTGGATATAGCTTACTGTAAATAAAAACTTATGAGAATTAACAAATCATGTTTCACGCCAATTAAAAATAATGTCACAGAGAGTTTTTGTTTTCTTAAAGTCCAGTCATTTTAATCTGCTCTTAATTGTACTGACATGTATCACTAACTTAAATAGGCAAACCTCGGGAATTTTGTTATTTGATACAACAGTCTCTTTGAATTTTTATGTAGGATGACTAAATATAATACTAGATTAGGGCTAGTCCACTCAGTTACAACCAGGGGTAGTGGTGTGGGGAGAAAAAGCCTTGACTGTCCAGCTTCCTAAGCTAATTGGCTTTCTCGAGTCTTGTCTTTCAAAGGGAAACTGATTATTTAGCTCCATGTGTCTGCTGCAGTTTGTCAATTGTTAAAATTTATGAGAGAGTAGCAGGCTATTCTGATGTTTAGCACACCTGTCCAGTGTTCTTTAGTAAATTGCTGTCCTCTCTAAAAAGTTTGATGAAGCATTTCCCAGTTGAAAAATACAACTTAAACCTCATGACTCTTCAAAATATCATCCTGTTGCCACACCTTTCTACAGCACTTCCAATGGTTTTGAGAGGCTCTGTATATACCCTATAATGCTTAACCAGGTGCTCTGAAAATGCCAGAAGATTTGAGGTAAGAGAGAATGAACTGAGGATGAAGACTAAAGTAATCAGTGTTACATTTCTCCCATTCAGTTTTCTCTCACATTAACTTTATTCTCTTTAAGTTCATTTTGTTTTTTGATTTTCTACCAATTCCAAAAATTTCTAAAGCTTATCATTCATTACATTCTATTTGTATAATAATTTGCTAAAATTAAGGGAAAGGAAGTTTGTGTGATGGCTTTGTTATGTTTTCGCATATAAAAGAAAAAGTTAACATGTATGAATCACTTTTATTTTTCTTTCTATAAAAAATCTAGCTTAATAATATGGCATTTGGCTCAAATGAAAAATTTTACCTCACCACCAATAAGTTTCCCTGGAATTTAAAATTAGGAGGCATAAATGGAATTGATTTAAAAATGTTTTTCTCCCTTAAAGTGTAATTTGATAACCATAAATCCAAACATTCATAATTTCATAACTTTCCTTGATATTTTTTGAAATTCTATCAAATTTTCTGGTGTGATTATGAACTAGTGATTATGAGTAAGTAATTGTATACTGAATATTACCTCTACTTTTTCTCTTTCACCAATGTATGTTTACAACAAGATATATTATTTTAGGTAACCTATATCATGACATATTGTAGTCAAATAAGAATTGGGAAAACTTTTAATGTCAAGAAAAATGTAGTATTTATGTAGTTTTTATTCAATATTTTTTTAAAAATTATTAATCAGTGACATAGACCCCTGGTCCCTTGTTCCAAGTAGTTTACAATTCACCGGTGAAAAATTTAAATTCTAAAATAATTATGAACTAAGACAGATAATAATGTTATAAATGAAGTTCAGGAAAATCTATGAAAACTAAAATGCGAGAGACTTGACTTGTGGTTGGGAGATATTAGCTTTGTCAAAGGAAATAAAATAATAGGCGAGAAAGACCTAGAAGAATTTATAGACTCTTAACATGGGGAGGTCAATAGAAAGGAAATATTATGAACAAAGACAAAAAGGTGAAACATTTTCTCCGCAACAAAGCAACCTGTGGAAAAAGAAATGTTCTGTATGGAATTGTGTTGAATTCTAGCTAAAACAATTGATCTGGGTATTAAAGAACCTGGAATTTCAAAATTATGTGTCTTTACATAGTTCAGTAAGCAACGAGGAACAAATAAATGCTTCAAAATTAGAGAGGCAGTTTTATTTAAAAAATACCACTTAGTGATCTTAGATACCATTTTAATTTAGAAATAGGTGATTACATATCACATTAGATAATAGCTGTGAGTGAAAAATCCCATCTTTCATTTAGAGAATCAATAGTTATTATCTTTGGTATGTAAAACAAGAAAAGAAGAAATCTGAAAATATTTAGAATTATAGAGGTGAACCATAAGAGGAATAGAAATTACAAACCTAAAGAGCTGACCTCAGGGAAATGAAACTGAAAGTAGTAAGGCATGGAAATATACTTGTGTCACAAATAATTTCTTAATTGGAGGAAGGTAATGAGGATATGTCTACATGGAGGTACAGTCACATATGCAACTCAAGTAAGAACAAAAGCTTAAATATCTCAATCTCATTAAAATTTCTAAGAAACTGGGGACATTGACTGTCCTGTCCTTTAATTCATATCTATTTCTTGCTTTTTAATTGTACCTGTTCATGTTAGGCCCTGAATAATTATTTTTACAATAGACAGTAGTCTCAAACTTAATGTGTTCATAGCAAAGACATCATTTCTTTCATCCAGATGGCTTCCATTACTCTTAAATATTTTGTCCATCAAAACTTTCACAATAACACACAAAATGTAGGAAAAATGTTTTAACAAACATTTAATGACAAAGGATACAAAAATTTAGGTACTTTTGGGCCTCCCTGGTGGCACAAGGTGTTGAGGCGCGGCTTGTGAAGCTGTCCAAAGCCTCTGGCAAAAAGTTCAATCCCCAGCCAGCCAGGGAGCAACCCACATGGCGCAGCAGACCTCTCTTGACTTTCCTGCTGCTCCCCTCAGCAGTGTATTTCAGTCAGTCTGCCTGTTCTGTTCCCCACTCTGTCTCTGGTGAATCCTCTCACCCCCCCACACCTCTGGCCTGTACCCCAGGTCTTGTGTGCATACATAAATCAATCTTTTTAAAAAATTAGGTACTTTTCAGCTACAAAATATTGTATTTTAACATCAGTAATTTTCTTTTTTAAAAAATGACCAATTATATTTTAATTTTGAATTTTTAATGTATTTATTATATTTTTATATCTATATGTATATATATGTAGATAGATACACATTTGATTGAAATAACATTGGTTTACATTGTTTTAAACCAATAGGATAGGATCTACCCATTCAGGTGCTATTACCATTCTGCACCCACCACCAAACACCCATAGGTCCTCACCATAGTCTTGTGCTCCCTACCTCCTTGCTCTCACTTTTCCCCCTTCCCCTCTGATAACCTCAGTTCTACAGTCAGCTGTCGAGGACTAGTTATTAGTGTGGCTTTATCTGACACTTCAGTTGCTACTGATAGTGATCAATGAACTTCAAATCAAAATGACTTGGAGTTGATTGATCACTATCAGTAGCATCTCAGTCAGCATGATTACTTGTTTCATGCTGAATGGCGCATAAAGCAGAAAAGAAGAGAAAACTATTTCCTGACAACCAGAATCCAGAATCCCTTAAAAAATTCTGGTGACAGGATCACCATTTTCCTCTGGAGGTGAAAAACAGTTTCCAGTTTTCCAAAGTTAGATGGAGTTGGCAAAACCTCAAATCTTAAAATGGGGCAGATGTCAAGAACTACATTAGAACAATGTTTGTTTTTTTACTTTGGCATTAAATAGAATCTTAACAATCCATCTATAACGCTGGAAATATATATGGTGTTTGCACGGGCTTTAAAGAAGAATAGAGAAGGGGAAAGAGAGAGAGAGGGATAAAAGAAAGGAGTGAGAGAAAAAGACATGAAGGAATGCAAAAAAAAATAGGTAAGAAAAAGTGGATATGGATCAAGCAAGAATTGAAGCTCTGTGCTTTTCTGTTTCAAGAACCATTGCATTCTTGCTTGTGTTTGAGCATATCATTAAATTATTTTTTCTGCAACTTGCATCATTCCAAATATTCACACATCCATTCTTGTCCTAGTTGAAATTATTTATTATTTTCCAGTGGATATAAAGGTGAATAAAACAGATCTTAAATATGACAAGGTCTAGGCTATATGTAGAAATACAAACAGTAATTAAGATATGATATAGACATATATAAGATATATGAACATTTAGTACTGAACTATTCTAGGAAAGCCTGAACTCAATTTTAATGGAAAAATGGCAGTTATTTGGGTGACAGTAGAAGGAAATGACAATTTTTTTAAAGACTTATTTATTTTTATACAAGAGCTGGGGTACAGGTCAGAGGTGGGAGAGGGTGAGAGGATTCACCAGAGACGGAGTGGGGAGCAGAACAGGCAAAAGGACCGAAATACACTGCTGAGGGGAGCAGCGGGCACGGCAGGAGAGGTCTGCTGTGCCATGTGGGATTCTCACCACCCGGCCGGGATTGAAACCACACTGCAGAGTCTGTGAACAGCTTCACAGTGCTGCCCTCAACCCGCTGCGCCAACAGGGAGGCCCAGGAAATGACAATTTTCTAAGCCATAGAGATACAGCAGAAGCAATGGCATGAGGGACTTGAAAGGCATGGTGTGTCTAGTTTTGCTGATGCTGGTGTGTAAAACACTTCCTCTGTTAAGTTTTCTGTGATAACTTGTTTTGATTTCAAGCTACTCCTCTTGTCTACCACAAACATCTACTATCCTTATTATAGTTGTTCTTCATGAATCTGTTTTTCCTATAAACATTAAACAAATATTTAAATCAATTTCTTCCCCATTTATGCTTTTTGGTTTATAAAATACTTGAGGAATGACTGAACAAATGATCAATAAATCTAGTACTCAGGGAGTTTAATAATCAATGAACAGAAATTGAATAGATGGTACATTTGACCTAATCAGTTGTCACAATGCTATTATTGCTGAAAATTACTTAAGACCCTGAAATAATTTTAAAATGCTTTTTCATCACTCTTGAAAACCTTCCCTTGAATTTATTTATTTCATTACTTTAGAAAAAGACTTCAAAACAAGGACATATATTTGTTTTAGAATGAAATAGAGTCTAGAATACTTTCAGTTGTCAATACAGATACATCTATAATTTATTAAGAAAACATCAATAATTTAATACTTCTACTAATAAAGTAGCATGTTCAAGAACATATTTTCACCTTATTTTCTATTCACTTCTTCCTTTAGAATTCATAGATGAAGACATAAACATGAGTTCTCCCAAGTACTCAAAATTTTATTGTGAACATTTTAAATCATTTTTCATTTTCATTTAGCTCCAAAGTTTTTTATGCTTTTTGTTGAATTTATTATTCTTTTTACATAATTTTTATTACATATCCCTCTGACTCTGGAGTTATATTTTTACTACTCCATTTGTGTGCATGCTTCACTTACTCTCTACCACATGTCAGTGCCGATGTCCTATCCCTTTCTTTCTCCTCTCTTACACATTTTGGAGACACATTTCAACTCACCTTTTGAAAAGCTGCTTATTTTTTGTAAATTAATAATAATTTTAATAGTATCTTGTCTTCTCAATAACTTTTACTGAAAAATCTTAAAAAAATAATTACTTGGTTCCCACTAAAATAAGTATCTGTATTGATGAAATTTAAACTGTACGACTAGGGATATGCTGAGGGAGGAATAGTAGCAGGAAACAGTTTCTATTCAGACTCGTCATCTATAAACCTGAATCTACACACTGATTCTCAGCATGTGAAAAATTAAAAATAAGCCCATCTCCTTCATTCATGGCTATAGTAAGTCTTTTAGGCTGTGATTTTTTTTACTATCCCATCAATTCTTTTAGTAAGTATTTTAACTGCAAAGAAGTACAAGAGCAACTTCTCAACAGTTCATAAAATCACTGTTGTGAACTCCAAGACAATCATTAAGTCACTCCTCATTCATCTTTACAATCACACATTTCAAATAATGTCATTGCTTCTTTGAAGTTTAAATTTCTAATCACTTAATCATATTTCCAACTTAGGGGCCACCTGCAAATGCTGCAGACAAAATTTTGACACATGATTTAGCATTAAATCGGTCAATGTGAAATTTATTTATTTAATTTATTATTATTATTTTAAGATTTTATTTATTTTTATGCAAGAACCGGGGTACAGGCCAGATGCCTGGAAGGGTGAGAGGATTCACCAGAGACAGAGCGGGGAACAGAACAGGCAGACTGACGAAATACACTGCTGAGGGGAGCAGCGGGCATGACAGGAGAGGTCGGCTGTGCCATGTGGGATTCTTGCCGGCTAGCTGGGACCGAACCTGCACTGCAGAGGCTGTGGACAGCTTCACAGTGCTGCACTCAACTGCCTGCGCCACCAGGGAGGCCCTCAATGTGAAATTTTAAAAAAAAAAATCTTATAACTAACTTTTTACATAATAGCCTAGCTTTTTATAGTACAATTTAGTATTATGTGTGCAAATCTCTAAACTAATGGTACTGAGCCTAATTATGTTTGTGTTTTCTATGATTTATAGGTTCTTTTCTATTACAATCATGTCTAATTAGTCATTCCCTGTCTTGTCTTATATGTATCCTTTTTTCCCTTATAGTAGTTCATTCTTTATATCTGACCCCAGGATTTTCATTATTTTTGACTACTCTCCCAACTTGTCCAGGTCAATTTGAATTGTAACCTTCTTCTCTAAAGGGTTAGCGAACCCACACAGTTATTCTTCCAGGTCACTGATAAAATATATATAACTGTACTTGATTCCAAACCTATGAAATATTCCTCACTACTTCTGTATAATCCAGTATTTATTGGAAACATGTCTATGATAACCAGTTAGGTAAAGAATGCCAAGCTTTTAATTCTAATCTTACAATACCCCATATTGTCTTTCCTGTACTTAAAAATCACAGACTATTCTATGACCTTTGACCAAACAACAAATACATGTTCAACATTTGAAAGTCAATGTGAATCTCAAAGAGCATTAAATATTATATTGTTATTTAAAGTATACAGCATGTTATAAGTCAATATACTTAGTAGTAGCAAGATGTGTATTTGATATGAAGCAAAATGTAGACAGCTAAAACCTGTTATTTAGACTAATTATGGTCACCCAATTCTAAGTAAGAACACTCACTACAATAGGAAGTGTGAGTTGAATTGTTAAAAGGAAGAGGTGATGCAATAATTCATCCATTTCATCAACCTAGTCTCACCATAAGTAGTGATCTGTAGAAAGTGATTTTAAATTTTCATCTTGAGTCTTTTAAGATGATGATAAAAATATTATGAATGACATACTTTTTGCAAACAGAAGTCATAGGTTTTATTAAAAGCAGTTTTTTTTCCTCCCTGTAATAATTTTGGATAAAATTTTATATGCCAGAATATAAATACAAAGTCTAACTAGAATTTTTTATACAAAGATTATTCACACATATGTTGAGTTGCCATTTCCTTGACATATAAGACTTGCTTGTGGAGAATAAACTTGTCTTCCAGATCAACACACATTCAGAATGTTCTACTCACTGAATAGAAGAAACTTCTCAGTCCCTTCTCATCAGCCTGTCTTTTTAAAGTTAAGTTCAGAGTTCAGTCTATTGGTCTTTTCTATTTTTTATCAACATTCATGAATTTAGTCAATCTAATGGGATTATATTATATATATATATATGCATGTATTTATATATAACTACAATAGATATTTTAAATATCCTATCTGTATATCATCTTTCTCACTCCTTCTCTCTAGCTTTCATCTTCATCTAAGTTAAAATGTTTCCCTTACTCCTCCCTAACCACAACTACTACTATTAACTACTACTGTCATTTTATTACTCCATTCATAATGGCCTTTTTGAAATTCTTCAAAACATCATACCTGTAACTTAAGAATTTGCATTCGTTTTCCTCTTGATATAGGTCTCATATTATACCTCTTCTTGCTAATATAATCCTTCTTCATTTTCTATATTGTTCTAAACTGTGAATTCCATCAGACCCCAGGACCTGATCACTTGCTCACCACTGTGCACCAACAGTATAGCACTCTTCCTGGCATAAATAGATGTTTAAATTGTTTAATAAATGACTGAATATGCCTTCAATAGAGTGCATGTTGAAACACTTTATACTTGAAATAAATATTAAGCAGAAACTTTGACCCTGATTTATCTTTAAATTGAAAAAGCATAAGCCTGAAAACAGTGCTCCTTGTCTGAATATCATGTGGATGTATTACTAATTGATCAATACTGAAAACTATTTAATTCATTTTATTATCAATAACATATTTAGTAACTAGTTTGAAAACATTTCTCAAACAATGATTTTATAAGATTTACTATGACAAATGCAATGTTACCATTTGATTTTATCTCTTCTACTATGATATTTCATAGTCCTTCAATTTAGCATTTCTTTACAGTAGCAATAATTATGCTTCTAATCATTGAATGGTATTACACATTTAAATCGCTCAAGTCTCTTTAGGTGAATACTGAAATTAAAAATGCAAAATATGCACTTGCTGTGTGTTGAAACAAAAACTTCATTTATTATTCCATCGTTCACTTTTTCTTATTTTACATCTAAAAGAATAAATATATGTAAAAAATCCTCTGATGAAAGAGTTCTCAAATTTTTAGAACACCACCTCCACTTATGAAATAATAGGTTATTAAAACAATTTGGTAATTTACAATACTAGCATTACATGTAATAATTAAATATCATACATATATATGCATAAAAGTATATATTTATATACTCATCCACAAAATAGCATATTAAATATTTACGATTTAACAGGGACTAATGCATAAATGATAGAATAAGATGTTATTTTTGATGATATGTGATTATAAATATATAGTGAAACAAATTAGATATAATAAAGAGCTGAGAATCATACCCTCACATACCTCAAAAACTGATATATAACAGAGGTGAAAAAACTCAGTAGAGAAAAAATGGATTCCTCAGCAACTATGTCAGCACAATATGATTAATATATGAAAAAAATTCCCATGCATTGAAATGGATTATATATATATTTACCACATTTAAAAGGTAAAGGAATAATATTTAGATACATGAATAAATAAAATTCATTTATGATTTTAAAATGTAAATATTAAGTACCTTAGTAGGGTCAGGCACATTTCTAGGGTCTTGGAATATAAATCTTTTAAACTTGTTTTATGACCTAACCTATAACCCATAGTGAAGTATGTTCTGGGTACCTTGAGAATAATGTATATTCTTCTGATTTGCTGTAAGTGTATATATTTTAAATAGCAGAATGCAGGATTTTTTTTGTTTTGTAGCATTTCAAATATGTTTCTTCATATTTTATAGACATAACAAATGTTCTTTTACTCTCTATAGTTAATTTAACTAGTCATCCTCAGGATTCTGTGACACTTTCAATTCTTTCTCATTATGAAAATACTATTTCCAAATAGAAAGGTATTAAAGAACACTGATATACAGAGGAAAATAAAAAACCCATAATCCTATAGGACAGCAATAATTGCTATTAGCCTCTGGTTTTCTATGCAATTTGTGAATAGTATCAATATTTCTACTTTATAAAATAATCTTCTGTATATGGCAATAATTGGGTTTTACAAATAAAATTTGATTGATATCCTTATATTTCTTTATGATATATATATAGATTTTCATATTTGGGCCAAGGTTTGATCATAGCTAAGGTATGATGTAATAGCAAATTGTTCTCTTGAAATGTATCCACTTATTCTCATTAAAAATGAGAAGGGCTCATTCACAGCATGCATTTGACAACACTGGATATTATATTTCATTCTTTTACCAATTTATAGGTCATAAAATGGCATACCAGTGATTTAATTTGAATGTACACAAAAATTGAACTATTTTTGAATATGCTTTGTGAGCATTTATACTTTTTTCTTTTCCAATTACTTCAAGTTTATTTTATCCAATGTGTCTCTTTATTATCATAACTAAAATAGTCTTAACTGAAATAATCAGTGCATCTCATTTAATTTCAATTTGATTTTATGCTTACTTATTTAATTTTTTCATCTCTAGTCTTATGCCAAACTAGATTAGTATCTCTCCATCACTTCTTCCACCATTGATTAAAAAGATATGCAATATCCCTGTACCCCTAAAATCCTACTTTAATCATTTTGATATCATTGCAACAGGAAGTCTTTATTGACACTCTCCTTTATTGTCTCAAAGGTCGAAAATCTAACACTAGATGAATACATTTCTCCTTGTAGTTTTTATTTTTGCTTTATTTCTAGGATTGTCAAATCTACTGAAGAAGGTCACAAAATAAGTATGCATATTCTGTTACCCTATAAAATGTCAATTATTAACCTTAGTTCTTACTATGATTCTTGCATAGTTCCCATATTTACTATCAATCATAACCATTTCAAAACTCCAATTTCCTGAAACAACTTAACCACCCCCTTCTCTGCATTTTTTCTCATGAAATATATTTCATATTTCTCTATGAAAATATAAGTCATCAGATCTATCAACATGCAATCCTACCCAGGTCTGTGTCCACCCTGTTCTTTCTTGCTAAAAATAGAGTAATAGAGGTTTCCTTGGAAAACAAGTTATCAATGGTGAAGGTGCCTGTTCACTTTGGTTGGTGTAATTTATATAGCCCAATCCTAAGCCTGAAAGAAGTGGGTCTAATATCAATCTTCTGCTTTTAGTTTTTGGTCACATTGTTTTATAAATTTTATGTTAGCCTTAACTTCACTAGTTCATTTATTTTTCTACATATTTCTGACAGTTAAGTTCCATGTTGGTTCTAATAATATGGTTAACTGTTATTCTTTATTCCTGTTCTCATTGAGATTCTTTCTTATTATACTTTTATATCTTTTTTTTAATTTAATGTAACATTTTGTTCTTTTTTTTTAAGATGTATTTATTTATACATACAAGCACTGGGTACAGTCAGAAGAGCGGGAGGGCAAGAGAATTCATCAGAGGCAGAGCAGGGAGCAGAACAGGCAGAAGGACCGAAGTACACTGCTGAGGGGAGCAGCGGGCGGCAGGAGAGGTCTGCGCACCATGTGGGACCCTTGCCTGGCGGCCGGGGATCGAACCAGTGCTGCAGAGGCTGCGGGCAGTTTTGCAACCCAGCGCTCAAAAGCTGCACCACCTGGGAGGCCCTTTTATATCTATTTGAAAAAGAGGAGACCCCAGGCTCTGTTAACTTTATCTGCTATTCCAACTTATATTGCTCTACTACATGTGTTACTTTTCATTATTAGTATTAATAATAGTAATATAAGCTATTATTAACTTAAATGGATCTTTGCTATGATCTTTGATATGGTATGGTGATATGGATATCACCATAAGCATTGTGATAAGCAGTTTACACACACACGGGCACACACACATATCCTTCTATCAGCCTTTCAAGATTATAATTATTGTATCTATTCTCCTAATGGAGAAACTGAATTTCAGAAGATTGCATGAATGATGATTATTACAAAACTGGTAAGTGATGAAGAGGGATTCTAACTGTCCCCAAAGTTTATGTAATTTTTACTATGTAGTATAACCTCTTTTTAACCTTTTTTTTCCATAGAAGAACTGGGGTGTTGGCCAGAGGTATGGGGGGGAAGAGGATTCACCCGAGTGGGGAGCAGAACAGGTGGATTTATTGAAATACTCTGCTAAGTGGGAGCAGTGTGCGAAGCAGGAGAGTTCTGTTGCACTACATGTGAGTTACCTCCCTGGCCCAGGATCACACTCAAGGCTTAGAGGTGACTTAACTGGTAGGCCACCAGGGAGGCCTGTCAGCCATTTTAATACTAATGTGCAGGTATGTGAATGTTATGCTATCTTTTTAGAATGTACATACTTTTGTCAAATCACCTTATATTCTTATTCATAGATATCAGCATTCATAATAAAACAATCAATCCATTTAATCCATAGTATAAATGAACCAAAATTTATCTCTTTGATGATAGATTTGAAAATTAATATTGTTTTAATTTATTTAAATGATATTTTGATTTTTTTTGCTTATTTCTTTTATTGCTACTTATTTTGAATAAAAGAAAATTCTACTTTCTTTGTTTAAATATTTACAATAAGGGCCTCCCTTATTGGCGCAAGGGGTTAAAACACAGCCTATGAAGCAGTCAGCAGCCTCTGCAGCATGAGTTCAATCTCCCGGCTGGCCAGGGAGCAACCCACATGGCGCAGCAGACCTCCTGACTCGTCCGCTGCGTCCCTCAGTAGTGTACTTTGGTCAATCTGCCTATTCTGTTTCCCACTGTCTCTGGTGAATCCTCTCACCCCCCGCATCTCTGGCCTGTACCCCAGCTCTTGTATGCATAAAAAAATCTTAAAAAAAAAAAAGACATCTGATTCTCAGTCTTCAACTTTAAAAAAAATAAAATATTTGCAATAAATACTTGTACATCAATGTTTTTCTTCTCAGCTAAAACTTTTAACTGAATAATTAATGTTTCTGATATTATTTGTCCATTTTTCTTGAAGTAAGCTTTTCAATATAACACATTTTAATTCCAGAAAATCAATTAAAGCTTTGTCATATTTTTAGTCTCAGATAGATTTTGATTTCATTGTGAATGAATAGGATATTTGATTTCAGAGAGATAAGTGACCTTGTGGAAACAGCAATTAAAGTTAACTTGATATGGTTAATAAGACCAAAAGAGGAGAAAAAGTTGAGAGTGAAGAACTCCATTCCAAGTGATCAAACACATACAAGCATTGTTAGAAGTTTATTTATTAATTCCTAGAATTGAAATTACTTACATATGAGAATCAGTCAAATTCTTTTTAAGTAAATGTTGTGTTAATCATTTTTATTTGTATAAGGAATTTAACATTTCACATAAATAAAAATATAAAAAGTAATTACTTTTTACACAGTGTGCTTACATTAGGATGACCACATTAAGTTTACTGAACCTGATATTTAAATATTAGTTTGTAAGATGATATTCGTTCCATTAATTGAATGTGGGAATGATTAGAGATTTAGTTGATAGAGATTTTGGAATATATACCTGAAAATAATTCCTCTTAGTTATGACTCCATTCCTGTTAGTGTGTATATAATTTCGTAAGCCTATTTATTTATTGGTATTTTAGACTGACATATTTTAAAAGATTTCAGGTAGGAAAATTGCTGACTAAATACAGAAGAAAGATTGTTATGTTAAAGAAACAATTTCGCTTCCAGTTATAGAAATCATTATCATATTCCCACTAAGATTTATTTTTTTTCAAAGAATAGTTTTTTTTTTAATTTTTTTAATTAATTAATTTATTTATAGAAGCACTGGGTACAGTCAGAAGCACGGAAGGTGAGAGAATTCACCAGAGCCAGAGCGGGGAGCAAAGCAGGCAGAAGGACCGAAGTACACTGCTGAGGGGAGCAGCGGGCGAGACGAGAGGTCTGCGCGCCATGTGGGACCCTCCCCCGGTGGCCGGGGAGCAGCCGGGGATCGAACCAGCGCTGCAGAGGCTGCGGGCAGCCTCGCAACCCAGCGCTCAACCGCCGCGCCACCGGGGAGGCCCCCCATTAAGATTTAAAAGGCACACATAGGGCCTCCCCGGTGGCGCAGCAGTTGAGTGCTGGGTTGCGAAGCGGCCCGGAGCCTCTTCAGCGCCGGTTCGATCCCCGGCTGCTCCCTGGCCACCGGAGGAGGGTTCCACATGGCGCACAGACCTCTCCTGCCGCCCGCTGCTCCCCTCAGCAGTGTACTTCGGTACTTCTGCCTGCTCTGCTCCCCGCTCTGGCTCTGGTGGATTCTCTCACCCTCCCGTGCTTCTGACTGTACCCAGTGCTGGTATAAATAAATAAATAAATCTTGTATAAATAAATAAATCTTTAAAAATAAATAAAAGGCACACATAAATAATATATGTATATATGTATAATACACATGTATATTATATATATATTTAGTAACGAAAAGCTCAACATGTGGGTGGAGATGAGAAGAGTGAGTCATACCATCCATTTCGTTTTACAATTTGATCTTTTAGCACGTGAATTTTCTGAGAATTGTTTCTTATACAAAATGCAGCAATGATGCAAAAGGCAGCCATGATTTTGTAATAATTTAATAAAATAAAAGACAGAAGCCTTTTTTTTTTTTTTTTACAAATTCATGGCCAGTGTTATTTCAGCTAAACTACATATTCAAAAGTCACAGACCTTAGAGGAAATTTTAAGTCAAAGAGAATGGGATTAGATATCATGCTGTAAATTTGAGGTAAAATTCAAAGAACTTAGGTGGATTAGGCTATTATATTTGTTAATTTTATCTATCAAGCTTAATGATACACTTTAGAAGTAGTGAAGTCTGGATAAAATTTAGTTTGAACTGAGTAGAAGTATTATACCTGAACTTTTGGGGCGAGAAGGACATTTAATGATGTGGTACTGGAAGTGAAAAGTTGATTTCTTAGAGAGGTCAGCTTTCTTGGGAGAATGATGAGAAAATGATTCCCCCAAAAAAGGGAACAGACAATGTGCCCATATTTGTCACTGCCTCATAGGGAAATAATGTGGATTCTAACACAGAGCAAATATTTCCTTCCTTCAAGAAGAGATGTTATTTGGAAAGGAAACTAACAAAACAGCTATTCAAAAGAGAATAAAGAATAAAAAAAGGAGTTTTTTAAATTAAAATAAAATTTCACTTATATTCAGTTCTTAAAATCCATTATGAATAGATTAGTAGCAGCTTTAAGATAAAATAACCACTAACATACAATAATAACATTTCAAGCCTGAACTAGGTCAAAGATATTCAGGAAAGCACCAACCTGGGCAGGAAAAGAAAACAGGCCATATAGACCACAAAGATGACAACTCAGCAACTGGAAATAGGTAATATATATGGTTTTTGTTATAGCAAAGTACTAAATTATATATTTCTCACTGTAAAGTCTAGTTTCTGCATTTTCCAGAAATCATATTTTTCCTTAAATATTGCATTATTCATACCAAGTGTTATTGCCTATAGATCACTGGACAAGTGGAATGAAGATCAAAAAGTAAAATGAAAACAGTTGCTAGCTGGTATGAGAGAATGGAAACACTGCTAAAGATAATTTGATATTATGTAGAAAAATACTAAGTTTTAAATCTTACAATAGAGTAATTTCTCTTCTGGAATGGATCCTAAAAATTAATGAGGTTAAGTACAAATATTAATGTATTAAGACAGTCACTGCTGGGGCCTCCCTAGTGGGCATAGGGGTTAAGTCTCAGCACTACCACAGTGTTGGCCTGAGTTTGAAACCTGCCAGGGAGCTAACCCACATGGCACTGCAGACCTCTCCCGTCTCACTTGCTGCTCTCCTTAGCATTGCATTTCAGTAAATTCACCTGTTCTGTTGCCCACTCTGTCTTTATGAATCCTCTCATACCCCTGCACCTCTGGCCTGCACCCCGGTGTTTCTATGCAAAAAATAAAATAAAATCTTTAAAAAAAAGATAGTCACAGCTGTTTTCAATTATGAAATATTGGTTGTGATGGCTAACATTTATATCAATTCGACCAGATCATGGGATGCCCAGATATTTGGCTAACTATTACTTAGGGTGGGTCTGTGAGGGTGTTTCTGGATAATACTGACATTTAAGGAGGTAGATTTGCATAAACCACTTCACTCTTCCCTCTGTGGGTCTTATCCAGTTAGTGAATGTCTGAACAGAACAAAAAGGCACAGTGATAGAGAATTCACTTGACTATCTTTGAGCTGGGATGTCAGGCTCATTTTTTGCTTTTGTACTCAGACTTGAGTCAGTTTGCCACTTAACCTTTGGCTCTCATGATTCTCAAGCCTTTGGATGCAGACAAAGTATCTCATCAATTCTTGCGGGTCTCCAGCTTGGCTATTACAGGTCTTGGAATAGTTCATGTTCTATAATCACATGAGCCAACTCCTAATTTTATAATTTTATTCTATAGGTTACTTTTATCCAGTTGGTTCTGCTTTCTCTGGAGAAGCTTAATACCATGGGACAATCTAATTGCTCAATAAGAGATAATGTGTTAAAAATTTACACTGACTAGCACAAATTCTTTCAGCAAAGCTAGAATTTAAGACTGCTGTTCAGATATTCCACACAATATAATATTGTAATCATACTATAAAAATGAAGTTTTATACAAGCCTCTGTATTTTATTTTTTTAATTTTATTTATTTTTTTAAAGATTTATTTATTTATTTATTTGTTAGTTTATTTATTTATTTATTTATACAAGCACTGGATACAGTCAGAAGTGCGGGAGGGTGAGAGAATTCACCAGAGCCAGAGCGGGGAGCAGAGCAGGCAGAAGGACCGAAGTACACTGCTGAGGGGAGCAGCAGACGGCAGGAGAGGTCTGCGCGCCATGCGGGACCCTCCTCCAGTGGCTGGGGAGCAGCCGGGGATCGAACCAGCACTGCAGAGGCTGCGGGCAGCTTCGCAACCCAGCGCTCAACCACTGCGCCACAGTGGAGGCCCTGTATTTTATTTTTTTAAAAGATTTATCCATTTATGCATACAAGAACTGGGGTATAGGCCAGAGGTGTGGGGGGTGAGAGGATTCACCAGAGACAGAGCAGGAAACAGAACAGGCCGATTGACTGAAACACACTGCTGAGGGGGCAGTAGGTGAGACTGAGAGGTCTGCCGCACCTTGTGGGTATGTCCCTGGCCAAGAAGGGATCGAACTCGTGCTCAGCAGCTGCGAACAGCCTCACAGGTTGCATCTTAACTCCTTGCACCACGAGGGAGGCCCCCAATCCTCTGTATTTTAAATGAGGCAAGTTTTAATTTTATTCCCTAAAGGATTACCAGGATTATGTTTACTTGATAATTTTCATACAAACTATTGTGGATTGAAAATGACGGAAATTTGCCACTCCCTCTGGAGAATTGCAATCTGATTCTTCATTCCACTGATTCTGGGTTGTATCCATATTTTCTGTGACCAACAGAATATGATGAAAATGATAATGGGCCAATTCTGGACTTTCTTTTGAAGTAGCTTCTACATCCTGTCCTTTGTGTTATGGACCCAGGTAGTGAAGAAGTCCAGAAGTCATGTGCACAGGCCCCTGACAATTAGGGACTCAATCTGAATATCTCCTGAATTTCCAGGCTGGACCATCTACTTAGCCACGAATGTGACCCATTTTCAAGCTGATGTTCCAGTTTCAGTGGGGCCTACTCAACTGAGAAGCTTATTTAGAACCAGGATAACTATGCTTTAGTCTTGGTAAGTTATAAGCCAAACTCATGAGCATGTTCGTGATGGTTATTTCAACATAAGCCCATGGTTTCTGAGCTACCCTGAGCTATTCTGGAGTGTACAGTGAATGCCCAGGAATTTCATGGGGCATTTTAAATTTAAGAGAGAAAAACGCTATTTGATACCTGTCAGATATGCATAATACACCAATTTCTTTTTTTACATAATAATTTTAATTTATTTTTTTAATTATGATAAATTCAGTGTTCTCCCCATTAGGCATCACCACCACAGGGTACTCACCAATAAATTACCCATGGTCCACCTTCATAATACTTTGTGTTTTCTTCACCCTTTTTTTTCTATTCCTTTCCCCTCCCCTTTGGATACTTCAGTTCTGTATTTAGCTTTTAAGAGTTATTTTTTAAGGTTTTCTATCTCTGGTTCTTAGTTTGCTTTCACTATATTCCACATGTTAGTGATACCTTCCAGTATATATTCTTCTCCTTCTGACTTATTTCACTTGGCATTAACTCTTCCAACATCATCCATGTTACTGCAGATGGCATGAACTTATTTTTTTGATAACTAAGTAATATTATATTGTGAATATATACCATGTCTCTTTGTCAAGTCATCTGTCTTAGGGCATTTAAGTTATTTCCATTATCATATATATTGTAAATAGTGCTGCAGGTTTCCTTTCGATTTAGCATTTTTATGTTATTCGGGTAGAAATCTAGGAGTGGAATTGTTGGATCATATGGCAGATCCATCTTTTGATTCTTTGAGAAACCTCTATACTGCTTGAGAAACCTCTACTCTGCTTGAGAAACCCCTATTCCATAGAGGTTGGACCAGTCCTCCCCCCGACCAGCATCATAAGAGAGTTTTTCTCTGCACCCTTGCCAGCACTTGTTTCTATTCATTTTGATGTGAGCCATTCTCAGTGGTGTAAGATGGCATCTCATTGTGATTTTGATTTGCATTTCCTTAATAATAAGTGATGATGAGCACTTTTTCATGTGTCTATTGACCATCTGTATGTCTTTGGAGAAGTGCCTATTTAGGTCTTCTGCCCATTTCTTGATTGGATGATTTGTTCTCTTTTTGTTGAGTTGTATAAGAGGAATGAGAGAAAATAATTCTAAAAAATATTTTATCAGACAAAGGACTGTTAAAAAAGATGTAAAATGAGCATATAATTTACTAATTTCATGTAGCGCAGTTTCAACATTACAATGGGCTAACAATCTTACAGTGACAACATATTTTTACAATGCTGAGTTTTTGTCTGTTTTAGGGAGAACAGCAAAAACTGTGTGAAAATCAGTGTGGAATAGAAAATGAAATGGTGGTGTCCAGTGTAATTCCACAGTTTGAGGAACAGCAGTGCCTGCCTAACAGGTGAAGATCCCATTTATAAGTGATTTCTGTGATTATGTAGGAATGAAATATTTTCCTCTATTTTATGTGCATTGTTTTTGAAATGGTATTATGTTACAAAATATATAAACACTTAATAAGTTGTATAATACTATCTTCATAATAAATAGAAACATTTTTTCTGGAAGTGCAATGAAAATACTAAGACACTATGCCCTGAACACTGAGGAAATTTGGAAAAATGTGCCATAAATACTTACAGAATAATATTTGGTACATAAAATATCATAAGTTATATATGCTATTTTGTAAACTATTTTTCACTTAATACTTTCATCATAAATATTTTCAGAAGAAACTTGATATATATATTTAACTATATGCTATATAGATAAAACTGGTAAATATCTATAGACAAAACTGGTAAATATCTATCTAGCTATCGTCTATCTACCTACTTTTTAAAATAAAGAATGAAAATAGATAAATAAATATGCCTGAATGTTTAGTGTTTAAGTCTGGATAATGGATTATGGACTAAAGAGAGGTGCTAACTGCAAGCTCTGATATCAAACTTTTACTCTAGATTCTATTAATTACTATCTGTTATTACATGTACTTGGATATAGTACTTTGCTGTGGTTTAGTTTCTTAATGTCAAAAACAGTTGTAATTATATGAACAAAGTACTTGTGGGAATGAATTATTTAAATTATTGATTGCAATGATCAGCATAGAATTTAATAAATGTTAGCAGATATTATTATAAAGGTTACTTATTTCTGAACATTTATGCTTCATGAAATGAAATATTTTGTAACATTAAGCATTTTTAGAAATGTTGTTAAAGTAGAGAAATGTTATGTTACTCATTCTGGGCTACAAATAAAATATTTGTTCTAATTTGTTCCCTTACTCTTACCATTTTCCACGGTTCTAATCTTGCTTACAGCATCTCACAGAAACACAGTGGAGGTATCATACACCCCCATGTACTTTACTGAAATTGCATATTCTAAAAACAACACTGAATCAAGACTACTTTATTGAGGGACTTTCTATGATAAAAATTGAAGTGGAAATTAAATAAAGATTATGCCCAGAATTTAGGTAGGAAAAGTACCAGTTTTAACTGTAAATGGGAAAATTTAGTGAGAATTGTCCAAAAGTAAGACAAATGAGTTATAGCAATTGGTCTATGGCTGAGGGTGGTGAGAGACTGCACATACACACCTTGTTAAGGGTGAACCTTTTGTGTTTTAGTTTTCCATGTTTCTGTGTGTGCATTTGTATGTTGGTTTGGGTATGTGTGTGTTTTTACTATATTATTTTGTATTGAGGTAACATTGGTTTACAAATTTGTACATAATTCAGAGTTACAGATTCATGCCTCTTCAGATGTGTGTCACCACACCACTCTCAACACCAAGGCACCTATAGTCCTCCAACACATTGAGTCCCCAGACTCATCCTTTATTGTCATAATTATGTGTGCTTGCTGTACATATAAACAAATAGATTATAACTAGAGTGATAAGGTTAATGGATTTGATACAATGGATTTTAATATTACCTAGAAAAATATTTCCTACCTAATTATGGGGAGGAATTACTTTTGATATATGGTGTTTAAGTTTACTTCATTAAATTTGTTGACTATATCTTTTTAAAAATTCATGATATAGTAATATGTTAGAATAAAGTTAAACTATTTGATTCACTTTTATACAATGAAATTTTATCTACAATAAATACATAAAATTTATTATTTATTTACATTTAACTATCACTTGGTTTACAGCTATATATAATGCAAAAATGCAACAAAATTATGAAGCTGATTTCCCTAACTGAAGTTTGGGAAACACTGCAATGTAGTAAAAGAATGAATTTGACAAATTTTACAGGAACAGGAGTAGAAGAGTGACCAACAGTATGTTTAGAATATTTTGATAGATAAGCTTTATTTTCTCCTTATAACTTTTCTTTCATAATCTACAAAATAAAAATCTATTGTTCCTTGCCTTTGACATGTGATATTGTGAATGTGTCACAATAAAGGCCAGCTCTTGATTGGTGATCTTATCCAGATAACTGGCAAGGGAACCAGGGTTTCTCACCATAGCCTGCATTAGTCTACCAGAAGGAACACCTTTCTGCTGCTCATCTGATAACATTCTATATCTGATAGCAGTCCTCTTACATTTTCCAATCTGAATTTTTAATTGTCATTGCAAGGCAGCTATCAACATGTTCAATATTTGGCATTGTACAGTTGGATTCACATAGGGAAAATTAGAGTCCATTCCAATCTAAGAGTCAATTTCCCTAAAAATTTGTATTATTATTCTTGATAATGTTAAAACAGCTATTTTTTAAAAACATGGAATTGATTTATCCATAACTAAAATCCTGAGATTTATATAAGTGATAGTAAAAAATTACAGAAACTATTTCAAATACTCAGGACATATTTGAAAATTGGAAATGTTCAACTTTCAAGAATCTGTGACAAATTTGTCACAATTAAGACACTTCTAATAGTTTCAATATTTATTGAAACTTCAATTTTTATTATTTGTCAAGTGGCATTAACATCTTTTTAAAATACATTTATGAAATTTTAAGGCTAATTGGAGAACTATATCTCATACAATCCTTAAACATGAAACTTCAAGATAATAAGAAATTATGTTATAATTCTATGTCTATGTCAAACCTGGCTGAAAGAAAGAAGTACATAATGACATGCTTCCTTAGAAATCCAAACAAAATGATAGTTTGTGCAGAAGGAATGGTATAGTAAGGTTTTTCACAGGTAGAAGTTGCTCTTTCTGTGTTTTGTATGAAGTCTTTATGTTAATAAGAGGAACAATGTACCTCAACAGTAACCACCTTTTATTAGCTTCCCCTCTCCCCTCTCTTTTGTTAAGCTTATTAAAAAGAACAGATAAAAATTATGGCAAGGAACACAAATTCTGTTTTTGAATATTATTAATGAAAATTGTAAAATTCTACTTGTGAGCAACCAAAGCTATCAAAATAAAATCACGTATCTTTTCTTTCATTTTGTAAATTTAATAACCTCCCTAAAAATTATTTTAGTAAATAAAACAGCTTTTATGATAATGTGTATTTGACTCCAAAGAACTATTTTCTTCATGTCTGGCCCACAAGATAGACATTATCTACGATATTTTTATATTAACCCAGTTGTTAATATCTTTAAATCACATTCCCAAGCAGTTTTTAAATGTCATGAGATCATACATGTTCTTGGAAAATAATGTACTTTTGTGTCAGAAATACTAATAATAGAAATAAGAGACATTTACTAGAAGACTAAAGCAGTTTATAGGATCTCTTTCTGTGATAGAATAATTTTGTTAAATATAGAGATGTTGTCATCAATTTGTACACTCTTTTAAGCTCCACCCGACTCCACCCAATGCTACTGATTTCTTCAAAGGAATGAAACGCTTTATCTTCTTGACAGAACAAATTGACTGGAAAATTACACAACCCCCTCAGCAGATGTTTGTTCCCACTTACTTTGGGAATTTACACTGCTGTACAGGTTTTCCAAGACCCTGTGGTGATAGGCTTGCAGAATGTAATCAATGTATACAGTCTACTACAAAGTATATTTGCTATAGTTATTCTCTGCGTAGTCAAATACTGTTTGAGCGCTAACCAATAATACATTTTACTTTTTTAAAAAAAATTACTAAACATGCAAAAGAGTTAAATTAGTCAAGGTCGTCCTACAAACACTAAACATTTTCCTATCCAAGTGAAATTTCAGGGTCCAAGCTGCAAGAAATGTGTTTGCCATAATGTATGAAGCTTAGTCAAGAATGTCAGGTAACAAAGAATAGCAAAAAGAAACCAATTTTGACTTTCTATCCGCTGCATCATGTTGCTATCAGTCTAGCATACTAATCTGTGCAAATCAGGTGGCATCTTCAAAATTATAATGCACACCATTGAACTAAGTATCTGTATAAAAATCTGAATTGTCATCCATCTCTCTGTGAACAGTATACTGCAACTTACTCTCATTTAATACTAAATTATATCCATCTACATAGGCTAATATGGTAAACTTATCCTTGAACTTCCTCTCTTTATTTTTCAGGCTTTCCAAAACTATATTTTGCCGAGCAGTTAAAAATTTTAAAAAGTAAGGCAACCAGCCTTCAGTAAAAGGCTATCATGCTGTTCAATAAATTGTCCATAAAAAAATTTCAAAGTAGGGGCCTCCCTGGTGGCGCAAGGGGTTAAGACACATGAAGCAGTCAACAGCCTCTGCAGCACGAGTTCAATCCCCCGGCTGGCCATGGAGCAACCCACATGGCGCAGCAGACCTCTCCTGACTCACCTGCTGCTCTCCTCAGCAGCGTACTTTGGTCAATCTGGCTGTTCTGTTCCCCACTGTCTCTGGTGAATCCTCTCATCTCTGGTGAATCCTCTCATCCCCCACACCTCTGGCCTGCACCCCAGATCTTATATGCATAAATAAATCCTGAAAAAAATTTCAAAGTAGATGTTTTCATTCCCAACACATTGAAAATTCTTTGCAAATCTATGGAGTACATTGGTATTTTCACTCAAGAGATCATTTTCAGAGAAGAAAGGGAGTAAACCACTTCAGGAGTAGAAGAAATGGTTTTAATAGCTATTCCTAAAATTACAGTAAGAAAAAAAATTCAAGATAATATTGGTGTAAAGGGAAATAATGATTGCCATAGTAATATGATTTGTAGCTAGGGAACTGTTCTATACATAAACTTTTATTATGAAAGCTCAGTTTCTACTGATTCCTGAAAAGTTACACTTCATAGAAATGATCATCTTCTAAAACAAAGTGGTCATAATTTTCTAGTGCAATCCAAATATTTTATTTTTAATTAATATTTTATTTTATATATAATCCTCACATCATTTTTTCATTTTTGCACAATGTATGCATATTTTAAATCCAGCAAAAAGGGTTATTTTTCACCACTTTTTCTTACTTAAATGAGTCAAGGTTTTACATTGATAAAGCACTAGTCCTGTCTCCAAAACACTCAAATTCTACTTCAGGCGTTTCTAGTTTCTAGTAATTACATATGCTTCATTGTTCAAGTCATTCTCTGGATGCCTTGCTCCCTATCTATGAAATTAGCAATTTCCTGGTTCCTAACAAAGACGTGTCAGACACAATGGAGTAGAATTTTGGAGAGGTCAGCAGAAGGGGTGTTTGTGAAGGCTTTACTCTCATACCAAGTAACATGGATTTTATCCTTTATGCAAGGGGTTTTTAATGATTTCAACCATAGCAGCAACACCAATTATCAATGCTATGGGGTTAGAGGTCTGAAGAAAATCCAACAAAGTAAAATTGACTTATGAAAGTTATGATTACTAAGTAATAATGGCAAGAAAAAATCAATTTTACATTTTGCATAAGTTTTTTAAGTAGGTTTTAATGAAAATAAAAAAAATCAACTGGGAAAAAAATATGAGGAAAGTAATTTTCTATTTGATATGTTTCATTTCCCATGATGGCAAAGAATTAGAAATGGTCCATTTTTTCCTTCTAAAGAGAAAATACTTTTTTGAGATCTGATTTGGTTTTACACAAAAACCTGCTATGTATATCACAATTAGTAAAAGGTAAGTGCAACAGTGAAAAGATAAAGCCTCAAGTTACTCAGAAATGAACACTATATATTAATTGTTATAATCACCCATCAATAGACTCCATTTAGATTGTGGTTTTAGGGTATTAGGATATTCAAACACTGTTTGCTTAGATGACTCATTTACTCATTTGATAAGAGTAACTTTTATATTGTTTCTGTATGAGGAAGAGGATAAAAAGATTATGCATGCTATAGTTCATGTACTCACTTACAAATTTTGAAATTATAAATTCATTTATAAACTCTTCTATTTCAAATTATGTAAATTTTTTTTTTTTAGTTTTTAAATACATACTAAATCACCCCTTATAAACAGTTGAATTTGGTGGAATTATGAGAAAATATATTAAAATTATGGTACCAGCTTTTATGAAGTAGACTCAGTTCAGGAGTTAAGGCTTTTGAATCTCATAATGAAATTAGAAGGCAAGTAGATTAGTGGTTAAACTACTGCTAATAACTGAATTCCCTTCTTTTTTTGTTAAGCATACTATCAACAAGTTAAATATAGTATACAACTTCCTGAGTAATAAGGACATCTGGTAGGGCAATTTTTTTTTTTTTTTGAAACTGAGAAACGATGCAACGTAAACAGAAAGTTCTACCTGATGCAACTTACTACACACCCCCATTATTATCAATACTGCTGGTGCTTCACAACTTAGAAGTGTTTAAGTCAAACATGTTGATGATGACTATAAACCTTTCAATGTTTTGCAAATACCACTTGGATAAAACAAATACAAGTGCAAAAAGAAGATCTCTCTCCCCCTCCAAAAAGCATAAATGAATTATTTCAAATGATTATATATCAGAAAGTATCTATACATAATTACATGAATTCATATGTTCCTATAAATTATACAGGTAGGTATTTCTTTTTCTAAAATATTACCTCTTTTTGTCATCAAATAAATATGACTTAACCTAGGCACAAAATGGTAATTCTTAAATTTACAATTATTATTTCAAAAATAAGAGTATGGGATACTTTCATTTTCTCTCAAAGGTAAAACACTCAGGTGTGTAATAAAATTTTCAGGTAAAACACAAAATAACATTAATAAGGATATACAACAGGGGTAATAAAATAAAACTTGCTTGACTCACAAGATAAAAATAGATATTCTAGGGGCCTCCCCGGTGGTGGCGCAGCGTTTGAGTGCTGGGTTGTGAAGCCTCCTGCAGCCTCTGCAGCGCTGGCTCGAACCCGGGCCACGGGGTGAAGGTCGCACATGACACGCAGACCTCTCCAGCTGCTCGATGCTCCCCTCAGCAGTGTACTTCTCAGTCTGCCTGCTCTGCTCTCCACTCTGACTCTGGTGAATTCTCTCGCCCTCCCGGGGTTCTGACTGTACCCAGTGCTTATATAAAACAAATAAATAAATCTTTAAAAAAAATAGATATTCTAGGGCCTCCCTGATGGCGCATGGGTCTCAGCGCTATCAAGCTATTGCCAGTCACTGCAGCATAAATTTGATGCCTGGCTAGGGAACTAACCCACATGGTACAGCAGACCTCTCCTGCCTCGCCTGTTGTCCCCGCCTCAGTAGTGTATTTCAGTAGATCCGCCTGTTCTGCTCCCCACTATGTCTCTAGTAAATCCTCTCACCCCTTCTCCCCAGCACCTCTGGCCTATACCCCAGCTCTCCTATGCATAAATAAATAAATCTTTAAAAAACTAGATATTCCACAGTCACATGGCTCTTTAAGGCTGCAATCTGTCACATGTGTTTCAGCAAAAGCAGTCTAGCTTATTTGGGGCTCCATTCACTCATACCCTGTATCTCTGATTTCGATTGCCTTATTCAATTCTTTGGCTTGAATTACATTATCCATCAAATCCTTTTCAAATCAACTGACTAGAATGAATATTATCTATTTTGTTATGTGCTCTTTCAGTTTTAATCCACCTCTATTTTCATACTCCAGCCTATGTGTTTGTTCAGCAAGCCTTGGTTTTGTCTGATCATCAGTCCAATTATTTACACATCATTTAAATTTTAATAACTTAAATCATAGGAATTTAAAGAATAATGGGGCTCAATAGAGGTTAGTAAACATTCTTTTGCTAGAAGTATTCACACATAAGTTAACTCTCCATGGCCCAAAGCTTATGTGATTATGACATAATTCATAAAATTCTGAAAGTTGACTGCTTCCTGCCTACAGCTGATGACACCAAGAAAATTAAGACTAAAAAGTAAGCAGAAATAAATTCTTAAGAACTACAACACAAATATATTAGGGATTCATTCTATTACAATTTTAAAAAAGTAGATCAAATGTAACATCTTTAACCACTGAAAACCACGCCAGTACTACTATCTCTCCATATTTTACCACCAATGGAATCTTTTAATCATTTATAAAATAAAAGCAAATCTTCACAACTTGATCAGGTCACCATTTTTCCTTATGTTTAAACTCCCAATTTCAAAATTCTAGTTTCAGGGATATTCTGAAAATTTTTTCAAAGTCAAAGGTACCGGTTCTCTGTAAATCACTACAGTGATTTTCTTTATTACTATGAATTTACTGTCATTATTCTAATTGTAAATTACTTTCCAGAGTGATTAGGGTTTAGAAGAAGTAGGAGGGTTTAGGGTTTAGGAATGCACTTCAGAAAAAATGTGATCTCAGTTTTATGTGCTCATTTAATAACCTGCAAAGTAAAGAAGCCTCTAAAACATTTGTCTTACTGTAAATTGTGGTAAGTCTCATTAGGACTTTTTGATTAAAAAAGGTAGATAGTTGGACAGGGCATACTTAGTACACACAACACTGAGTTTAATATGTATTCAAAAGACGTATCACAGACTTCTGTATTAAAACCAATGCTCATTTGTTTATAAAAATAACTGACACAGAAATTAAGCCGATAATTTTGTTGCATAGAAATATTGAATATTCTTAAAAAAACACATTGTAAAATATTTCAAGTAATAATAGAAATTCTGGTGGTACTGATGTCTATGAAATTTCTAAATTAGTATTTAGTTGGCACAGAAAAGGCACAAAAGGGTCTGAAATGTGTATGTGTGCACATCTGTGTGTACCCAGGAGTAAATTAATTTTAATGATTCAGGATATAGGATAAAGATAATAAAGGTAATACACTAAACAGAAAAAAAATTGTTCTGATTAGTGATAGATAAATCAATTAGTTATTCAGAAAACTTGTCATAGGTGTTATGATTCTAACACACACTGTTGAAGTTATTCTATGGCTCATGCTTTAATATATCCCTTTACTGCCCTCTTAAATGAATAGTTGACAATTAACATTGAAAATTATTCCAGTATGCATAATAGAAAGCTTACACGTGCATAAGTAGACACTGAATATTATTCCACAGATGAATACACTTTGGTAGTTTTATACTCAAGATATTTTGCTCCACCTGAACATTAATATCATAAAAATTCATTTATTCAAAAAATGGAATTTTGTGAAAAAGATCATAACTAATTTATTATTATTAAAGTACAAATTTTGTGTTAACTAAGAAAAACTAGCTTTTTTCTTTAAAGGAAACGTACTCTCAGTTACAGATTACAGATTAAATAGATCAAAATATAAAATGGAGCATTGTCACTTTAAATGTTATATAACTGTAATTGTTAATACCTTTAATTTCAGATAGGTATTATATTATAAAAGAAGTTATAACAAGCTTTGAAATTATTGTTGGATGATACTAAATATCTGATTTTTTTAATATTTGTGTTTTACAGCATAATTTATTCTTCAGTATATAGAACAAGAGAATTTGATTGCTATTAGGACCAAGAGAAATCTTTCTACAGCTGTATGTCAAGATTCATATGTCCATAATTATAGTTTGCAGAGCTTTTTTACTAAGTAATTATAAAAGTTAGAAATAATAAATATTATGTATTAAATTTCAAATATTAGGTCATTAAGATTTTCTCTGGCTTCTACATTTCATGGACAATAACATTCTCCATAGAAAACAGATCTTAAACAATGTGAATGCATGTACTGTTCTTTCTATGAAGCATAGATTTTCATTAATTTCTTGAGAATTTTTTTTAGATTTAGCATTCTAACACTTTTAAAAAAGTAATAAGACACTTAAAATATGCATTAAATTACCTTAACTGCCCAGCATTATCAGCACTCAGTACTTTGAGTTAAGTTTAAGTTAATTAAAAATTAAAATAATATTTTAATACATTTTTTCATGTCACAAAATAAGAATTTGACTTGTGCCTTAAAGTTGAAAACAGGAAGTCTCTTCAATCTGTCCAATTTTCTAAATGTGTCAAGCAAAAAAGTATTTGAAGGCACAATCTCTAGAAGTTAACTGAAAGGGTAAAGTTGCTCATGTTACTCATAAGAGCAACTTGGTTCTCTCATGTTTTATTCATTGAACCAGAAAGTGGTCAGATGACCCTAAATTAGATAGAGAGTACTTAAGTTTCTGTACCATAAGAACTCAAACTATAAATACGTTAAAAAGGACTAAGTGAAAGGAAGGATCATAGTATATTCATGACTGTGAAATCCAGTCTTGATTTTTTATTTAATTAATATAGAATAATAAGATTTTCATTTTCTGCATGTATATCTTTAGAGTCCTTGCCAGTGCTGCAATAAAAAAAAAACCTTATTAAAACCTTGATAAAGAAGGTTATTATTTACTAAAATGTGTTCTGTATAACACTGGTAATGAACATATTCCAGGAAGAAAGGAATTTTGTATTAAAGTGTATGAAATCCTGCACTTTATGTGTCACTTGGAGGTTTTTAATGCACATTTTCATTTGACATTGCATGATGAACATATTTCTACTCCACTGACTAATCCTTGAAAACATTTTTTTAAAGACTGCATAATCAACCAATGTATAGTTTCTCTATAATTTATCCATTACTCTATATTAACATCAGGATTTTCAATAGTCTGGTTTTATTAACAATTCTAAATATAAAGTTTCATGCATACTTCTGATGGCTTTGATGGAATAAAACATAGAATTGGATGTAATAATATTTCATAATGGATGAGTATTTTAGTGTTCCTGACAAGCATTGCCAATTCGCCTTCCAGAAAGTCATATAAAAATGAGTGTATTAGTGCATATATCCCAAAGTTACACATAAGAGTTTTTACAAATCAACATAAAAATCCCCAAAGAACAATGAGAAGAGCACTTAAAAATAGGACTATCCACTGGTTACAAATGAAAAAAAAATAATGTGCACATCTTAAGTAATTAAAATAGTGCAAATTAATCAATTACTAAATATGCTTAAATATATGCATAATCTGTTATATTAACCAAAGTAATATGAGAATGAAAATACACTCTAGATATTCTCAAATGCTATACTGGTTTGTCAAGTTGGCCCAAAATTTCAAGAAAGCAATATAGCAATATTTATTATGGTTCCTAAATTAACTCATCCCCTCAATACGTTTTAGAGAATTAGAAGTGTGGATAGAAAAGTTTTGCCTAAGAGTGATCAACACAGCTTCACTAATAACAGCTAAAAATAAAAAATAATGATGGCCAAAGTAGGAGAAAGAAATAACTTTGTTGATATTGCTAATATTGTTTAATGATCCATTTTCTCTTACCTCTTTATTAAAAAAACCCTGGAATGTTAATTAATATATGGTCACCTAGAGGAAATACTGCAACTCTGAGCTTTTCTTTCAGCTGGCGCGCAGACCTCTCCTGCCGCCCGCTGCTCCCCTCAGCAGTGTACTTCGGTCCTTCTGCCTGCTCTGCTCCCAGTTCTGGCTCTGGTGAATTCTCTCACCCTCCCGTGCTTCTGACTGTACCCAGTGCTTGTATAAATAAATAAATCTTAAAAAAAAAAGAAAGTGATGGACAATCATATTCACCCTTGAGATGGGACCATGGATGGCAGAGTAACATGGTAAATGGATTTTGGGTCTCTGATGACTGATGTCTCAGGAAATTTCTGAACTATCTACTTCGGAAGCTTATATATGAAAGATAAATAAAACAGTGTTTAAAACATTTGTTTAAATTATATTGTTTAAACCACTGTTGTTTTGGCTGCTTTTGTTACAGTTGTCAAAATTACTTAATTACATGATACTCCCATGCCTCTTAAAGGAGTTAAACAATGTTGCAGAAAGAAAGCAAAATTTGGGCGTCCCCTGGTGGTGCATTGGTTGAGCACTGAGCTGCGAAGATGACCACAGCCTCTGCAGCGCTGGTTTGATCCCCGGCCACCGGCGAGGGTCCCACATGATGTGCAGACCTCTCCTGCTGCGCCCACTGCTCCCCTCAGCAGTATATTTTGTCAGTCTGCCTGTTCTGTTTCCCACTCTGTCTCTGGTGAATTCTCTCACCCTCCTGCACTTCTGACTGTACCCAGTACTTGTATAAATAAATAAATAAATCTTTAAAAAAAAAAAAAGAAAGCAAAATTAATATTATTCCAATTTTCCAACTTACAGATATTAAAGGAAAAGGCTTTTTAAGATATACTTCTTATCGCAATCTTATTATGAGGAAAACATCAGATAAATCCCAACTGAGGGACATTTTACAAAATATTATCATTAGCATTTTCCAATTCTGTCATATCAAAAACAAGAAAAATCCAGGAAACTTATAGCCGAGTAAAGCCTAAGGAGACATAATGGCTAAATGCAATATGTTCTCCTGGATAGGCTCCAAATAGGGGGAAAAAAATTACATAAGAACTAAGAAAACCTAAAAATAACTTTAGTTGATAATATATTAATATTTGTTCTTTAATTGTGGTAACCGTGCCAAGTAATGTAAAAGATTAGCAACAGAGGTAACTGGGTATGGGCTACATGGGAAAGGCAAGGCACAACACACTACAGAGTACCCACTGCCAAGGGAGGACTTCAACTACATGGAGTGCAGCCAAGGTCATCACAGGGCCAGGACTAGATGCAGACTCACTGCATCTTCCTGTCTCAGTCTCCAAAGAAGGCACAGCCCAGCCAAGTACTGGATGGAGAAACCTTTTAATCACATAGAGAAAAGTTACAGCAAGACAAGTACTTCATATCTAGTAGGTGCCCCTGCAACTTGTGTAGGACAAATGACCCTCCTGCACCTTTCTAATGCCCTGCGGGACTCTCATCCCTTTCCTACTGACTATGGAATCAAATGCTGAAAGCTGGGACATGCCTAAGGACCATTGACACACATGCCTAAGAAAATAAGGGGAAACTCATAGAGCTTGAAATAGAGTAGGCTATGCCCACATAATGTGATACATTTGGGCTCTTTATTTCCTGGTAAGGAAGGTTAAGGCCCAAGCCTTAATCTTTTACAGAGGAGAAACAAAGACTGGGTTTACGAGACTACCTTTCCCAACAGAAATTCTCTTACTATATTTACAATCTTTCTGAAAATACAAATCTACTTTAAAAGAGTTATTATTATTATTATTTTTAAAGTGTTCTGTATATAATTGCAGGTCACAGACTTTGCTACTGTTAGCTCACTTGGTCCACTTGGGAGGAACATGCAGAATCTCTAACTTCTGCCAGAATTTCCCCTTCTGGCTCCTCTGATTCCTGCACCAAATGCATATTTAGGTCCGTGATGGCTATCAGCTTCTTCTACATGTAACACACTACATTGAAAATGGACATTTGGAAGCAGCGATTGATTCCTCAATTTGAGTCCCACCTTTTGACCATGGATTTTAGTTTGCCTTTACCCTTCCCTATTTCATATCCTTCTTACCTTCCCACCTATCCTGCTAACCTCAGATCCACCACCAGAGGCTGAAGCAACAAATATGAATAGATTAATCAGTTCCCAAACACAAAAGGTAAAATCCATAATAAATCCCATTTATTATATCACTGTAATGGTTATGTTTTGTGACCTTATTGTTTCTGCTCTAACTATGTATTCTACTATCATTTATTGAAGATCTTTTTATTATTTTGTTGCTGTTATGGGGTTACATGGTTTACAACCTTGTATATGATTTAGAGGTATAAGATCACACCTTTAAGGCATGTGTTACCATATCACACTACCACTGTGGCACCCATAGTCTTCACCATCATCCCTTGTGCCCTCCCCACTTTGCTCTCCTTCTCTCCTTCCCTATCTGTAGCCTCAATTCTATAGTCATATTTCTAGGATTTGTTACTGGTTTGAAAAGCTTCTTTATTAAATCTAATCGCTTTATTTCAAGGGCTGTCTCTGATCAATCAACCACTATAAGACTGAACACTAGAAGGTAACATCTCCTTGAATTCTGATACAACATCTTGGAGCTTTCTTAAATACTGACATTTTCCAAAATGAATCAAAATAAACAGCCATTTTGTTGACCTCTCCATTGAAGAAGTAATAATATGAGTAAAATCTACTATCTAATCAGTGTATGTTCTAGCTCTTTTCTACTTTCAAATTCATTACATCTGTAATGAAAATAAAATATATTTTTAGTGGTCAAAAGACATAAAATGATTAATCTCATATCTACTAAGGACATTTTAAAAAGTACCTCTGCTCAGGAATGTGACACTATAATCATTAAAAATCAGATTCAATTTTCAAAGATAATAATCTTAGACTTTATATTGCTGGCAGAAACAAAAAATTATATCCAGTAAGCTCAGATGCTCTGGATAATGGAAAAGCTCAGTTCTATGGTGCTGCCAGAAAATAATATGCTCTTAGAAATTCTGCAAGTTGAGTAGGGAGATAACTGATCAGAATATGACAAAGTGATGTTACAAATTGTTCAGAACAGAAAAATTCCAGATCCAAAGAGGTTTTTTTTGAGACACTGATTGAGGTCCAAGAGCAGCATAATGGTACCAAATGGATAAAAACAACAATAAAGTCACTTCTCATGCATAATGCATAGACATTCTCTATTGGAGTTGATATCACCATCTGGTGTCTAATTATTCCCGCCTCACACCACACGGTGGTATGCACCTAATGGAATGACTGTATATTATAATAACTCAGTACACAGACTCTTTGCTGCTAATTATAAGGTGCTCGTTGTTGCTGTTGTTTTAAAGATCATGGAAAACCCAAGGAATTTGGTGTTCATGGCTTAAAATAAGTATTTTGTGGTCTGTAGAAAAAGACACCTCTAGTTAACTTCTAATTTTCTAAATGATCTATTATTCCTTTATATTTAATTAGTTTCTTCTAACATCTACATCACAGAAATTAAGGTCTTGATTCCCTATTCAAATTGTATCCTTTTTAAAAAAATCAAATATTTTTGGTTTTTTTTATAATTTGTTTTTGCCTATTATTTTTCACTCTGATGATTCACTCTATTTGCAAATAAAATTTAGTGTTATTTACTATAAGGAGGCTTGAAAATCTGGTAACATGGTTTCTAATCCTCAAAATGATCAATAATAAATTCCACCACATTTTACTATGTACAAAAATTTCACATACAAAATAGCTTGCGATGAAAATGTATTATCAGCTGCTGGGTGTTTGTTGTGTGTTTATACTGCAAATTAATACTTAAAATAAAACAGATAATCTGGATATATTATATAATTATATATTATTATATTTATTTAGGTACCAAAATCTATGCTGTGTCATCTATTTGCTTAAATATTAACCTTATAAAGCCTATTTTTCTATTTCATAAACTCCACAATAGATGGTGATAGGTCTCCTACTTTATACACAAGGCTGACAGTGTCACATGTGTTCAATGAGGGGACCAGTTATGAAAGTTGTGTCTGAAAACAACTGGGTGAAAAGTCAATCAGAAAACTCAAATCCACAATACTAGGTCAACTGTAATCATATAGGAAATTTTCCCTGTGAGTCCTTTACTCTTCATTTTTTTTCTGTTATTCTAGGAGAAAATTACATGAAAGTAGATTATAGTTATACTTTGAGACAATTATTTCAAGACCATTTGAGAGCACAGAAGAAGTACTGAAGAGCTATTTAAAAAAATTACAGTTGTATTTTTTAGACGGTTTCTCCATTAACATTAATTATGTTTCCCCTAGAGTAATGATCTTAGGAGCCTTTTGAAAAGGCAAATTCACTCACCAACAGGTAAATGCTTTAAGTTTTCAACTCATTATCATTTAACCTAAAACATTTGAAGTCATTTCAATTTTTCAAAAGGAAAAGCTTTATTGAGATATATGTACTAGAAATTTTGCCCAATTGGAGTTATAATTCAATGGCCTTTATTTGCCTACACAGTTGTGTGCTCATCATCATACATTTACAAAATATTCTTCAGTTCAAAGGTTCCCTCCTGCCAAATGGCAATCACTCCCATTCCTTTCACTCTCACTACCTAATTTTTTTTAAAATATGTCTTTCAATTCAGATAGAAAAGAGGGCAGGGAGGAAAGTGTTCTCAGATTATAGACAATACAGTATGCAACTCACTAAGTGATAATCTAAGATCACAAAGTCTATGTGATCTTGTGTTAGTAATATTAATGACCAGGCAATGTACCTGTAACTCTGTCCTATGAAATGATCAAATCCTTTTAATAAAATATAGGCATGTAGCAATGGGAGATAGCTCAACTTTCAGCTCAAGCATCCTGCAATATAGTCATTTTGGAAAGCCTCCCTGGGGATACATGGAAAGAAGAGCATTTGCTCTTCTATTTCTATTTCTCTAAAATAATGAGCCTTCTGCACATGTGCTCTACTATTTTACCTCATCCATTCCTAAAACATATTTTGATACCTACACTTAGTCCCAGAAATTCTTCTTTTCTTTCAACTTTCCTCAAATGGTTCCTGATAGTCATCATTCTAATTTCAAGTACGAGCATTCCCGTAAGTCTCTTCTTCCAAATCCTGCCCCATCAAAAATACAGGTACCGATAAAGTTTTTATATTTAGTTTCTCACAAATAATTTCTCGTCAGACTTCTCTGATCTATGTCACTGTGGCTGCTTTGTGAACTCACCTTGGATGATTTCTTTTCTTTTTTCCCTTTTTCTCACTGTTGCCAAAAATAACATTTCATTTATTTAACTTAACCCGCCTGTGGGGTGCTTTTTTTCAATGTGGTCATTAAAATACGTCTTGCATAACTTAATTTAATTGATATCCTTAACAATTTATTAGCAATATTTGTGTCATTAATGACAGCTGTCATGTTGTTGAAATGAAATAAATATATGTGAATTTTCCTGGCACTCTTTGTATGTCACAATATTATAAAACAAAGTGATCGAAGACATGGATTTGTAAGTCATGTGATAGACATAAGGTCACAATTTTGACTCTTACTTCCTAGTCATTTGAATTAGCTGAACTGTAGTTTCCTCATCTACAATAATATTTCCTTATAATTTTTTTCAAACACTTCACATAGTGCAAAAAATGATTAGTAATGCTAGCAATTATATTTATTGTTAATATTCACAAGCATTAAGACTTTACTTAAATATTTTTGGGTAAAATACATTTAAAATATATTTTTTTTCTGGGAAAAAATAACTTCCAGATACATAATGAATATTTTTCATAGCACAGACTACTTGAAACTTTTAGAAGACTTGCTGTGTTAAAAAAAAAATGTTAATAGATGATCTAGTTGATTCTCTGTGTTTATTCAAGAAGATTTATATAGTTCTTAAATTTTTCCACTGAATGTGATGTCATTTGACCATTTCTTTTTTTTTTAAAGATTTATTTATTTATACAAGAACTGGGGTACAAGTCAGAGGCACAGGAGGGTGAGAGAATTCACCAGAGACAAAGAAGGGAGCAGAACAGGTAGACCAACCAAAGACACTGCTGAAGGGAGCAGAGGGCAAGACAGGAGAGGTCTGCTGCACCATGTGGGCTCCTCCCTGGCCAGCCGGGAATCAAACCTGTGCTGCAGAGGCTGCAAACAGCTTCACAGGGTGGCACTCAATCTGCTGTTCCACCAGGGAGGCCCTCATTTGACCATTTCTTTCAAACTAACTGAATTTTTTTTTCCTAAAATACATGTTGGCCATCAACATTTTTAATTATGTATTTGGGAAAAAATGGTGGGGAGAGGTAGAACAGTATATATAATATTGCCATGCCATTATGGAAATATTCCTTGTAAGTCTGAAAGAATGATATGCAATCTTTGTCTCATTGTAAATTAAATTTAATCATCCGCCCCCCCCTCCAGGGAGTGTGTTGTCTGTCAATAAAGCTGTTAAATTAAGATAAAAGGAAATAAGGGGTTAAGGGAAGGTCTAGAATCCCTTTTCTATTTAGGTTGATTTACCCCTCCCTTTGACTGAAAGTCCTTAACATCACACTTTTGTTTTGTAGTGATTCCCCTATAGATATGCTTTCACAAATGAAACAGTAAAATCTTCATTTCCTGCAGTCCATTTTCACTCCTAGTTTGTAAGTTCCCTGAAAGCAGGCATTCTGCCTCTCATACATTGCAGAATCACAATAAATTGTGGTCAGATGAATGCATAAAAGAGAGAATTCAGTAGTATTTTATACCTATTCACTTGGAAATAAAGTTCTGTTCCAAATTGATTCATTTGAGAAGAATAATATAAGAAATTGATATCAGAAATCACAAAATGTCTTTTATTCAATATGTAAATGTGCATGAAGAGATATATATTTCCATGACCTTGCAAAGTTCAGTCATTTGCATTTATAACAGCAAGATGGGACAGAGTCTGATTAATGATTATGCCCTATTTTTTTTTTTTCCTTGAGAAACCTGACTAGCTGACTAGCATTGCTTCTAACATACTGCCTAAATAAGCTTACCCTGGTCTCATTCTGGAAGGAATATAAGGACCATTTTTTTGTGATCCACTCCGAAATTAAGAACATATACTTTTTATCTGAATATTCGCTGAAAAAATTAGTTCAAGAGAATATAAGGAAGTGTGGCTAATATGATTAAAGATTTTAATTGAAAAGGTTGAAAAGCAATTTTCTACTATAATAATATAGGTATAAAATAACTAAGAGATAGTTCTAAAATTGGGAAATTAAAGAACACTGATGTTTGGAAGCTTAACCTAGGCAAATTAAATTACAGAAGCACATTCCTGTTAAAAAAGGGAAAAAAATGAATGGATAGAGTTTTCTAAAAAGATTTTCTCACATTAGCTTTTCTTAAACCTTTGGCACCTGCTAGGAAGTAAGAGCAGATGACAAAATGAATGAACATGCAGCAAATGAATACTAACAGAAGGACTTGGAAATAGCTGATCATGGTTCAGTTTGACAGCCCTTTTCTTTCTACTTATAATGACTTAGTTTGCATCTAAAGTGTCATAGTGATGTTTATTTTTTTTAAAGCAAAATTAGTTAAATTTATATCATAAAATTATTTGCCAATATTTCATGGTATAAAGAAAAGAAAGAAGAAAAGGAAAGAAAGGCAAAGGACTAGCTGACATTCATGATCCAGGTATTATACCACCTGGCTCTGTCTGAGATTCACCAGTGACCACATGTGTACTAATCCAAGGCAAGTGTCCTGAAAGTAAGAACATTTATTTTTGTGCCTACCCCTGTTCAATATCCATCTACCACAAACTACCTTCCAGAGCCTATTTTTTGAATAAGTGAACAAAGCAACACCTGATATGGCTTGGAAAGTATCGATATCCCTTCTGAGAAAATGAGAGTGTGTGTGTGTGTGTGTGTGTGTGTGTGTGTGTGTGAGAGAGAGAGAGAGAGAGAGAGAGAGAGAGAGAGAGAGAGAGAGAGAGAGATTAATCTGAACAAAAGTCTGATTTATCATTTTAGCTTTCTTACCTAAAATATATAAAAATCAGTCTTGACTCTTTTGCTCAATACATACTTAACAGAAAATTTTGATAAAAGAGTATGATTTTTCTTTTCAGAGAGTGCCCCTATTTCTCTATCCACAGTTTTAAAATGTGGGTGTTTGCAGCAACTGGCGAGAAACCCAAAGGAGATAATCTATAGGCACCAGCTGATGCCCAAGCGAGGCCTCACAGGATGCTGTTTTGCTAGTGGCCGTAATGGCTTAAGGGCTGAATTATTGCTTTTAAGTTCAGAACATGATTTGGTTGCTATAGTGAAATGTGTAAGTTACTCAAGACCTACCAGACTTGTTAAATCATAAGTGATCCTCCGGGACAACTGAAATATTTGTAATTTTTGCTAACTCTGACAGTCATTCCTTCACACAAAACGTCTAATAGGAATACCTTCACCCAAGTATCTGACAAAACTGTTAAATCCTGGCAGACTCAGCTCACATACTAGATCAGCTGCAAATAATGCCCTGAGTTTAGGGACCCTGCTATTTGCCCAACTGCATTCTCTTATATTAATGAACATATTTCATTGTTTATTGTTTTGTTAGCCTTTCTGCTCTCCTGTAAGGTTAGCCTGCCTTGTGTCTAGGGGCACTAGATCTGTGACCTTATATTTCTATATCACTGATATAGGACAGAATTTCTTGAGTGTCAATAGCCAAAAAATACTTTTTACAAAATCAAGACAGAAATAATGAAAAGATGAATGCATAAAAAGACCCATTGAAGTATTAATTTGCATATAAATTATATAAACAAATTCATTGACATTTTCATTTATTGAGCAAACCATTTTCTCTAGACATTTGCACAGAGTTTGGATCAGAGCATAAGGAAGTGAATTTGGTCATCTTATTGCAACAAAGGAATAACTGGGAAAGTGTGATGGTCTAAAAAATAATAAAACAATAAAAATAATATATAGTAAATATTATACACACACACATATCACTGCTGGAGTGGCATACTAAGGAGGGCATTTAATATTTCCCAAGGGTTTAGTAGCTTTACCTTCTCTTCTCTACATCTCTTCCCAACTTTTTTATATATATATATATATATATATATATATATATATGAAGATTTATTTATTTATACAAGAACCGGGGTAAAGGCCAGATGTGCAGGAAGGGGAGAGGATTCACCAGAGACAGAGTGGGGAACAGAACGGGCAGACTGACAAAATACATTGCTGAGGGGAGCAGCGGGTGAGACAGGAGAGGTCTGCCTCGCCATGTGGTTATCTCTGCTGCTGGCGGGTTCGAATCGGCACTTCAGAGGCTGAGGACAGCTTCACAGTGTTGCACTCAACTGCCTGTGCCACCAGGGAGGCCGCCAACTTATATTTTTAATCAAAGTAATGACTCTGTTTACAGGCTGATTAAGTTTGCAGACTTTCCTTTTATAGTTTTTCACCTTGGGATTCAGTTTTATTGTACATATAATGTAATAATATCTTTAAATATTAAATAATGTGATAGTTTTAAAGTACTTAGTATAGTGTCTGGCACCTGATAAACTCTAAATATTGCTAACTAAATAAAATGTAGTCATATTAATTTTTGGTGAATTTTAACTTAATATATTATTCATATAATGTAGGTAATTTTTTCAAGGGTTACTGAGTCACCATTAGCGACCATTCAGGCTTTGTTTCATTGTTAGCTTGTGATACCAGATACATAAAGTTTATAAGAGAAAGCACTTACATATTCACAATTAATCTTTTATAAAATATTTTAACCCATATATTTGCTTCCGGTTTGATTGGCCTACAAACAAAAAATGAACAGTTTTGGTATACAGTAATAGTGGAATTAAGTTGTATAAATGTACTATGGTACTGCGCCTTTAATTCAATTCTGTCAATTCAATTCTCTCACTTTTTATAACTCTATTATTCAGTCTTTTGAAATTATTTTGAGATGTAAATTATATTTAACTTTGTGTGTGAAGAAAGACACTCTACTTTTATCTGTGCCACTAAGTATTTCTGTGATCATGGTCAGTGAATATAACTCTCTAGATTTAAGTTTTCCATGAAATAAGTCAACTGAATTAATTAATCTTTGAATTTTCTTCCAGGTATAAGAGTCTATTGTTCTTTTCGGTGATGGAATACTATGAAGGATACAAGAGACTTCAGAGTTACCATAAAATGTCCATAACTACATGGCAACATTTTTTCAGGGTAATTTCCCCCTTGATAGATACTCCCTAATTGGGCAACATTCATTATTTAAATTGACACCTGCAAGCTCACAGCACAATTAAAAGTGATTAGAAGTACATTAGAAAAAATATATGTCTATATGTAGTCACATTTGAGAAAACATTAATCCATCCAGGCTGGATTAAGTCTGCATTGCAAATGTGTGTTTACTTTTCTATATCTCCCACTAGGATTAAAACATTCTGAGGTAAAGGAGCACATATTATTCATTTTTGTTTCTTCAGTCTCATAAATAGGATGAATATAATACCTGTTGAATGAATGAGTGAATAGTATATAGAAAGTTTATATAATTCATGTACATATCTCATTTTCTTCTTGCTATCACTTGGAAATGTATAAGCAGCTTACGTTATTATAATATTCCATATATGAATACCAAAATATAAATAACTCTGTGAACAGTTGAGAAGTAGGCCAAAACTACACTTAGTGTCTCTAGGACTCCTTTTGTCCCAAATTGCTTGGCAACATTCCCAGATACCAGCTATGTGTTTTGTCATATCTTCCTTCCCCCATTCATAGTTAATTTCATCCCAGTTGGGGTGTGTGTGTGTGTGTGTGTGTGTGTATGCGTGGGTGTGTACATGCATTGTGCTGAGGATGATGGGCAGACATGAACATGTCTAATAAAGAAGGTATTGGTAAATTTTATTGAATTACTTATATTTATTTTGGTGCACATTATATGTTAAGAATTAAAAATACTATTACCTACTCTTCTTGATCCAGTTCTTTATTATTTTTATCGAGGTAACACTGGTAACTCTGTATGATTTAGGGGAATAGATTCACAACTCCTCAGATGTACGTTACCAACCACACCACCACAAAAATAATCATCCTTTACCAATGACAGCTTCATTTTATTAGATCTTACATAACATTGCATTTTATAAGATCTCTCTTAAATGTAGATATGTTCGTCTCCTGTTGTTAATTTTCACTACATCAGGTGCCCACTCAGTTTTTACCTATAGCTGAATATACTTTGTAGTCTAATTTCTACTTCCTTAGCTGCATACAGGCTGCTTCACTGAATTTCTTTCAGTGAATTCCACAGCATAATAAACACAAGTCTACTAGTTATGCTGTTTCTGTCAGTTCTTACAGACACCAGAAAGATTCAGACAGTAAAATGGCCATTGCAATCAAAATGTTTGAATCGTAACAGCTAAGCAAATGCTAATTTCTTTGAAAAATTATCCATTCTTTTTTCAATTGTAAATTTATTTTAAATTAGACAAAAATGATAGATAATTGCAAATCTTCTCAAACCAGTGAAATAATCTATATATCATTTTGGAGGTTTCTAATGTGAAGGTGTTACAAAACTATCTTTATGCATCAATTTGTTTCAGATTATGAAAAATTATAATAGAGGTCCATTAAAGAAAGAATGTCAGGGCCTCCCCGGTGGCAGAGTGGTTGAGCGCTGGGTTGCGAAGCTGCCCACAGCCTCTGCAGCGCCATTTCAATCCCCGGCTGCCGGGTGAGGGTCCCACATGGCGCGCAGACCTCTCCCGCCGCCCACTGCTCCCCTCAGCAGCGTACTTCGTCACTCTCGCTGTTCTCTCCGCTCAGGCTCTGGTGAATTTTCTCACCCTCCTGCGCTTCTGACTGTACCCAGTGCTTGTATAAATAAAATAAATAGATCTTTAAAAAAAAAGTATTCAAATCTTTAAAAAAGAAAGAAAGAAAGAATTTCAACCGTGATTGTAATTTCAATTTATAAAGAACTGCAGAGTTTCTCCTACCAAGACAAGTAACTATTATTTTAATACAGATATTGTCCTTCTGTCATTGGTGCATTTCTAAAAGCAAATTAGGGAACAACCCTGCTCCTACGCACAATCTCCTTTCCTTTCCCCGTCTCTATCTGACCCCCTCCCCCCTGCAGAAAGAATATGTGTTGAATAGTGATTGTCTTGAAAATTGAACCTACTGTTACATATAGAAACTAATTTAGGAATAATGTAAAAATCCTATAGCCTCCAGCAATTCCTTTTGATGTAGAGCAGTTTGTTCTCCAACTCTTCCTTTGCCAATCCAAAGAAACTTGAGTGTGAAATTTCCTTTTTTCCCCCACTTTTGCTGTTGGAATACCTATCATCCTCATAAGACTGAGGTCAGATCAGGGAACTTTTGTAAAAATGCACATCAGGGTTGCTGTTCTTGAAGAAACGAGCAGTTTTAAAATAAGCATTTCTCATCAGCATTCTGTACCATCTTAGCATGAAGAAGAAAAAAATACAACAGTGAACTAAGAAGAACAGAAGATAAAAGGCAATGACTCAAGGGGGAGGAGGAGTTTCTTAATTGAGCTTAAAATCAAGAAAAGAGAAAAAATAGTGCCATAAGTTTATCTTGGTGAATTATCTTTGGATCATTTTGCAGTAAATATATTTGTATGTCATCCACTTTTAGTGCACCAGATGGAATAGAGTTAGATGTAGAGAAAAGACTTATGGTATTGTGGACACAGAAGCTGAGTGCCAAATGAAGGATGGAACAATCAAAGCTACTCAGAGAAAGGTTAGCACCTCTTTGTGATAAACAAGTTCACTACTTGGTACCACTGCACAGTCTAGACACTTGGAAACTATGCTGCTTCCTCTCTCCCTTGTCTCCCTATAGGTCCAATTTCAAATCTGAAAGTTTTTTTGTTTGTTGTCAGTAGTTTTTTTTTTATTCTCTATGAACTACTTCTCAAAGGCAAACTCTCTGTAACATGAACTGAAACTCTAACTTGGCAATTTTGTTTAATCAATTACTAGTTCAACTGCAGCTAGTTTTCTAACAACTTGCCCTCTCTAGCTGAAACCAATCAATAACATCATAATGTGCTGAATATTTTGTCTTTCTCAAACATTAACTTATTTATGCAATTTTCCAATTTAAGAAGTTTCAAAAGGTTTATGTGGCATAAATAATCATGTCAGGGACAAATAATATTTTATGAGCTCATTTTTCATTCCCCTCTTTTTGAGAAAGATTGATCCTGAGGAAAATACTTTAATTTTTTTAAAGATTTATTTATTTATGCATACAAGAGCTGGGGTACAGGCAAGAGGGGTGGGAGGTGAGAGGATTCACCAGAGACAGAGTGGGGAACAGAACAGGCAGATTGACCAAAGTACACTGCTGAGGGGAGCAGCGGGCGAGCCAGGAAGGTCTGCTGCATCATGTGGGTTGCTCCCTGGCCAGCTGGGGGATTGAACTCCGTGCTGCAGAGGCTGCAGACAGCTTCATAGGTTGTATCTCAACCCCTTGTGCCACCACGGAGGCCCCAAATCTTTTAATTTTTCACCAAAGTTGATCACTGCTGTAATTGATACAGATTGGAGAAGGAGGCTAAATCATCTTATAAGAGATTTCTAATCAATCATACTGAACCTTAATTTCCCATTATCTTTTTTCTCCATTCACATCTGCCATCAGACTCACTTGCCTGTCAACACTAGATTCAAATTGGAGACATGATATTGGGAAAGAGCTGTGAAGGATGACCCATTTCCTAAGTAAAGTGAACTGGACATTATCTTTTGGACATTTGCCTGTGATCTGGGCATCCACAGTCATATCACCACTGTTAAAGATGCTTAAATCTTAATTTAGGAAGTTTTATTATAAGATATTGCACTTCCACCCATATTCTACTTGCGGTTTCTCTTTACTGTCTCTTCTAAGATTCTAACTAAAACTTTACATCATTTTTCAGACATTCTAGACCAAATCTTCCTTGTGTCCCCCCTGTGCCAGGACAGAAACTGGTCATGAATCAAACGCCAACTGACCCAAGTAATACTCATCTGTTATCTATTGTCAGAAACTTTGAATCGCAGAGAGAGTTTTCAGCTGCTCCTCTGATTAAATCGACATTCAGAAAGCACAACATTGCAATTTACCATGGTGTCTAAGTTGTTAGATTTATGATGTAAATAATTGGAGAATGGCCTGATGGGAACATTCATGGTACTTGATATCCATTTAAAAGTAAGAGGTAGTTATGTCAACCATTCTTTAGATCAAAATTGAGGAGATGCATTCATCTAACCTGACTATTTAAAATGAGAAGATAGGTGTAAACCATGTTACATATTTTTAGTGGGTTAAGAAAGAGACACCATCCTGACGTCATAAAAATTCTTTAAGCAAGGAGATCCTTCCACAAAAGGAGAAAGGAATACAGAAAATACTTTTTGATGCAATCAAGATATTTGTGAGGCTTCCAGTTTGTTGCTGGTCCTCAAAGGTCTGAGCACAAGTCACTGGGCACTAGATTAGAACACATGCTTCCAAAAGAGAGAGATAGTTGTGGGAGAGCAGAACCAATGATAGAAATTAAATATTTGTGTCTTAGGTAGAGCTGATCCTGGAGTGTTACAGGAGTTAATAAGGAGTGGGGAAGTAAGGTTAAAGAAAAGCCTTAAAGGTAGAAAAACAATGGGAATTAAGTAACAACAATAGAAACCTTGGTGCCTCTATTTCTCTCCTGGAAATTCTTAACTCAATGATTCCAATTCTAGTTGTATATTAAAAACTCCTGGGTGATCTCTAAATTAAAAGAAAGATCAATGCCTGGCCCCCATCCCAACTTAATTAAATCAGAATCAAGGGAGATGCTGCCTGGGCATCTTTATTAAATTTTGAAAGTTCCTCCGGTCTTTTTTCTTTTATCTCTTACCATGTATAAGTTACACAAAGCCCAGAAGTTACTTCCCAATTATACCATTCCTTTCAAAGGAAAGAAAAATCAAAATCCTTTTAAGTGGAATATCAAGTAAAATTCTTTTCTTTATTTTCCAAATGAACAAAATCAAAAGCTTGAATAACTGAACAATGTTGCAAAAAGAGATAAATAAAGAGGAATTTGGGATATTACACAGTGAAATCCTCTTTACTGAGAGGTGTTAGTCACCTCAGTGTAATCTGTGGCATGCTAGAAGTAAAATGCATTAGTATTTTATATAACCATTAAATAATAATTTAATAACCATTAAATTTAATAACCATTAAATAATAATTTTGTTTTTCATTAACAATTGTCTAAAAATTGCAGCACTTTGCAAATAATATCCTATTTATTTTTAGAAAATATTTCTATGATAGCAAGTAATTCCCCTTTGTTATATATCACTGTTTATAAAATCATTTTAACAAATTATTTGTATTACAATATCATTTCATCAGCAAATAATAATAGTTGCACTTGATTTTTCCAATCTGAATTCCATTAATATCTCCACCAGTTGGTGGATCTTTATCAGTGTTATATCTTCTTGTTTACTAGACCCTTAATCATTATATAGTATCCATCTCTGTTTCTTATTACCTCTATTGAATTAAGATTATATATTGATATTATCTGTAAGAATATAGCTGTTCCTGCCTCTTTCTTTGGACCACCATTTGCTTGTCAGATTGTCTTCCAGCGTTTTGTGTCTGTACTTAACTGTAGTAAGTACACAAAAGATATAGTAAGTAGTGAGATTCCTATAAAAAAAGTTAGACTTTGTTTTGTGATCCAACAAGTCACTTTCTATCTTTTTAATGGTGAATTCACACCCTTTAAGGTTACAATGATTAATAAAATATATGCATATGGGCCTCCATGGTGGCGCAAAGGGTTAAGACGCAACCTATGAAGCTGTTCGCAGCCTCTGCAGCATAAGTTTGATCCCCGGCTGGCTAGGGAGCAATCCACATGGCGTAGCAGACCTCCCCTGACTCACCCGCTGCTCCCCTCAGCAGTGTACTTTGGTCAATCTGCCTGTTCTGTTCCCCACTCTGTCTCTGGTGAATCCTCTCACCCCCCACACCTCTGGCCTGTATCCCAGCTCTGATATGGATAAATAGATAAATATTAAAAATATTATATATATATATACACATACATACATTGCAATTACTATGTTTTTATTTTCTTCAATGTTTTGTTTTCTTTCTTTGTTATATAAAATGATACAATTTAATTGGGGGATCTTAGATTTAAAAATTGGAGGACACAAATACAAATATCCTTTGTGTTTTTCAGGGGTATTAGTTTAAGGAGATTTTATTTTTGTTCTTATTGAGACAACATTGGTTCAAAACACTATATATGATGTAGAGTTATAGAATCACAAGTTTCATGTGTATGTTGCCATATGATACCCACCAACAAGGTACCCAGAGTACTTCACCATAGTCCTTTGTGTCCCCGCCCCACTCTGCTATTCACTCCCCCCCGCCATAGTCTCAGTTTTGGTCAGTTTTCTAGGGTTATTTTCGCAGGCTTTATCTGATCTTTTGTTTTGTTTCTTTATATTCCACATACAAATGGCACCATCTGGTATGTTTCTTTCCTGTGACTTATTTCACTCAACATAACCCCATTCAGTTCTATCAAAGTTGTCCAAATGGAAAGAGTGTAGCTTATTAGCTGAGTAGTATTTCACTGTGTATATATACCACATCTTCCTAGTCTACTCATCTGTCTTTGGTTACTTAGGATGTTTCCAAAACTTGTCTATTGCAAATAGTGCTCAAGGAATATAGGTGTGCATATATCCCTTCAAATTAGTTTCTATATTCTTTAGGTAGATACCTAGGAGTGAAATTGTGGGATCAGATGGTAGATCTGTTTTTAATATTTTCAGAAATCTCCATACTATTTTCTATAGGGTTTAGAACAGTAGTTTAAATTACCAGCAACGGGCCTCCCCTGGTGGCGTAGGCAGTTGAGCGCAGCTCTGTGAAGCTTTCCGCAGCCTCTGCAGTGCCAGTTCAATGCTGGCTGGCCGGAGAGGGTCCCATATGGTTCAGCAGACCTCTCCTGTCTTGCCTGCTGCTCCCCTCAGCAGTGCATTTCGTCAGTCTGCCTGTTCTGTTCCCCACTCTGTCTGGTGAATCCTCTCACCCTCCCGCAATCTGGCCTGTATTTTAGTTCTTGTATGCATGAATAAATAAATCTTTAAATAAATAAATAAATTACCAGCAACAATTTATGAAACTTACTTTTCTCAGGCCTCCCTGGTGGCCTAGGGGTTAAGTCTCACTTAGTGCTATCACCACTAAGGCCTGAGGTTGATCCCCAGCCAAGGAGCTAACCCACAAATGGTGCTGCAGACCTCTCCCGTTTTTACTCACTGCTCCTCTTAGCAGTGTACTTCAATAGATGCAACTGTTTTGCTCCCCACTTTATCTCTGGTGAATCCTCTCATTACCCTCTCACCTCTGGCCTATACTCCAGTTCTTCTACTCAAAAATAAAATTAAAAAAAAAATAAGAATGTTATTTTTCTCCACATCCTCATCAATACTTCTTGTTTCTTTCTTTTTTTTTTAAAGATTTATGTATTTATTCATACAAACACTGGGTCGAGTCAGAGGTGTGGGAGGGAGAGAGAATTCACTAGAGCCAGAGCGGGGAGCAGAACAGGCAGAGTGACGAAATACAGTGCTGAGGGGAGCAGCAAGCCTGGTAGGAGAGGTCTGTCACGCCATGTGGGATCCTCACCATTGGCCGGGGATTGAACCAGTGCTTCAGAGGCTGTGGGCAGCTTCGCAGCCCAGCGCTCAACCGCTGTGCCACCAGGGGAGGCCCAATACCTCTTGTTTCTGATAAGTGATGGTGAATATCTTTTCATGTTCCTGTTGGCCACCTGTATGTTTTCTCTTAAGAAGTGTCTATTTAGTTTTTCAGTCATCTTTGCCTCTCCATTTGAATGTTTTTCTCTCTTGCATGTCCATTTCTTCATTTCTTCTTACAAGTGACTCTGTTCTATATTTTTGTTTTGTGGTAACTATCCAGTTTATATCATCCTTTGCAGTAGTCTTTCGTATGCTGGTATTGACTCATGATCATTGGAATAAAAAATTATGAATCTTTTCTTTCTCCCATTATTGTTTTGTTATCTCACTTTATTTTTATTTATGCTTTTTTATAGTATTACTATTAGTCACCTTGCTCAAGATTTTTTGTTCTTTTGATTTTTCTTTACATGAGGAAGAAATCCTTTCAACATTTCTTGCAGGGTGGTTCTGGTGGCAGTAAACCTATTAACACTTATTTTTCAGGGAAATTATTTATTTTACCATAATGTTTGAATGAACATGTAACCGCTGTATATTTTTGTTTATAGGTTATACTGATTTTTATATATGATGGTGTATTATTATGACCTATTAAATGCTTTGATAACAAACTTGTCCTCCTAACTGGACTGTTATAAAAGAACAATAAATTTCATCTAGACGTAATGGACATCCACAATTTTCAGTATGAAGGAGGAAGAAAATAAAATCATGGAACACAAAACCAATTTTGTTATTAAAACATTTAATAGGTCATAAGAATACACCATCATATATAAAAATCGGTATATCCTACAAACAAAAATATATAGCGATTACATGTTCATTCAAACATTATGGTAAACCTAATTTAATAAAGTAAAAATCAAAATCAACAAGCAACTATAAACCACAGACACACCACAAGGGCTGGGGGAGGAGGGAGTAGGATCAAAATAAGGAGGGGTGGGAATTGTATGGGGACTGTAACCAAGATGAAAATTCATACATTGTGCAAAAATGAAAAATGATTTAAAAAATATATAAAATTTAAAAAGTCCCTTTAGTATTTCTTTCAAGACAAGTTGGTGGTAAAGTATTCTTTAAATTTTGTTTTGTTGTTTTTTTTATAAAGTTCCTTATCCCCCGCCATCATAAATGACAATCTAACTGCATAAAGTATTCTAAATTGGATCTCCTTTTTTCTGAGGATTTTAAATTGTTCCTGCCATTCCGTTCTTTGTTACATTCTGCTGATAATATAATAGGAGTTCCATTGTATATAACTCTTCTTTCTCTATATGTTTTTAATAGCCTTTCCTTGTCACTTTTTTTTAGCACTTTGATTATAAAGTATTTTGGATACATCTGTTTGGATTTATTTTGTTTGGACTTCTTTGGGCCTCTTAGATCAGAATATCTGTTTTCTGTCCCAGATAGGAAGATTTTTTAGAATTATTTTTTTAAACCTCAGGTGTTTTAATATGTAACTAGGACTGAGATTTACTGATTGAACTTGAAAGAGCACAAGACAATATTGACAGTTGCCTTATTTCAAATGAAGCTTTGAACTATGAGTTCTGGGGGAGGCAAGGGGAAATAAATGTTCTATCTCTGCAGCCATATATAGCAAGGGATTGAGGAAGACAGCACATAAACAAGATAAACTGTAATATTGGGTAAATTATTTATCCACATATGCCAAGGAGCACAAACACCATCAGAATTCTTTTGGTTGATAAATTTAAAAAAAAAAAAGTATTATTCCCTTTATATACACAGGGAAGATTCGAGAAACTGGGAGCAAACCATGTATGATTCACTCTTGAGGTCAATTTTTTAATAACTTAGGTCCTAAAAGTGGGCATAGGCAGACTCCAAGTCCTAAATCAAATGGTCATCTTGAAGTCAGCTGGGCCTATCAGAGATTATTCACTTAGCTGCACATGCATTCTTGTTACATTGCTGAACCTAATTTCCTTACTCTAAAAATGAAAGCTACTATTATCAATATGTTGTTACCATTTACCAACTATGTTCTTGAGAGAAGACAAAATTACTTCAGAAAAGTCTGACTTCTTTCTGTTTTATCATTTTCTATGCTATTTTTTGATATTTTTACCATTTTGATAAAATGATTCGGCCTTTCCTCCAATTTTTCTTGCCACAATTATAGATTTATTAGATAGCTTTAATCCTAACGTGTCAACTGACTTGATGCATTAATTGACTATTTATTGACTATTTTCACCTTAGTGTTGAATCAACTTTTTCTTGTCAATTTATTGTGTTGTATATAAGCTTCTATTTCTCAAGCTTATTCCTTATTGAGTTCTTAATTTTCACATGCCTTGTCTTGTCATCTTTTAATTTAATACACTAGTTCCCTCATAACAGTCTTTTAATCCACCAAGCTGCTAAGCATTGTGAGGGAAGATCAGGGAGCAACTCCATTAGTTTTAACTGAAAGTTACGATTCTTATATAGTACCCAGATTCTCCTTTACTGGCTCTACTTTCCTGATTACACTACTTTATCAACTCTCCTAAATCTCCATCGATCTTTGAATCACTATCTATTATAGCTGATCAGACTTTTCCTTGACTTTGATAACTTTGACAGTTTTCAGGCATTTTCTCATGATTCAACAGAGATATGTGTTTTGGTGAAGACAATGTAAGTGATAGGAAGTTTTCGTCAGATGAAGGGGCACATATTTATCAAGATAACCTATCACTCTCAATGCTAATCTTGGTCACCTGGTTTACATAATATGATAGTGTGTATCAAATTTCTCTACTAAAACTTACTTATTGATTCCCCTTTCCATACTCTACTCTTGAAATTGACCATGTACAGCCCACATTTAAGGAATGGCCAGTTAAGTTCCACATCTTTGAGATAAATTATTTGGAATTCTTCACCAGAGAGTTGCAATTCCCTCTGTGCTCCTTGATTCTTCACTATAAACACAGAGGTCATTTTAAAGCACACATCTGCCCCCTATTTAAAATACTCCATAGCTGTCCATTGATAAAAGTATAAATTTCTAAGTCTTAAACTTAACATATAGAGCTCAGTACTCTATCTACTCTAAACCACTGAATGTTAATGTAAGTTCTCCTGGGAATCACCAAGACTGTTTGGACCACAAGGATGATTGGTCCTACTCTAAAACTCCCCAATTTTTTAATGAAGCATGCCTCTGAAATATTTTAGTACATATTATTTTTGTGTAATATCTTTTGATTATTATAAAATATGTATTCTTATATAATTATTTTAATAAAAGCCATTATATCAGTAATTATATTTACTTATATTATTCATAAATTTTCTTTTTTTCAGTTGATTATTTAGTCAGTGATTACTTTTTGATATTTCAGAAGTACTTAGATACATGTTATAAGCATTTCAATTCCATTTCAGTTCCACATTTTCAGTGAAGTGTTTCCATGGTGCTGAAAAAATGTAATTACTTTATAATCAAGAAATGTATTTTAATGCTCTTACAGACCTCTAGAGCAATGAGAACTTCTAATCTAAGATATTACCCAGATAAGTTATGTTATGAAGTATCATCTGCATATGTTATTAATTTTCTTTTCATAATCTCTGACCTCTTTTACCTACAGTAAATTATATTTATCATTTACTTGGAGATTATTCTCCATTCGTATTTGAGAATATTCTCAAATTAGTCTACTAAAAATAAACTATAAATAACTTATAGTGTACTTATATAAAGAAATAATAAAATTAGAGTATTTTTAATATTAGAATTATAGAGTTAGGGAATTGATTTTGAAAGTATTTTACTATAAATTAAATATGAAAAATGCAAAGCATTCATAGATTAATGTTCCTCTACCAAAAAGTCCTTATATTTTACAATAAAAATGAGCAACATTTTTCTTTAGTCATGTGTGTGCGCACATGTGTGTGTATATATATATATATATCTTTAATATTCAAGGAATATTAGGAATGTTAATGTTGCTATTTGGAATATGATTTGATAATTCCTTATTTTCTTCTTTTTGTAAATTACTGGTATTTCTGATTATTGAAATAAGGTATGTTTATTGTCAAAATAAGAAAATTGAAAAAGTGAAGAAAATCTCTTTAGAATCACAGCATTTACATTTGTTATGAAAAACTATCCTTGTAGAAATATCATATGTAGATACACACACAAATGAACATCTTTATATATGTGTCTGTATTTGTGTTCATATGTAGGAATAAAATATGTATGTACATGTCTTCTATTGGTATATATATATCCATATTTATAAGCACATATTAATAAAATAAAGACAATTTCCAGAAAACCTAATAAGTGATTACAGAGATTAGGGAATAGTCATAGTCCCATGATCATGTCAAATCAGACCTCAGTATTGAACTCTTGAGTCTACAGAAGCATCTTGATCAGCAGCTATGCTGCCACTTTTCCTTACTCGAGAAAGATTCAGAGAGCTGAAGGTCAAGATTTGATGAAACCAGACATGCTGTGGAAGAGTCTGTTCATTTAACAAAAAGCCAAGGCCTAGAGGACAAATAGGATGGCAAGTAAGCTTGATTCAACAAATGGTAAACTTTAACATGAAGGAAAATGATCTCATAATGGAAATCCAACTTAGAAATGAATTTTTTGTTTTCTACACAGAGGCTTACTATAAAAATAAGGTTTCTCATTTATGGTCCTAACAAAAAAGACAAAACTCTTATATAGAAAAGAAATTCAAAAAAATGTAAAGCAAACATTGATAGACCTTAAAGATTTACAAATCCAACATTTTAGGTTGAGATTTGGCAGCTTGTATCAATCAGTAAGATATATGTAGTGGACAAACATACATAAGATTTGAATAACATGAAGTCACATACTTGATTAAATTGACATAGACCTCCACAGAAATCATTAATATTCCCTCATCTCCTTCTGCCCTACAGCTACCTGCTGTTCTCCTTTGGCAGTGACACTCTTTATTCCTTCTTCCATAACAGATGTTTCTTTTTTATGTCTAAAACCAAATTTTTTTAAATATATTTTTAATTTTTTTATTATTTTTTATTTATTTTATTTATTTTTTAAAGATGTATTTATTTATGAATACAAGAGCTGGGGTACAGTACAGAGATGTGGGGGGTGAGTGGATTCACCAGAGACAAAGTAGGGAACAGAACAGGCATATTGACCAAAATACACTGCTGAGAGGAGCAGCGGGAGAGTCAGAACAGGTCTGCTGCACCATGTGGGTTACTCCCTGGCCAGCTGGGGAGCGAACTCATGCTGCAGAGGCTGTGGATTGCTTTGTAGTGAGGTGCTTAACCCCTTGTGCCACCAGGGAGGCCCCTAAAACCAATTCTTAAACTATACATTCCATCACCTTTCCAGACCTTTCCCAGTACTGTAAGGGAACTCTTTAAAAGACAAATCCAGACATTTTGTAAGAGTGAATAGAAAAGGTAAATAGGACCAAATGTATTAACATATAATTTATATCTATGGTTCATAATTCCTTATGAATTTTCTGAAACACTACATATGCTGGAACTAAGTTTCCACTCAGAATATTGAATAAACATGAGGAAACTCCTTTTCTGAAATTTCTTTCTGGTTTACTGCATATTATCAGATATGTTAAAATACTTCATATGAAAAAATAAATAAATAAAATACTTCATGTGCTCTCAAAAAGAGCTACTGAAAATAATTTAATATAAACAAGTCAGTTTTAATTCACTTACTTTTCATTTGAGTATTTTATATTTAGAACATGCAACTTAATTTCACATTTTGTCATAAATTAGCTGTCCATATAAGTGTGGGTTTATTTTTGGATTGTTAATTCTATTCCATTGATCTACATGTCTATTCCATTGGTCTGTTGTCTATTTTTATTTCAAATCCATACTATTTTGATTAGTATAGATTTGTAGTCTAGTTTAAAATTTGGAAATGTGGGCTTCCCTGGTGGCACAGTGGTTGAGCGCTGGGCTGCGAAGGTATCTGCAGCCTCTGCAGCACCGGTTCCATCCCTAGCCACTGGCGAGGGTCCCACATGGTGCGCAGGACCTCTCCTGCCGCTACCGCTGCTCCCCTCAGCAGTGTACTTCATCAGTCTGCCTGTCCTGCAACCAGCTCTGGCTCTGGTGAATCCTCTCACCCTCCCGTGCTTCTGACTGTACCCAGTGCTTGTATAAATAAATAAATAAATCTTTTAAAAAAATAAATAAAATTTGCAAATGTTACATACACCTTCTTTCATTTTTTTTTTTTTGGGGGGGGGCAGGATTGCTTTAACCATGTAGGGTCTTTTGTGATTTCAAATAAATTTGTTTGTAATGTTTGTTCTATTTCTTTGTAGAAGTCCATGGAAACTTTGGGATTACATCGAGTCTGTATATTACTTTAGGTAGGATGACCATTTTAACTATGTAAATTATTTTAATCCAAGAACATGAAGTATCTTTCCATTTCTTCTTGCCTTTTATTTTTAACAATATTTTACAGTTTTCCTTTATACAAGTCTTTCAACTCCTTTGTTAAATTTATTTCTAAATATTTAATTATTTTATATGATTATAAATGAGATTGTTTTCTTAATTTGTTTCTCTTATAGGTTTTTTTTTTTTTTGTATAGGAATGCCACTGTTTTTTGTCTATTGATTTTGTAGCTTACTACTTTACACTATGTACTCTATGTCTCTAGCAGTTATTTAAGGGACTATTTTGGGATTTCTATTTCTATTATCTTATTATCTGCAAATACTGATAGGTTTATGTCATCCCTCCCAATTTGGATTTATTTTATATCTTCATACTAAAAAGCTTCTTGAAAGCTTCTGTACAGCATAAGAAACTATAATTAAAACAGAAAGACACCTTACTGAATGGAAGAAAATATTTGCACATTATACATATGACAAGGAGTTAATATTCAAGATCTACAAATAATTTATGTAACACAAGAGAAATAAAAACCTGATTCAAAAAAAAAAAAAAAAACAGAGCAGGAGAGTTAAATTTACACTTCTCCAAAGAAAACAGATGGCCACAATGAAAAAAATGCTTATCATTACTTGTCATTACAGAAATGCAAATCAAAACCACAATGTGATACCACCTTATATCATACTAGTGAGAATGGTCTATATCAAAAGGCCCAATAACAATACATTTTGGTGAGAATATGGAGAAAAAGGAATGCTTGTTCACTGTTGTTGGGAATATAGACAGGTCTAGACCATATGGAAGAGAGTATGGAAGTTTCTTAAAATATTAGTAATAGATCACTATATAATACCAAAGTATCTATCCAAAGAACACAAGAACATCACTTTAGAGGAATATAAGCACTCCTGTGTTCATTGCAGCACTGTTAACATTAGCCAAGTTATGGAATCAAAGTCTTCAAGGACAGATGAGTGAATAAAAATGAGCATATATACACAATGTAATACAATTCAGTTATTTTTAAGGATCCCTCTCATTATATATTCTTCACATGACTAAAATTCCAAGACTTTAGATTTCAAATCTAAATGTCTATCTGCATAAAATTCATTCTTCCCTAATCTCTTTCTTACTTTCTACATTTTTCTAACTTTGCAACACTTTTGAACCATCCTGTCATGTTCTGAAGTTTGCTTGCCTGAGGAGCCCAGAATGCACATTCACACCTAAGTAGTGTGACATAGGACAACCAAGCAATAGTTCAACATTTGAACGTTCCCAAATAAAGCTTTACTTGCTAGCAATTCATTTGATTACTAAGGACACTCTATTAGGTTCTATTCTTTGGCAAGGTGGCAGAACTGACTGACACTTGATTTCTGGGAGGGGTGTTGGTTAAACTTTTGACTTTTGGTCCTAGAACTTATGTCAGCGCTGGCACATTTGGTTGCAGTGAAATTAAGTTCTTGGCAACTGAACATCATAGAGACAGCAATGACACATGCTCCTTTTCCTCTGGTCTGTTCTTGAAGTGTTTTGGGGCAGTGTTCCTGGAATGTGACTATTTAGCCACCTTTCAACAATTCTGTGAGCTTCCCAGTATATTTCTAATCAACTCTTTTTACATTATGAAAACAAAGATTTGTGTCTGTTGCTTTCCACTAAAATTTTTGAATAAGACATTCTTATATTAAAAATCATAATTAGAAAAGGGCAAAATTGTTATGCTCAAAAAGCAGTGTTTCTTGAGGGAGCATATTAGGTCCCTCAGTTACTAGTTTTATGACTAGAAAATGACATTTATCTTCTCAAAAGTTTTGTTTTCTTAATGTGACTAAATATAACAAAATTCCATGTACACAAAATGCTGTGAGATGTAATAATGAATGTAAAGCCCTAGGTATAATAGCAGAATTTCACAATACTGGTGGTTTTTCCTAGCTTTTCCATTATCTAGTGATGTAGCCCTGTGAAAATTACCAAAACTCTGTCTCAGCTTTCTCCTTTGAAAACTGTATACTTGTAATACTTGAGTGATGGAGCTGTTCTGAGGATTAAATGAGTAGAAGTGTTCAAAGGGTTTAGGTAGGGCCTGAAATTTATAATGCTTTGAAGTGGTTATGTGTCAGTTATGATTATTGTTGTTGCTATTGTATTGGTGATGATATCTATAGAACTTTATTACGTTACAGACTCTCAATAAGAAATGTTATAAAAAGAATAATTTTAGTGTTTCTATTCAACAGTAAATAGAAAATAAAAAATATACAGATTCTAGGAGTTCAGTCTAGATCATTTAAATCAGAAACTCCAAGGGTAATACTTAACCATTTATGTTAGAATAATTATATATAGTGATTGATTCTGAAGCACAACTAATGTTGAGAACCACTGGACCATAAATATCTGGGGGCATAATTAGTGCCAGCCAAGTGGCAGAAGCTCTGTATTTCTATACCTTGACATGAAAAACATGTCAAGTTGAACTGGCAAACAATTATGGTAAAGATACACAAAAAAAAATGATGTAATGGAAAATGCCAGAAAAAAGATTAGGAGACATAGCTTATATTCTGACTCTCAGACCAAATTCATGATTTGACCTTGGATCTTTCACATGCTCTCAGTGTCCTTTAGTTTCCTGAACCAAAATCAAGGAGGGTTAATTAGGGGATTCACAAGAGTTTTACACTTAGCTTCATTTACTGAGCTATAGGGGATAATACAGACACATATGTGTGTATGCATATCTGTATATGTTACAGATAGGATTCAGGAATCAGAGAGATCATAGTAAATATTTATTAGAGTTCATTATATTTGGTCTTTTTTTTTTTTAAAGATTTATTTATTTATACAAGCAATGGGTACAGTCAGAAGCACTGGAGGGCGAGAGAATCACCAACGCCAGAGGGGAGAGCAGAGCAGGCAGACTGACGAAGTACACTACTGAGGGGAGCAGCGGGCAGCAGGAGAGGTCTACGCGCCATGTGGGACCCTCCTCTGGTGACCAGGGATCGAACTGGCGCTGCAGAGGCTGCGGGCAGCTTCGCAGTCCAGCGCTCAACTGCTGTGCCAGCGGGGAGGCCCTCATTATATTTGGTCTCAAGTAAATATCTTAATCAACTGAGTCTCCACTTAATAAGGTAGGGCCATATGAGTTTCATATGCAATAATAGCTAAAATAAATGAAAATAATTAGAAACTAAATAAACATTAGTGCACTTTGAATTTCACAATATCATAAACATTTATATTAAACTGGACCCCATTCTGTATTTAATCACTTTTGTGCACTGGATAGTTAGTCCTAGATGAAAATACATAAACAATACTTAATAACAGAAAACACTGTAAAATGTATTTAAAACTTTGATAAAACCCTGAACACTTTAACCAAAATTTCATTGTAGTTAATGATTTGCAAGTATGTCCTTTTCATTATATGTTGGGTATTACTGAGTGCATTCATCCTCTAACGAATCTCTTAGTTTATTTTATATCACTTTGGGGATGACTTTTTTTAATAGAATTGGATGATGTGATGGCTAACCACAAGAAAACACTAAAAGGTCAAAGGCAGTAGAGTATGTTTTTTTCCAAACAGAAGTAAAAATGACTTTACCCTTCTGCAATGTTTCACTTTCATGCTTTTTATATTGGTTCAGTCAGGAAATAGATCTCATTCACATCGATCATTATAGCACATGCCAACAGGATAGACATAGCAGAATGTTCAAAAATAAGTCAGTTAGACACCAATGAATATCAAGACATAATACTCTTTGAGTTCCTTGTAGTCTGTAACCCATATATCAGTGTCAACTTACAGGAAAATATATAGACAATAAGTAAACATTAATACATCATTTGAGAAAAGAATATAATAAGTATAGTAATTTTTAAGAATTTCAGATACTGATTGTTAAAGTAGATCATTTTCTAGTTAATAATCATAACTTCATATATATTCTTTTGAGTATGCAATTCTTATCTTTCATCCTTTTTATAAATGTGATTACCTATGGTATTTATTTTTAATGTCTTGCAGAATGTAATTCAGAGTATTTAGTACCAAAGAATCTTTAACTGGATTAGCCTGAGTCCTTACACTTTTACAGTCAGATATTTTTGACTCTTCAGATGTTCATGTTATTTAAAAAATGCCTTATTGTTCATTTGTCATTAATACTTTTTAATCCTTTTTTCTTATGATTCATTACTCTTTCATTAAGCTAACATACTTAAGACTAAAAGAATCCATTTAATTAGGGATCAGGTGTTACTTGCTAAAACTGCCTTTTTTTCCCCCAGAGTATAGTCTTTCTTGAGACTATCTCCCTTTTGTAATTGGTAGTACAGTTTTCTAAAACAGGAAAAATTTCTGCAATGATCAGAAATATGCTCCCCCCCATATTTTCATGCAAAATGGGGGGGTTGATTTATTTTATGAAGTTTCAAAAATGTGTCTTGAAGAATCTATATACTAGAGAAAACAGAAGTTTTGAAATACTATTTATTTTTAAACTTACTCAAATCCTTTTTATCCTCTCAATTTTTCAGATTCATTTTCCAGTTGGACAAAAGAAGGAATTATGGTAAAAATTAAAGCTCAAAAAATAAAGGTAAAAATAAAAATTTCTCTGGCCTTGCATGTCTTTGACTAATTAGCTTGAACACTGAGATAAGTTGTATTTTCAGAATGTCACTCCTTACTATATTCTTGTCCCGATTAAAGCTACTACTTTAAGATTCAATATCCATTGTCTTGTGTGAAGTTTCCTCTCTCCTTCCATTGTGCTCTGTCCCCTGAAGTACTTATTTGTATCATCTTAAAATACACTACCTCGACATTTTCAATTATCTGATGTAAAAAAAAAATCAACTAAATTTTGTTATATAAGGGCAAAATTTGTGCTTTATTAATATTATTGTCATTTTTAATAATGCTTTGGTTAGTGCTGACAAGTGTTTATATAAATGAGTTAATCAATAAACTAATTTCCTAAACACGTAAGGAGTCATAAAAGGCTGAAAAGACGGTACAATATTTTTATCAATTACTTTCAAATGTGTCTAGTCCTACTAGATACTCTGAGATCTGATCCATAGTGGTTGTAAATTGAAGGATAGAAGACTTGTAGACTAGAGTCTCTAGGTCAATAAAACATATAGTTGCAATCAAGTTACATAATATTCTTTGCATCAGTGCATCTTCTGAAAATATAATTGAGTAATATAAGTGCTTAGTTCATAAGTATGCTCTGAGGATGGAATGAGGCAAAGGATATATAGATTTAACATAATCTTTGATACATTGTAATAATAAAGTTTATATCATTGTCCAATTAATGGTAGTCCAATTTACTACCATATTGGTTGGGTGCTCATAATACACAGAATGTTTAAAAAAGTATTCTGATAGAGTAACTGGATGCTTTTGTAGCAAAATACATTGAATCACTTGAAGAAAACCATGGCAACACTATTGGTGAGATGTATGTATCAGGTGAGGGTGTCAGAATCTACCAATGATTTATGAATGGTAAGGACTATTATTCCCAACTACACTTCTTGCATTATTCAATTATGCTCTCCAAAAAATAGATTCATGAAGTCCATAATTTCATTTCTTTTTATACCCATAAATATGTGCAACACAACAAGAACATATATTGAACATAGATCATATAGAGTTAAAATTCATTTGTACCCCTGGTATGAATGGCAACTCTTTTTAGAAGCTATTGGGTTCCTTTATTTGTTAATTCATATGTGGTTAGAAGAATCTACATATACAGTCTGATAATGATTAATTGATAAAGACAATATTATAATACAATGATATGTTAATGATACAGGCCATTTTAAAATGCCCTTTTCTATCTCTAATTTTTAGACTCCTCATGTAGCTCCTTCCCAAACAGATCACTACCTGTGTTTCCACATTGAGATACTGGTTACAGGAGAGTGGCGTGGTGATGGGAGGGAAGAAACTTTGGTACCCAAATACCGGGATCCACCTCTACAACAGGATCCTATGCTCTCTTTTGACCTATCTCTCTTAAGTTGCTATCTTTCCACTGTGTTTGCAATTATACAATGCCAAATGTGATTTCTTATTACTCTATGTGCTATTTCTATACATCTGCCTGCAGTGGTTTTGACAACAAATGATATCTTCTGCTCACATTATTTTCTAGAGTAGCATTCAAATTTTATCCCTGATTGAGTAAATCTCAACTTTTGGAATCTCTACTTTTATTTTCAGTAGTTGATAACAGTTGTGAACATCAAATAGATTGCCTCTCTTCTCATGTTTACCTCAATGACTTCTCCAGCATGTATTTATGAGGAGTTCCACTAAATTATATTCTCAGGTAATATCATTTTACTCACATTTTCTTTGAAAGGATCAATAACAAAGACAAATACTGGATCCCAATAAAAACAATCCTAAGCTTGCCTCATTTCCACTTTCCAAGAATTGTATGTAAAGTAATAGTCACACTATCCAGGATTTTAATTTCTTCATGGCCTTTTCAAAACCTTCCATTATATCTTTGTGTAAAATCCAGAGCAATACATGCTGAGTTTAGTGAAGGGTTTGTAGTTGGTTAAACAAACATGCCGCCAGAGTGCTAATTAAGCAATTCAGTAAATAGTTTTTAGTTAATAGCAGATTTTACTTATAAGATTTTTCCCCAAGCATCCAGGATATAAATCACACAAATGGATTTGCTATCGGCAAGGTGTGAGGTACATTTTTAGAGTATATTAGGATGACTTTAACCTTCACTTAACTTTTTGAATGGACATATAAATAGCTTTTTTATTAAATTTACAAGTATGAAAAGATGAATAATTAGAACTACTTGCCTAATGTAATTAGGATTTAAAAAAAATCAAAATCTAAGTGGAAAGTACAGCTATGAACATAGGAGTACATGTTTTTTTGTGGTAGTATTTTCATATCCTTTGAGTAAATACCATTGCTGGATGATATTGGAATTTCATTTTTAATCTTTTAAGTTATCCCCATACCATTTTCATAGAGGATGTAACAAATTGCATCCTATCAACAGTGCATGAGTATTCCTTTTTCTTCTCATTCTCAGCAACATTTATCATTGCCAGTCTTTTTGATACAGGCCATTCTCACAGGGGTGAAGTGATATCTCATTGTGGCCTTGATTTCCATTTCCCTTATAAAAAATGATCTGGAACAACTTTGCATGTGCCTGTAGCCTTTATGAATATCTTCTTTAGAAAAATGTCTATTTAGGTCTTTTGCACCTAGCATGTATTTATGAGGAGTTCCAGTAAGTTATACTCTCAGGTCATTTAATTTTTCTTATGTATTCTTTGAAAGGATCAACAACAAAGACAAATACTGGATGCCAATAAAAATAATCCTAAACTAGGCTCATTTTCACTTTCCAATAATTATATGTAGAGTAACAACTATATTCACATTATTTATAAGGTTGTCTGTTTTTGTTTTTGTTGTTATTGTTGCTGAATTATATACATATTTTATATATTTTAGGGATTATCACCTTGTCAGTTGTGTAGTGTGCCAAGTCATGGAACCAACCAAAGCACCCAATGACAGATGGGAAAAATTGTGAAATATATACTCAATGGAATACTACTCAGCTATTAAAAAAGATGAAATAGCGGCACTTTGGATAACAACATGGATGGAACTTGAGGTGATTATACTAAGTCAAATAGGTCAAAAATTAAAAGATTGGTATAGTATGGCTTAACTTATCTGTGGAATATAAATAATAAATAATACATAGTGGTAAAGCACAGTAAGAAAAATTATTAAAGCTAGTGAAAAACAGTGTGTTACAAGAGGAAGTAGGGGTTAGGGGAAGGAAGAATTTAGGGCACTGACATAGGAGGTTTGGTGAAAGATGAACAAAGCCTGTTCACAAAGTTATATATACATTTAAATAACTGAGATATTACTAAAAATGTAAATAAATAGTCCTCTCTGGTGGCGCAGGGAGTTGGGATGCAACCTGTGAAGCTATCCGCAGCCACTGCAGCACAAGCTAGAATCCCAGCCGGCCAAGGAGCAACCCACATGGCGCAGCAGAACACTCCTGATTCGCCCACTGCTCCCCTCAGCAGTGCATTTCAATCTGCTTGTTCTGTTCCCCACTCTGTCTCTGTTGAATCCTCTTACCCCCCCACACCTCTGGCATATACCCCAGTTCTTGTATGCATAAATAAATGTCTTTAAAATATATATATATATATATATAAATGGAAAAATCTAAGAACAATCTCCAGAAGTAAAAATTAAATGTGCATCCATTTTCATAAAATTAACTGTACAAGTATAGTATTAGACTCTTTAGTTCTATAGCTGTTTGTGTGAAAATATAATTCAGGAGGTTCAGTAACTTAAAACATTGTTCAAAACATTAAAGTAACGGGCCTCCCCGGTGGCGTAGCGGTTCAGCGCTGGGTTGCGAAGCTGCCCGCAGCCTCTGCAGTGCCGGTTCAATCCCCAGCTGCTCCCCGGCCACCGGAGGAGGGTCCCACATGGCGTGCAGACCTCTTCTGCTGCCCACTGCTCCCCACAGCAGTGTACTTCGGTCCTTCTGCCTGTTCTGGTCCCTGCTCTGGATCTGGTGAATTCTCTCACCCTCCCGCGCTTCTGACTGTACCCAATGCTTATATAAATAATAAATAAATAAATAATTTATAAAAAATAAAAAAAATTAAAGTAACATTAACTCATTGATAGTAGTATACTAGTCAAAACCTGAAATGTGCTTAGTTTTTCAGTTCTGTTTCTGGTGTACTGAAAATAAACACATATCCTAAGGAGAAAGTCTAGAAAGAATGGAGTATGTACATAATACCATCAAAATATAATTTAATTAAATGAAAAAATTTAATCTAGTGAATGGTCACAACATCCATCTTTATATATTTAAAGTACTTCCTTGGTTGTTTTTATATTTCTTTGTTTTCCCCATCAGATAGGAAAAGCTAAAGCAAAAATGAAAACACTATTTGGAAAATATGTATGTAATTACTAGGATATGGTTTAGTGTATGTAGAATTGACCAAAAGTGTGAATGACATCTCACTTCCCCCATCAGGAAAAGATAAAATAAAAAACAGTAATCAAGATTGTTGGAGGAGATAAGATTCATTGGATTAAGTGTATTGCTAAGTGCTAAATGCGTGTCTATGAAAATCCTGAAAAGAAACCTGTAATACCTCCAGACCATGTTGTTCAGGTCAGTAATTTGACACCTGAATTAAACCTTTAGAGTATAATTAAATTACTACTTTATGTTAATAAAGATGACTAAAACGTAGACTCTCAGTGTAGACTGGTAAGATGGCGGCAGAGTGATGCTGCCAGGCTCTCCTATATTTACAAGTAGTTCTTGGCAGAGCAAAGACAATTCTTCCTAAAAACCAAACAGACATGACTAGGACATACCTAGGAGCAATGGTCCTGTGGAAAGGGGTAAGAAAAACTTTACTTGGACTATTAGCAGTGATACAACACGAGTATATCTCACGTGGAGGAGGGGTAGCTGCCCTAGGGAGCCCCTCTACTGTTGTTGACACAGAGGCACATGCCTACTTCCAGAACAATGGAGACTTAGCATTGCAATAAACAAGGAGGTGCACAGAATACAAGTTGCACTATTTGAGAACTATAGAGAAATGCAGAGTGATGATTACTGGTCTGAGCCTAAGACTCCCAAAATAGAACAGCTAGAACACAAACCTGGAGGGATAGCCAGGTCAGACCACCTTGTCTCCTGGGAGATGAGGCTATTACTTGTAGCCTGAGGGTGTGATATTCAAAACATCTGCCACTTGCCCTCCTCCATTCCCCAAGGCCATAACCCAAGGCCATAACCACCACCACAACTGAAAGCTTTTAATAATCAGTTTAAATACTTGGATCTTAACAAAAGGAGAAGCAACCATGATTAAGGCTCTGTACTGGAAAAGCAAACAGAAAATCCCTGCCTCATGGCCCCAGTTTCAACTCTGATCAGCACTGGATCTAGTGTTTAAACATAGCAGGCACAGGACTACACAAGGCATTTAGGCCTTGGGGTTGGCCTACAGCCCCTAGAGATGGGGATAACCAGATCCCTGCCACACAGCTCTGACACCCACAACACAATAGGAAATTTGAATCTTAATGCTCTCAAGAGGCAACCTTTCAGTGCCTATTGTCCTGTTCCCTTATATCATTACCCCTTGCTGGTAACTGTCCTCTGGTCATTGGTACAAGAGGAAAGGCAACAGTCTGAAAGTTTATTCTTATTACAACATATAAAAGCGAAAACTGAAGAGATAGAGAACACATCACAAATGTTGGAGACAAAAGGGTAAAATATTACCAGGTAAGATAAGAGCACTAAGATGTGCTGACTGTTAACTGAAGTAATGATTCTAAGATTTTAATATAGACATTAGTTCTCATATTACATGTTTAAATAGAAAGAAAAGTCCTCCCAAACCCACTGTGCTGTTTACTTAAAGAAAATATACTTTTACATTATCAGGAAGAGTAGTGAATAAATTGATATTGAATATGTTCATAGAATAGATAGCAGGTAAAGAATGACCATAAAGTCTAAAATCCAAAATGATGTCCCTTTCCCTGATGCTTCAAGGATGTGATGATTTTAATGTAAGGTCTTCTGACGCCACATTACTATCTATCTCTATACTCCTTGGCTAGGAGTCAAACATTTAAGTCATCTGCTGTCTCTGATGTGATCAAGTACTCTATAACAAGAGCAATTAATTTATTTGTTTTGCAACTACTAAACCAGTTTCTGTCCACTTGCTACTAACTAGCAAGTGCCTCCAACTAGCTGTGTTTCTTTGGTATATAACTTACTCTCCTGTGTTCAGTGTCTTATCTGTAAAATTACAGGGTTAGGCTGGCTGTTTTTAAGTATAGTATATTTACCCTCTGAAATTCTTTGATTCTCTGTCAGAAAAGTCCAAACAGAATCTACTTTCTCAGGGGAATTTTGATGACAAATGGCCTCTACCTTTTATCTACTCTGCCACACCAGAGAGGCTTATACTAGTCTCTCTTCATCCTGTTATGTATAGGAATCATAGCTTTTCATAGGTACTTACCAGAAAGCCTTTAGTCAGTGATTCTTCTGTTTTGCTTTCCAAGAATTCAAGGAATTTGAAATCCAAAGACAAAAAAAAAAAAAAAAAGAAAAGAAAAAAAAGGCCCTTTTGAGTTTTGCTTTTTAGCTCTCACTGGAGTCAAATAAATAAAACTCAAAGGTTAGTGCAGCAGCCTGGGTCCTGCCTTGGTTTGATGGCAGTTTTGCCTTATCAGAAAGCACCCAGAATGAGTTTCCTGCATGATCTCTTCGCGTTTTCAATTCCCCACCTGCTTCTTAGGACATGTGTAAAATATATTTTGCTTCTGCTATCTCCGGTTTTAGCATTTTCCCATTTCCCATTTTTAAGCTCATAGAATTTTAAAGTAGCCAATCCTTTTCCTTAATGAATATTTTAAAATAATTTGAATATTCAAAATATAGCAAAATAGTTGAAAGAAAAGTTTTTCCATAAAAACAAGAACATGTTTTACAGACTTCACACTTGTTCCTTTTTTTACTTGCTCTAGTCTAAAATGACTTTGGGTATAGACATAAACCTAGCTACCAGCTGTCCAGATTTCTTTCACTAAATTGTCTAAATTGAATTGTTGTTTGATGTCAAGAGGCTAACTTCTGATATTTAGAATTTTTTAGCAGTAATGTTCTAGGTATTTTCTGAAGAGATAGAAATTATTGAAAAAGTCTGATCCATCCCAAGAGAACTCATACACTATATCAAAATCCAAAATTGAAATAGAAACCACACAATAATTTCAACAAAAAAGTTCAGTATAAAGAATTATTTAGCTATACTAGACATGTGGAAAAATTAACATAGTTAACAGAACAGTTTTCTGAGGATTATTATTCTTTGATTGGCATCTGGAAACCAAAATTTTGAAAGTATTTTTATCATTCCCTAATAAGAACAGCTGACTGTGCTGAAACTGATTATGCAAACAAAATGTTGAAATCTGGAATTTTGGCACCTATGAGGCAGAATGTACCTATGTGATCAGCCTCCATTAAAAACCCTGGCTGTTGTTTCTAATAAGCTCTCTGGTAGGCTATACACAAGTGTTGTCACAATTTGGAGTGGAAGGAATTAAGTGAATCTGTGTGACTTGGTGAAGACCCTTGTAACTTTTGTGCCTGGTCCCGTGTACCTTTTTTCCTTTGCTGAATTTTCTGTGCATCCATCCCATGTAATAAATATAAACGTTAGTACAATGTTATGCTGACTCCTGTGACTTCTCCCTAGTGAGTCAAAGAAACTGAAGAAGGTTCTGGGAACCACTGACTGACATACTAGGTTACTTTAAATATGTAAAGAGAACTCTGAAGGATATCATACAATACAGACAGACTATCACAGAGAGAAATTCAGTACTTCAATGCAAACTTGGAAGGAAGATCCTGTCTCTAAGACTGGGCTTCTGACCTCATAAAGAAGATATATTTGCATCCCAATGAGTGACAGAGTTTTGCATGATTTCCCAGGCTAGATATGGTCTATAGTTACTGGGCAAACAAGAAATAGCATTACAAAGTAAGTTTGGTGGGCACAGAGAGCATGAGTATCCCCTATTAGATGCTTGAAGTTCATGTTCTGCAATGGGAAAACCAGCAGAAACAATGAATGCTTTGAAGCTCAAACTCAGACTGTTGCATCAGAATGCAGTGGCCAACTAGGCATGGGCTCATGAGAGCTTGGTGGTTCAATGCCTGTATCAACAGGACCGTGGCAGATAATCTCAGTGATAATTATGGCTGCAAGGTCAAAAGGTTTTGCTCCCTCTAGGTTGTAGTTGGAGAGAACGCAGCCAAGAAGAAGCAAGAAAAAGCAAACATAGAACTTCGGAATCAGAAAAATAACTTGCCCTCAGTTCTTCCTGAAATGCCCCTCTAGCCCCCTCTACTGACAAAGTTTAGCATCATGTTCACTGCAAAGGAGATTTGCTGAAAAGAGCCCCTGTCATTATCTCAAATCAGATACTGATGGGTGAATTTGCATCTACAGGCAATAAGTTGATAACTGGCTGGTACATAGTGAATGTATCTCAAAGACCATTAAACAAACTCCTTTTCTTTTAAGCATTCAAAATTGCCAGCTGATGTAAATCAAACAAAATAGATCATTTTATTTCTATTCCCTGCAAATAAATACAAAATAAAATACATTTAGTTTTCTCCTTAGTCCAGGTTTAATGTCTAAGTACATTATTCTTCTAGAAATCCTTGTAGTTTTCCCAAACATAGTATGTCTTTGACTTGTTCATGCATTTTTTAAATGGTACATAAAACTTCAGGGTAATGACTATATATGCAATTTAAATTCTAAAATAGTCCAGAAGTCACTAGTCTTTCTTTGTTTCACTGTTTATAGTAAACTAGTACTTAGTGAATGCACAGTAACACTCAACTAATTTAGTGTCAAATGAAAAAAATGCTATTTAATTTTTAATTTGTATTCTGCTTACTTACTATTCACATTTTACTCAATCTGAGCAATACAATTAGATTTCCGTATTTTTTCCCTTTATTTTGTTCTCTCAGGCTACACTGAATATTTAAATAAGAAAAAAGTGTTATTGATTTTCTCTTTTTTTATCCCGAAAATGTTCTTGGTCTTATTAGGTTAGTGAACTTATTTCTTACAGAACTTACATTCCCAACTTAAATTACTTTGTACTACAACCTAATGTCCCATGCAATGATGTTATACCTGTATTTGTGTCAAATCTAATTATGAAGACTTGATTTGCGTAATGTGCAAGAAATTATTTCCACTTTCCTTACCATGCAAACAGATCAATTTTCTCATTAGCCCTTTCCATCAGTTCTGATTGCTTTAAGCTTATGTTTTTCATATTACTTTGTTTCCTAGTCCAATTTGATTCTTACCTCAAGTATGGAAAGACTGACTACATTTCAGGGGATATGCTGACAGATAACTGTGTAAATCAGTAACAGTGCAACATTTTTCATTACTTACTTTTCATTACTTATATTGTCCCTTCATAGCTTTTCTATAGTATCTAATTTGCTGGAGATTTCTTTTTACCTTTGTTGATGTCAGAATTCAGAAGAGAACAAATAAGGAGAACCACAAAGTAGGTGACAATAAAAGATGAAGAGGAAGTGGGAGGTATAAATCATTTTAGGAGCAAAGCTTTGGATGAAAGAACTTAAGGAGACTTCTTCAGGCTCTATTTCTTAACAAAAGGAGTTATGTGGTGGTGCATAATTTTCCCACAGATCTTTTGTTCTTTGATGTGTTTGATGCACAAATAAAAATGTGGGTTGAAAGTTTGCAGAGTGGAGTTTGTGTGTTTACAAAGGGGACTGTAAAGTGAATGTGCTGATGCTTGTGAAGTCAAACACGCTGTAGATAATGGCACTATTAGGAAGAGACACTCAAAAAAAGATTTGCAGAAACCCATATGCTTATTCTTCTATGAATGTCAGGTTTTGTTTATTGTCTGCTTATTATATACTGTTCACCAAGTGCATATTCAAAGTGTTTCTTAAGAAAATGCTCTCTACTAGGAGAGTTGATTCTTTTTCATCAGTGGACAAACTGAAGTAGTAGTTACATAATGAAAAATATGAACACAAGTTTAATGATTATTTTCTTTGTATTCTGAATTTTAATTTAGCTGGTATTAAAAAGCAGCAATAAAATATCTCTTATCTTCCTCAGAGTTTCACTAGAAATACCTATGTAGTTTCTAGTTTTCTTTTTCAGTCACCATTTATGGAAAGTTTTATATGACATCTGTATAACTCTTCCGTATGTGTATGTATATATATGTAGAATCAGTAGAACTTAAACCTCAAAATTCCCAGTGATATAATCTAAATATTTCATGTTTAAAGTCACAAACTACATAATTCCTAGAACTGTTTACTTCTCTATTCTTTCCTCCCACAAAATCCTTTAAATTTCAGGGGTGGAATCAGAATCATGGCAGTGTGAAGAATGTTTTGCTGTCATTGTTATATCTGATGGCCAGCATAATCCAGAGTGTGATAATATTTAATAAATATATGCTGCAAGAAAAGCAAATAAATTTAACAATGAATAGCTTCACTGTTCCCACCTTAACTCAGATCCTATTCACAAATGAAAATGTTCTGGTATTCCAGGGCCTGACTATCAGAAACAAGTCAAAATTAGAGACATGATTTTTATTTGATCTAGTCACCAGTAAAGAATAGCATTTTGAACCTGAATTGAGGTAGAATAAGTCTCAAATGTAACAGGGCGAGCAACTTTACTGTCCATGAGGCATAGTCCAGAATCAATTATGAGCTTTCCACAGATATACATGATAGAGAATAAGATTATTTACTAGTGCTGGATTCTCTATTTGGACAAATAAATTCTCATCTTTATCTGAAGCAATGTAGCCTTGGATCCCAAAAGGTGTCAAGGGCATTAGCACAGTTTTTATTCTCATCACAATTTCAGAGTTACTCTTAGAACGACCATATCATTTACCAATGAAACAAAAACTTCACTGAGAGTGGAAGTGGTTCTGGTGATCATGACAGTGGAAAACAGAAGAAAACCAGAATGTGGGAGTACATTTACCCTAGTACAAGTTTGCTAGAGAAGACTCTTCTGTGGAAGAGCCTTCACTTATTTTGAGATTTTGTATTTCTCTTTAGAGAGGCCAGGAAGTCACTGACTTCTGATGATATGGTTCTGCTTCTGTTTGAAACAAATTTCACACAATCATCAATTGATTAGGTCTCTTCTCTTTATTTTGTTCTTTTTGTATGTATAAACTTTACTGCTTATGACAAACTATCCCAAGCCCTTAAAATTATGCACGCTAAATAACTGTTGTTGGATATGTTATACATATTATGTATTTGTATTGTGATACCATTTCTAGAGCTAAGTGTTGGTTTTCTCTGTCTTTTAAGTGTTTTTTTTTTTTTTCCCTCTTTCATATGGGACAGACTAGTCTTACATTGGTGCTTGTATTTTAGTCTTTACATTGGACAGACTTGTCTTACATTGGTCTATCCTCAAAACTGTATTTTCCTTGACAACTACCATGAGTTTCTACGCACATATATGAAGGGCTTAAGGATACCAGTTTCATCCTGATGGGACTGTGCTGTGTCTCAGGGCTCCAATGGAGGACAGTGGTGATAGTGGAACAAGAATCAATCTCTCTTTTTTATACCACCATCCTTACCATACCACAATATGAAGTTGAATGGCAGTATTGATCCTTACGGGACATTTGGAGCAAATCAAAATATATCAGAGTATGCTTTTACGTCATGTACATTTTTCACTACCCCTTATCTGCTTAACCTCCCAGTGGAAAGATTGCCTACACACACACACAATAAACTTGGACTGTTCTTTTTCTGGTTAGAAGTTGTGTTAAATGGGCCTCCCCGGTGGCGCAGCGGTTCAGCGCTGGGTTGTGAAGCTGCCCGTGGCCTCTTGCAGCGCCGGTTAGATGCCCGGCTGCTCCCCGGCCACCGGAGGAGGGTCCCACATGGCACGCAGACCTCTACTGCCGCCCGCTGCTCCCCTCAGCAATGTAATTTGTCAGTCTGCCTGCTCTGCTCTCCGCTCTGCTCTGGCTCTGGTGAATTCTCTCACCCTCCCGCACTTCTGACTGTACCCAGTGATTGTATAAATAAATAAATCTTTAAAAAAAAAAAGAAAAAAAGAAGTTGTGTTAAATGCTGGCAAATTAAAATGACTAACTGAATAGTATTTTGTTGTTCTTGTTGGACAAAATTTCTTTGAGATTGCTATTGATGTTTATAATTATTTGATCTCTAGATAAATCATCCTACTAACAATGAATCTCTGTTGTACTTGGTACACATTAAAATTTACCACTTAAACTAATTTCATATTTCAAACAGAAAGTAGCTACTCTAATAGAAGACACTTGTTGGAAAATGCAAAGTTTCAAAATGACTACAAAGTGAATGTTCTAAAAACCTGAGAAATACAGTTACCAATTCTGTTATTTGAGTTTGAATATTTTTATTTTGCTAATCACTCTGGGCAGAACATATTTGAAGGTGATCAATGTGGCCATTATTTTCTAGCCAGTAGTTTACTGAATTTTTTGTAAAACATGTCCTATGATCTCAGTTTCACAGGTAGCAGTGTACCTAGCTCCTACTTCCTAGACTCAAGAAAGCAAACACTTGTAGCCAAAGGAATGTCAAGTCAGTGCTCAGCAGCAAATTTGGATGACACCTCCTTTTGTTTCATGGAAAGATTTCCCAGGATCTGGAGGGAGACAGCTGGAGGCAACTATGGAGATCTAATTCCATAGGTAATAGCAGGATGGACACCTGTTGTGGCAAAAGGAATGCCATGCAGAGCAATAAGGGACCTCTAATTCTTAATGGAGTGTGAAATTCAACAACCACACTTCCGGGGCTTCCTGGCCTCAAGCCACCATTTTTTGTTTGTTTGTTTGCTTGTTTTTCCATCAGGACTCTAACCTGAATGAGATCTCTATTTAAAATGTTTTTCATTTTAACTGAGGACAAATGTCTATTTAGTAACAGAAACAGAAGATGGTGACAATATGCTCTGTACATATATAGCTGAATGACTTGTGGAAGGGCAGATTTATATGCTTCTGCCCATTTCTTCAGGTGGAGAGACCATCATCTGAGTTATTCTGCTGACCCTGCTTTGCCTCCTCATTACTTTACCTTTTGGACAGGAATGCTCATTTTGGAAGGAAAAAAATTAATCTTGCTTAGTTCAGATCCTTGCTTGTATTTGTCTATGGGATATACCTGTGCAGTGGAAATGCAAGTTCCCTACTGTTTAGTGTAATAAGTTTTATAGATATATGGTTCTTGAGGGGGCAAAGGTTTTCCATTTGTGCCCTAGCTAGATGTGAATATTCTTTCTGGGTCACATTTTTGGGTAAGCCCATTTGCTTAACAGACCAAGTCATATCATAAGATTAGCTGAATATTCTCTCTTTCACAGGCTTCAAATCAGTTGAGTTTAATACGTATGTCGGTGATGCTGATACATATTTGATCCCATAAAATGCAAACACTTCTCCTCAGTTTTTCCCTCTTCCAGAATCCTTAAAAGCTCGTTAAAAATTATAACATAATTTCCATGATCTACTCTCTAAGAGAATTTTATGTGAAATGCTCTGATATCCTTTACTATAGAATACACTGACACCTAAAGCATTCTTTTTCTTACTTGCACATTAGAGTTTAAAACTAGTTACAGCAAACACGATATATATTTTGTATTAAACATAAAGTACTATAAGACTTGTCTGATCAGTCTTATTATTGCATTCTTAGTAAGTCTGAAATCAACAAAATAAACCAAAAAAAAATTGTGACAACTTTACTGAAAGATTCAGGTTGACATTTTAAAACTTCCTTGAGCTAAATCACCAAGATACATTAACAGAAAAAAAAAAAATCAAAGCCAACTAAGAGCTTATGAAAGACAGAGTAAATCCTTTAGGATGATTAGTTCAGTGAAATGTTAAAAGAATATTTTGTGTGCATGTCAGGTCTCTTGCTAGTCTCAAACTAGCAATTTGGATTCACTTCATTATAGCCACTGAAGTACCTTAGCAGAGGCTGGGAAGAGGAGTGAAGAGCCAGAGAGAAAGAGCAATAACACTTAAATGACGGAGTTGCTCTCATAATTCAGCTCCAGATAACTCAAACAAGCACCTTGCAAATGACAGTGCAGGGCTGAGGTAAACTCAAAATGAATGAAAATGCATAAGACACACAAGCCCTCCAGAAGCTCCCTGGATGAGTCTCAAAATGAATATTCTGAGGATGTAACTCATTTCTCTCTTTGTCTCAAGAGCTGATTCTTCCATTTTAAATCAAGGATGCTTTTGAAACCAATAATATCTTACACTATGGCTGTATTTTATGGTAATAAAAGTGGTCATATTTTGTTAAAAACACATGGGATTTTATATACTGGTAAATTTGTTAATGGTAAACTCTTATTTTTTAAAAGCGCATTTAACTATTTAATGCAATTTTCCTATGGCAGTATCATAGCACTTTTTGATGATCTTATTATGTATGTATGTGCCTGGCTCTTTTCAAGGAAAACTTGATATTCAAATGAATACTGTGATGATAATAAATAAATTTGAATTGTTTAGTAAGCAAAAGAAAAGAAAAGGGACTTGTACAACTCTGGATTGAGTTGGACATGAATAATTCTAGCTCTAAATCTTATTCATTGAGTTACATAGGCAATTAAGTTAACCTCTCTGTTCTTCTATATCCTAAACTGTAAAATGGGAATAAATTAGGATTAACTGCAAATATTTCTATGACTATACATATAAATGATAACAACCTATTGAGTGACATTTAGTTGTACAATAAAACCAAGTGCAGTTAGTGATTCTTCTGACCTCCACTCTACTGTGCACCACAGCTTCAATCTAATGAGGAAGACAATACTAATAATTCTAGTTTCCATTCTCTAAATACTCCCTAAGTGTTTGTACATATTATCTCCTTTAATCCTAACAAGCATATGAAGTAGGTCCCCATGGTATTCTCATTTTATAGATAATGTGGTAGAAAAAGAGGGCTTAAATAACTCACCCTAAGTAATACATAACATAACAGATATTCAAATCCAGGAAATATGACACCAGAGCTTATCTCATCAACCATGAGTCTGCCCTACCATCTGGATGATTATCACCAGTAGAATATTTAGTGAGCATTGACCAGCAGCGTATTCATCTGAAAAAATGGGCTGGGTAATCTGGGTAGGGAAGAATCCTTACCCTAACTGGAAGGAACTCAAAAGAAGACTGCTTTTTAGATGTATAACATAAGGCAAAGCCTCAGAACTTGTCTAATACTAAAACTCATTTTTGAAAGAATTGGTGTGTGTGCATGTGTGCATGCTATAAAAAGATAAGATTCACTAAATATATTAAAATTACAGAATTTAGACAACAGTCCTATTAGTTATCCCTTAATAGCATGAAGAAGGATTAAATCTTCAGGTGATCACTCCTGAATTTGTATTGGTTCACTAGGGTTATCACAACAGAGTATCATAGAGTGGGTGGTTAAATAACAAAAAATTATTTACTTACAGTTCTGGAGTCTAGAAGTCCAAGAATAAGAGTCAGCATGATTGGCTTCTACAGAGGTGTCTCTCTTTGGCTTGAGGATGCAAGCTTCTCATTGTGTCCGTACATGACCTCTCATCTGTGTGCCTTCATTTTTGTGTTTTCATCTATTCCTTTAAGGGAACCAGATATTTTGTATTACAACACAATCATATCATCTCATTTAACCTCTTGAAAGATCCTTTCTGTAAACAGTCTCCTTCTGAGGTACTGAGTGTTAGGACTTCAACATGTGAAAAGGTGGCAGTGGGGCAACATTTCACCCATGATACTATACTTTCCATAAGTGTATGGGGCTATGCTAAGGCCTGTGGGGATAGTTGACTAGAACTGATCAGATTAAGATTGAGAAGAATTCATAGAATAAAGGCAAAAACCAAAAGTGTTTGCTTCTTTTTTTTTTTTTTTTTCTTTTTCATCTATGGTGAAAATGGAGAAAGGAATGCCCATTAGTGGCTGTATTCTGGATTATTCTCTACTGGTCCCACTGCCTGAAAAACAACTGAGAAAAGTCAATGTAAGGACTGCAGATGACTGGGATTTCTTGGAACTATTCAGTAATTAGTGCTGATATATCCAAACTTGACACAATGGTGGTTGTTGTTTTAAAGGAGTCACTAGGACCAAGTCTCTTGCAAAGAAGACTGAATATGGTAGACTCTTTTCACTGCCAAATTAGCAGTCATTTTCTAGCTATTCCTTTGTTAAGTATCTCTTCTTTTTGAAAGAACACTACTTCTGTTCAGAAATATGTAGTCCCATTTTTTGGTAAAGGCTAATCTCTTCAAGATCCAGGAATGGATTACCAATCATCTAAACTGCTTATTCTCTCTGCTAATCAATGGCTTAGAAAAGGTAACCGTTTATTTAACCAAATATACATTAAGGAATATAAACTGGGTAGATCTGTTAGAAATGGGTTCTTCATCCTGAAAGTGAGAAAACAAGAAAAGAAAGTTATTTTCCTGACTCTGTATCCACTTGTGTTGAGGATGTGCCATCTGTAGCAGCAACCATTTTGCAAATATGAGAGAACTTAGTATATTAAATTCAATAGTGCACACCAAAGAATTCATTTCTACCCAGACCTGTGAATGTAAAATAATTTGGAAAAAAGGGCTTACAGTTTCTAATCATATTGATATGAGGCCATGTTTGATGACAACAGGATCCAATACAATGGCAATGTCCTTAAAAGAAGGAAATGCAGATATAGAGAGACACACCAGGAGAACTAAAGCAAAGATTGGATTAATACAGCTGCAAGTTAAAAACTCCAAACTTGCAACAACAAAGTAGAAGGAGAAAGGAAGCGCATGGTCCTGTCAGTACCTTCCTAATGAATTTTTGGACTCCAGAATAATAAGACAGTAAATTTCCACTTTTTAAAGTTACCTAATTTGTGACACTTTGATACAGCAGTTCTAGGAAACTAGTATACTAAACATGTATACTAGTATACACTGTAATGGCAGGGAGAGAACCTAGGTCCTTAATGATGATAGTAAGACTGGAATAAAAATATATTGCTGGTCTCTTGTTTATTAAATAAGATATTTTTCTTTCTGTTTTAACAATTTCTATTTGTGTTTCAATGGTTTTGTCGATACATTCCAAAGTGAAATGCAATTATGAGGTTTCACAAATATTTTTGGAAGAACTCTTGGAAATATCCTGGTATTCCCTCTGCTAGCCAAACAGGTGGAGACTTCAAGTGTAGAGATTTTGGGGGTTAATATAAATGCGACCTCATGTGTTCTCACATTCTGGTGAAGCTTTGCACTTACCATTTACATTCTGTTACTTACAGTCACTTCACAGTTATCTCACATTGGTATGGTCCAGGGAAAAGTATATGACATTTGCTTGGTGGCCAAACACCATACAATTCCATTTGCCTTGTATCAAGTAAATTCCACTTGCCTTGTATCAAGATCCTAGCCTGAGTTTTTGATTAAAGATAAAGAGATGCAAAAATACCCAAATCACATGCAAGAAAAACAAAATGTCTGCTTCTTCAGATAGTTCTATTTTTGTGTCTATAATTCTGCTCACCAACTGCATGTGTAACCTTTCTTTAAATTTGCAAAATAATTCAGAAGTTTTCATGCTGCCAATTGCTAATCAAACCTTCTTCATCAACATCCACGCCCTCTTCCCATTTGTCATCTTATTCATACATTGCAAACAGTAGCTCATGCAGCTCTCTCTTCTCTTTGCCTCAGGAAAACAACAGGCTGTGTAACCAAAGGGAAGCTTATTAGCAGCTAAAAGCTCATTTTTAATGCTACCTAATCAGGTTGCTGACTCATTTAAATTATGATCCTTAAGAAAAAAATCCTCATTTAATGACTCAAATATTAGTGTGGCTTGTCACACAGTGTCTTTAATATTGCTTGCTTCCTCAATGAGTTCAAGAACTAACCCTTTGCCAGAATAAATTGGTAAACCTGTTTTTTTCTCAGTGCATATGGTGAAAACCTATGAGGTCTGTCTGATTTATATAAGTGTACTTGGCTGCTACTTCATATATATAACTGTTACAAAGTAAAAGTAAGGCTCAGCTCCAAGAATAAGATTTTTTTAATATAAAAACTGGACATGTTAGTGAAAATGGCATATGCAAACTTCTCCATTATGATTGGGTTACTAAATCAGGTTCATTCATTCATCATATAATTTTATTATGATATATCCTATAAGTTAATGAATGAAAATACAGGTGCATGAAATTTTCATGTATTTTAAATATTTTTGAAGGCTGTAACACTGTAAAGGTATTTTAGTGTTTGAAACTTTTCTGACTGGGCATGAGTTTCATTCACCATGAAGAGGAAAACTCTGACATATTGGCATCTCTTTGCTTCCTATTCCTAATATTGAAAATCTGATTTAGAATTGTGTGTACCACCAAGTAAAGGACACTATTCATTTTGACATGGATTGGATGCACATGTAGGTCAGACAAATTAACCCACACAGCTTAATATCAGTGGCATCAAGTCCATGACTTTGCTGACTATAGAGGAAATGATTTCAGTATCCAGTTGAGTTCCAATAACATTTGTAAAACCAGCATATGACATCTACCTAGGAAGTTTTGCTCCCTCTGGAAGTTTTTAATATTCCAGTGTCAGCCTAGAATTGTTCAAACGATTTATTTATAGAATATAAGCTATAAAATTAACGGTCAAGGAAATTAAAATGACCTGCAATCTAAAAATTAGGGATATTTGAACAACACAGAAAATGATTATTTGATCTCTGACTGAAGAGTCCAGGTAGGAAAATTTCAGTGATTCCCATTTTAAATTCTAAGGTCCTTCCACAGAGACTGCTTTTCCTTTCTGCAAAATATTAAAAAAGCTTATACCATCTTCCTTTTCAGAAGCTATTCTTTCAAATATTTGAAGAGTTATGTGTTCACTGAATACTTTTCTAGGTTAAATAACCCCAGTACCTTCATTTAACCTGTTGTGTTCTTTTTCATGCTCTTTGACTGTGGTGCCTATTATTAAATATAATAGTCCAGCTTGATAAAATCCACATGGGATAAAGTACTATTATACCTTGTGGCTCTTATATAGAGAAGCAGAATGAAGATTTTGAAGTAAAAAATATCTAATTTTGAAAGATAATAAACACTTCTCCATCTCTTCTTTTCTCCCACTACTCATTCCTCCCTGACTTTCTGTTTTCCTTCCTCAATATTTCAGTCTACAGTCAGTCAGGGAAAGGCTATCAAGGTAGGTTTCTCATTCAGAATGATTTGGCAGAGCTGCATGTGTTGCTGGATCCCAGCAAGGCAGGGAGAATGTCCATGTGTGAATGGAAGGGCAAGAGAGGCTCATCGGCCCTGGGGTTGGTATAGGAGTTTGGGTAGGGGGAGAGAGTTTTCTGTTTGAAAGGCAGAAGGCAGAGTTATAAACATTTCTACATGTATTCATATCCACTTTAATCTACTTCAGTGGTGTTCAGTACATCCCTTTGTTAACTTTCTTCCCCAGAATTTTATTTCTTATGCTATTCTGAGTAGAATTATTTTCAAAAGTTCATTTGAGAACTTTTTGTTTTTAGTATCTTGAATTACAATTTATATTCATGTATTAATCTTATATTCTGCAGCCCTACCATTTTTTAGTTCTTATTCTCCGTGTTTTTATATACAGCATTTTGTCATCTATATAGAGTTTTACTTTCTAATTGCCATACATGGTTTAGTTTGTTTGTCTAGAGGCTCCAGAACATTGCCGAATATAAGTTGTAAGAACAGACATTCTTTTCTTATTTCCAATCATATGAAGAAAACATGTTAACTTTGACAATTAAGTATGAAGTTAGTTGTAGGATTTTCACAGAGATGTTTTATCAGGTTTCTTATTCTAGTTTGCTTAGGGTTTTTATTATGAATAGGTGTTGGCATTGTCATTTTTTTCCCGACTTATCAAGCTGGCCATGAGGTTTTTTTTTTTTTTTTTAATTTTCTTTACCCTATTAATGATATAATAGGTTGAATATTGGCTCCCCAAATGATGTCCAGATGCCTACATCCTAATCCCTGGGAACTGTGAATTTTACATTGAATAACAATAGGAAACTAATTCAGATCTTGATACCTGCAAACGGCATGGTGTTCCAACACATGCCAAGGAATGAAAGGTAGCTTTGGAACTGGAAAGTGGGCAGGGATTGGAAGAATTAAGATTAATGTGATACAAAAAAATCCTAGATTTCCTTGAATACTGTGAGTGTTGCGGGTACCACTAACAAGAATTCAGTAAAAAGTGGGGGACATGGTAGGAAAAATCTATTATTTTAGAGAATACTCAAATAGTCTGTGGCAGAAATGTGAGTGTTAAAGGTGCTTCTGGTAAGGGTTTAAATGTTTGGAAATGAGGAAAATGCTTTTGGAAACTGGAAGAATGGAATAAAGGCAAGTGGCATAGCTGACTTCTATCTTATAATCTATATAGAAAATAGTACTTTTAACCAATGAACTTAAATGATAAAATTTGGTATTTTGAACTGATAAATCATAGGTAAAATACTATTTTATCAAGATTTATCTTTGTAAAATTCATCAAAGGAACATTTTAGACGAACTAGTACTCAAGGTCTTAGGATGTGGTGAATGCATTTTGCACGTGTTATCACTCCCCTTGGAACCATAGTGTACAGTGATAGGTTAAATAGTAGCCTTCAAGATGCCATTTTCTGAACCTGAGACCCTATGATATATTAAATTACATAGCAATTCCACTTTTGGTAACTACCTGAAGAATGCAAAAGCACTAATTTGAAGGGACATATGCACACCTTTGTTCACAGCAGCTCTATTTACATTGTCTTAAGTTATGGAAACAACCGAAGTGCCCAAGGACAGATAATTGAATTCTTCATATATGTTCTATATACATGATGGGATACTACCCAGCAGAAAAAGAGAAGATGAACTATTGGCATTTGTGGCAATTGGAACTGGAGAAAATTGTACAATGAAAAATAAATTAGAAGGAGAACAAAAAACACCAAATGATTTCACTGTTTATTTTTAAAATTTAGTTTAAGAATAGTTTTTTTTTTCTTTTTAGTCTGGTTTTCTTTTAAAAATTATTATATATATATTTACATAATTCTTCATTTTTTTCTTTTTTTAAAAAAGATTTATTTATACAAGAACTGGGGTACAGGCCAGATACACAGGAGGGTGAGAGGATTCACCAGAGACAGAGCAGGGAACAGAACAGGCAGACTGACTGAAATACACTGCTGAGGGGAGCAGCGGGCGGGGCGAGACAGGAGAGGTCTGCCGAGTCATGTGGGATCCTCGCCAGCGGTTAGGGATTGAACCAGCACTGCAGAGGCTGCCGACAGCTTCACAGGGCTGCACTCAACCGCCTGCACCACCAGGGGAGGCCCATAATTCTTCATTTTTATACAATTTATGCTTTATCATTTCGGGTATAGTCTCCATACATGGAAAAAAAATATATATATATATTGTTTAGGTAGCTACCTAAACATAGGTTAAGGTGTGTATATATATATATGGGTATGGTGAGGCGATATTCATCTGAGGAGGTATGAACCAATTCCTCTAAATATTATACTTATAGTAGACCAATGTCACCTCAATTAAATTAAGAAATATTAAAATAAAAAATGCTTAAATATCCATTATTTAAATATTAATTTACAGAATGCTGACTTTATTATATATTCTTACAGACACCTTGAGATTACTCTTTTGAGAGAGTAGGAGGAATTTCCCTGGTAAAACAACTATTCAAAGTTGCCTGAGCCTCCAATGAAATCAAGATAACTTCTGTTTTTTTTTTTTTTCCTAAGTTGATTTGATAACTGTCACTCTTTATAGGACTTTACTAAGATTTTGCATTTTCTTTAATTGGTTCTTCTTCCTATGTGTTTTGATCTCTAATAATCTCTGGCCATATTCCCATGTTCAGTCATCTCCATATAGATTGTGGTCTCCATTTTTATGTGCATTTAATTGATTCTGTGTTGTGTCCATGTTTTTTTTTTTTGTGTGTGTGTGTGTGTGGGTGTATGTTTACAGTTTTTCATTCCATGTGTGAGTATTTGCTGAAAACTCACTCTGGCTTTCATGGCCTCTGAACATATTTTTCAGTTCTACTTAACGGGCAATTGGATATACCTTAATCTTCAGTCTCTAAGATCTTCCATTTGGCCACTCTGTTCTGCTGCCTCTGGTTCCACTTGGCACTACTTCACTAATCTCTGGAGATCTTTTTACAAATACTGCTGATTTCTAGTCACACATGTTATTCTGAGGGCTTTTAAATGCTTTTAGGTATATTTTATGGTTGTTTATTCTTAAAAGTTAGTTTAAGAGTACTTTTATTTTTCTCTTTATTCTGGTTTTCTGTTTCTCTTTTTAAAAATTATTTTATATATTTTTTACATAATTCTTCATTTTTTATACAATGTATGCTTTATCATCTCAGGTATAGTTCCTGTGGAATTCCCACCACCAATTCACCCGTGTGCCATGACCAAGAATTCCTAATTACATCAATGAATGACATAAAAAAAAGCCTAATCTCCTTCAATAAAATGTCACCATAATAAATCATAAAAATATCACTTATTCAATACAAAAACATTCAATACAAAAAATGGTAATAAGAGATGGCAATAAGCTAATAGTGACTATCAATGTTAAGGAAAATAGTGATATTTTACAAAGTTTGACAATGGCCAAACAGTCAATACATACTACAAACCGTAGTGTGGGAGGTTATGAAATTTTATATCCATAAATCTTGTGTCAACAGGGGATTTCAAAAGAGGATAATGCCATGTACAAATGTACATGTAGAGCAGAGGTTTGGGTCCTAAGAAGTAAAACCTGAGAAAATGCTTTGAATGCATGCAATTTAACTTGGGGGAATAAGTGACTTATTAAACAGGACTGAGGGAGAGGGCACAGTAAGAAAGGAAAAAGGGTAAATGTTAGTATAAGGTTTCATTGCTGAGTTTCTGTTGCAGGCAATAAAGACTCAGTTCTGCCAGTGCCTCTGCAAAACAAAGGGAAGTTCTCCATATCATCCGCTCCATCAAGAAAGTAGAACATTAAACTCACCATTTCTGCCCACTATTGGTTATGGGTTAACCAAGGAGAGGATCCCCACACTGTCTTTGTGATGGCTCAGGGTCCAACAGAGCTCCTGAGGCACGGGAGAAAGCTGTCCAACAGAACACCATGTGACATTTGATGCACTTCAGGTAGTGCAATGAGACAGAGTTTGCATAGAACTATTTGCCATAACTGTGACTGAAATTAGTGGCCAGATCTGTCCCAGTTACCAGAGGCAATTGCAAATGGGGACTTTAAAATATTTTGATATAGTTAAGACATAAGATGCGTCTGTGTGATGATGTAGAAAACTTTCAGTGGTGAGTGGCAAGGGATAGGATTGAAAAATCTGGCAGGAACAAGATTATTATTTAAACTGTTAAAATACGAAATATGAACTCTCAGGGATAAGCATTGAAGTCCAATAATAATTCATAAATAAGTTGGTAGTATATGTTTGAAAAGGAATACTCTTAAAAATATAAACAATTTTGGTAGTGACATAAAAAGGAGCAAGGTTAGGGAAGATAAAACTAGTAGAAAAGGAAAGCAATGGTGACTTTGGAGGTGATGTGGTTCTGACCAAGAACTGATATTGAGATTGGAGATTAAGGGACATATAATGGAGATGATGTGTAAGTAACAGAACAGTAACTAATCTATGCAGATATAGAAAGTAAAGGGAAAGAAAGAAAACAACAGTGACTCATTTCTTTGCGTATAAACAAGTGAAATGGTGACCCCACCAAGTAGAAATAGGGATAATTGCCTTCTTATGTATTTAACTGGTTAAGAGTACCAGGAGGCATTTGGAGCTTGAAAACCAGGAAAAGGTCTCAGTTAGAATGTGGATTTGGAGTTTCTACAACTAAGTAGCAGCACAATCTGTGACTGTGCATTGATTATCCGCAAACACTATACACACAGAGAAGAGATGAGAGCTCAGGACTTTGAGTAATGCCAATACCTAAAAAGTAAATGGAGAAAGAATAAACGTAAACAAGAGTAATGTCAGGAGTAAGGGGGAAAAAGCTCAATCAGGAGAGGTTGTAGTCAGAACATGTAAAAGAAGCAAATTTAATGGAGACTATCCTGAACTGATTTAAATTTCAGTCATTTTAATAGTGGTCAATATCATTAAATATCTTGTACATTCAAATAATGTGAGAATAATAAGTGATAATTAGATTTTGCAGTTAGTCTATTAGTGATCTTAGCAAGAGCAATTTTTGCATGGTGGTGAGAAAAGTCAACTCACAAAGAGTTAAGGAATTAATAGAAGAGAAAGCAACATAAATTGGGGAGGATTTAGAAAATAAAAGCTAACAAATAGTGGGAGTAATATGGGATGAAAATGGGATTTTTATAATATGACAGACACATGGCCATATACGCAGACTTAAAAGAAAGGGTCAGTTGATTTTTGAAGAAAGAAGGAAAAATGGAGTAATATCCATGAGGAGAGAGAAATACTTGGACTGCGATGGGTTAGTTTTAGATATGGAAAGGGACGCATCTTTCTTTGAAGCAAGAACGAAATGGGAAAATAGTTGTGTTCAGGTCATTTCAATTATGAAAACATGTTGATAGTCTGTTTACAAATTTAATGGCAAAATTAGACAAAACAGATTTGGGCTCCATGACACTGGTTATCAGGAAGAACTTTTTGTTTATAGAATTTGCTAATGAGTTTGTAACACTTCTATCCTAGAAGATCTGTAAGGACAGCAGAGCTAGCCATCAATCAGGAGTGATTTAGGTGAAGTCTATCAATGAGGCTCCTGTTGATACCTTCCAGCAACTATCATCCTATCATTAGAATACATCAAACAAACCTCATTTTGGAAGTAGCAGTTCTTAACTCAGTTGTAGGTAAATGGCACACAGTAGGTACTTAATAAATAGCTATTAACTTGATGACATAACATCCTCTACATTTTAAAATGAAAGCTATATCAGTAGCTTAATTAATGATTATCTTTGGGCCAAAAAATGCTAGCACCAGGGGGGTTCTAATTAGGAAAATTATTAATAGAAAGACCCCCTATCTGCAAGATTTGATTAATCTGTATTTGTGATATGAATTTTACACATTTTCAGAGTAATGTGCTTTTGTGATTTTAGTTTCTGTCTTTCAACACAGTAAGTCCCTGTTTTTTAAGCAAAGAAAAGGCACTACATTTCAAGTCTTGTTTTTTTGGAAGTGTTGTATCTAGGGCACCATTGGGTCAGTTTCTGATATTACTTGAAGCCTCAGTGGAGTTGATCTGAAGATGGATATCTCATTTGTTCACAATAGGGCTCGCACTGTCTCTTAGGTGGGGTCCCTTAAGAGGTGGGAAACTTGAAGAAAAATTGCCCAGTCTACAGTCAACAGTCAATTGTTTTCTCAACTGAGAATTATTCACTTGCCCTGACCTACCTTTATGCTTTCTGCGTCACTCTGCAGCTCTAAATGCAGCAGGGAAAACTGCTGTAGAATGCACTTGTCTGCCTATTTGTTTGGAATTTTTACTGAAATGAGATGACTCTTTTCAAGTCATGAGCACAAATCAGCATTCAAAGTATGAGAATCAGATTCATGTCTTTTTTATCTAACTTTCAACTTTATGAAAACCTAATTTGTAGTTTATACTTCTATAATATTTTGGCACAAGATGCTTGCTGACTGACATAGTCTCATACCTTAGCATTTTATTTCAAATGAGTTATTTGAAGAATGTTCTCCCTTTAAATAAAACCTAGAACAACTATTTTAAACTTTTAACGTATATTATGTAGATGACATAAAAGATAAATTTATGGTTTCTATAGGAACTATGATAGAAGGACCATATTCTTTTCTTTTGGTAATGCAAAGAGATAGATCCCTTTAAAGATATCCTGAGTAACACTAATGCAAATTTATAAAAGGAAACAAATAACTCTCCCTCTTGCAAGTTTCAGGGAAAGCAAGAATATATATGAATAAAGTGTATCACACCTAAGTGTATCACACTTTCTAATGTCATTGTCCACAGGGTGCTGTTTATCTTAGTGCAATTACACTTTCCAGTTGCATTCTCCAACTCAGAAAGCTGTTTTGACTTTGGAATTAGGAAAAGCAAACAAAATGCATACTAATAATATTGAACACACACCAAAGGATAACTTAGAGATTTCCAAGCATTCTACTTATATATAATCACCTATATCACATCTTTACCACAAATTATCTATGTTCTAAGCTATGATTCTGTCTTTTGGCGATTTCTGTAATAAAAGCAGTTACATTCCAAATTATCATAGGGTTGGCTTTTTTAATATAACTTCTGAGAAAATTTTCACCCACCTGTTTTTGTGGTGAAGTAACAGGTAACTTCTTTAGAAACATTCTTTGTTTGCCTTCATGTTCATCTAAATTATTTTGTTCAAAAGAGGTAGAATATCCTCTCAAATTTTTATACAAAAAAGCCAATGACACTTGTTCTTCTATCTTCTAAATCATATGCATAGATTAGCACTGAGTAGCATAGAGTTTTAGCACTTAAGGGTCTCATCAGAGAAATCTCAGACTAGAAATTATTTTCCTATGAATTTAGAAAAACCTGTTTGACTATAAATGGAAGAAGTACTTATTTTGGCTCAGAAGCCATAAATTTATATCCCATAGGAAAAAGAGGTACACATATATAATGTTTAATTCAGCTTCTAATGTTCAAAACTTATATTCAATTAGAAAACATTAAAATGAAGGGATTTCACATAAAATCAGAACATTTGTCCTTTTGTAGGAAATTGGCAGTGTATCAAAACAAGTGTAAACAGTCCTCATTACAACTTTTTTTTCAGTCATAGCATTTATTTTTAATTTTTATAAAGATAAGATTTGTTTACAATACTGTATATGATTTAGGAGAACAGATTTATACCTCTTCAGATGTGCGTTACCACAATTACCTATTTATTCCTTCTACAGTCATATATGTTTGCACCCTTACTTAGGAAGGCTGGATCCACTCATTCTGTGTGTAAACTTGAAAAAAAATTAATATGACTTCGTTTTAACTCACTTTTCTCATATATAAAATGAGAATTACAATAACTGCCTTACTCAATAATTCCAGTTAATGTAAGATATTTCAAAGAATACAGACATTCCTGTGATTAATGTGGTGATGGTGGGGAAACTGTAGCTAGGTCACTTTCACTTCAAATTTTTTAGATGATAAATTTAGGAGATGATTCAGATTCTGCCTGATTTCTGCAGGCTCCAATTCTGATTGGTCAGCCAACAAGTGTCAATTAATTATAATTGAATCTATGATTCTGATATTAAACAATAAAACATATGCTATATTATGGCATAAATTTTGTTATTGGACATTTGAGGCCTGTTACCAACACATTATCACTTTAGCTGATTTACATGAATTGTCAAATTTCAAGCAGGTTGCTACTCATTTACAATTAGAACAGCTCAGGTTAGTATATAAACTAAGTCATTGGGTTGGTTAAAATGTTCTACAGATACTTCAATAGATAAAGAATTAAGATGTCTTCATAAATACATAATCAAAAAAGCCAGGGAATGTATCATAAGATTTGAATACATGATGAAATTATAGGAAACTATTATTCCAACTTGGAAGGAAAAGTCTTTGGTCTATGACATGCACATCCTTGGATTGTTCTTGGATGGACAGTGATTATTGGATACTGAACTCTGCTTATTTTATTTTTCATGCTTAACCTACTCTCTTTCTGATTGATATTGATATTGTGTTGGATGTGTGAATTCATGCAGTCAAGATTCATTCAAAGCTTGTTCTTCCGAGAGAATCTTGTCTTTTTAAGATAAGTTGTCTATTCCTGTCCAAGTTGATTATATCTTGATTTTACTGTTTAATTCTCAAAAGATAATCTAATTTGAAACTCTTTATAACCTCCACTTACAATTTAGATTGGTTCTTTTTCTCTTAACTCTTGTAAGAATGTTTAACCCTAAAATTTATTAATTATATTTTCTATATGTTTTTGTGCGTTGTTTCTGTATTATATTGGGTATGTATGCCTCTTCGTATTTTGGAGCAAGCTTATTGGAAACTATCACACATGTCTTAAAATTTTTAAGACAATAATTTCCCTCTGACTTTCATTTTTCTAACCTACATATGACAGAATTACATTATTTATCTAGGAGCCTTTCCATTTTAATCATTGATGTGATGAATGTTTTAACACTAGAGAGGTATTATATTGAATGATAAGCAACAGTTCATAGAACCATTTAGAACCACTGATGTATATGCCTAAAATAACTGCAAAAATAAATCATATATACTTTCTAAAAACTATGAAATAAATAACTTGAATTTCTCCAGATTTGCCTGATAGATCTAAGATTAAAAAAATACATATCTACCAAAAGTGTTGCTTTCATTCTCACTTCAAAGAATTATACAATTAGTTTTTAAAAATTTGTACCAATTTTTTGACATAATGAATAAGTTAAACAGGACAACAGCATGTTTCCTTTTTTAATTTAGCAATATCAGAGTATCATTTGTGATTTCTGAACTTTATATTTGAAAGTGTTAGGAGAATATTTCTATGTACATTTCCTACTTTGTAATTATTCATTTCTGAAAAAAATATAAAAATATATTAAAATATCTTAGTTATGTTATTCTATGTTGTTAATAGCTATAAAATAGCATCAAGTATATGGTGATTCAGTCTTGTATGGGTGCCATGTTTATTAAAAAGCATAATATAGAATAATAGATTTTACAATTCAATTTGATCTTTACTGATAGCAGTTGAGTTCTTAATTATTGACTTCTTCTCATAAAACTCAGGATCTCAGAAACAGTAATTCCAAAGGGCACCTGAACCCCTATGTTTATAGCAGCACTATTTATAATAGCTAAGCTATGGAAGCAACCAAAATGCCCCAAAATAGATGACTGGATCAAGAAGATGTGGTACATATACACCATGGAATATTACTCAGCAATCAAAAAAGATAAACACATGCAGTTTGCAGCAACATGGATAGAGCTAGAAGGGATCATGCTCAGTGAAATAAGTCAGAAAGAAAAAGAAAAATACCGGATGGTCTCACTCATAGCAGGAATTTAGAAAACCTAAATAAGAGACCAGGAAAAAGACTAATCATTACAAAGTAAAAATCAAAATCAACAAGCAACTATAAACCAGAGACACACTATGGAGTGGGGTGGGGGAGAGTGACAGGGAAAGGAAGGACTAGAGTCAAAACAAGGGGGGGAGGTGCAACTGTATGGGGAATATAACCAAAACAAAAATGCATACGTTGTGCAAAGATGAAAAAAGATGTAAGAATTATATACATATATATAAAAAAATCAGTATCTACTTGTTATAAAGTTAGGTAAGTTATGGAATCTAAGGAAACTAACTTGGGGTGTATAAAAAGTAGAAATTTATTTATTATGGCATTATTCGTAATAGCCAAAAAACAGTAACAACCTACACGTTCAGCAACAGGTAAATGGATAAAGAAAATAGGTTATGTATACATGATGGAATATTACTCAGTCCTGAAAAATAAAATCCTGCAATTTATGACCATGTGGATGGCAACATAGCTATTATGCTCAATGAAATAAGCCAGAGAGAGAATTATAAAACTGTATTCCAAACCTACATCTCCCTTTTATGTGATATTTTATATTGAAAGATTTTCCTTCTAAAAAAGACATAAACACAATTTAATCATGGGAAAAACATCAGACATGCACCAAATGAATGATATTCTACAAAACAGTTTACCAGAACTTCTCAGATATCTCAAGGTCATTGTCATGAAAAAACCAGAAAGCACGCACAAATCCCTTTGCCCCTGCTTAATAAAAACATTACTTTTCTTCCTCTCAAATCAAGAGGGTAAGAGGTACTGGTTACAGTACCTAAAACTCTTGCCTCCTATTTACGTACATTCTGGTCTTCAAAAGAAAAACATGATTCTTCTTGATAATCTATTCTTATACTCTGCAAAATTTTTCTAAATAGGAATTTTTTGCTTAAAATTGAAGAATTATATGGTTTTTGTGTTTATTATTTATTTTAATTCTGTTCTCCTTGTATAACTTCTCTAAATGCCACAATTACCTCTAATATAGTGGACAGTGTGAAGGAAAATTATTGAAAGAATAAAACATAACCACAATAGAGAAAAGTAAACAACAATAATCTCACCAAGTACAGAGCCTTCTCCAGTATAATTAAGGCTTTCTCACTACCTACAAAAAGTCCATTATTAATGAGATTTTCAATGTTTCCATATTTCCAAAATTGTCACCAAATAAATATAATAAATATACAATAGAACCCCAGTTCTAAAATTGAGTTATCCTACATTGTAAGCTTGTTTATCCTCTCCTCTATCTCTGTGCCTGTGATATTTTCACAGAGAAATCACATCTTTGATCTTTATCCATCTTTCTAAATTACCTGCAGATTTTAATTTTCACCTTAACCTCCTTTAACCATGCCAGTTCATAGTATACCCTAAATCTTCTTTAAAATTACCTGTGAATAGCTTTCTTTTATTCTGTAACTTGTCATGCCAAGTGGCATCTCTTATGAAATTATGTGATATTTAGAAAACAAATATATAATTTTCTTATTACAGTGTTTATATTAAAACAGGATTAAAGACAGAATTGAGTGATTTGTTTAAGATGACAAAAATGATACGCAGCAAGTTTAAAACCAATTCCATAAAATATCCTAACTCCTCAGTTTGAAGCTCATTCTTATACAACATTCTATATTGTTCAACCCTCCAAGTTTGGGGCAACTTTTGTCTTCATAACTAGGTTGATATGTTAGTAAATGCCAAAATTGAACACCATTGCAGCCACCATCTCTCTTACCTCTACCCTGCCCCTTCCTTTCCCTTCCTATCTCCCCTTCCCATTCCCCCTTTTCTCTAGCCCTGACCCCCTCCCATTTCCCCTCCCCCTTCAACACACTCAAGCTCTCACTCTCTTGCTCACCTCACTCTGGAAGATCTAGAAAGAATTATGTTGTAACTTCCTCTTTCACAGCTTCATACAGACAATAAGGCAGGGCAATAAGTTATTATATCAATTGAATATTTATATCAGTAGACATTCATACACAATAATATGATGCAAGAGGAACACAGTAGCCCCCAAAACATTTTTCTCAATCCTAGTTAGTCAATTTGATACATTCTTTGTGCTTGTTTTCTCTTTCATCTCCACAGAAGTTTTTTTTTTTTTAATTTATTTTTTTAATAGAGGCATGCTTATTTATTTATTTATTTATTTGTTTGTTTTTTTGTTTATACATGCACTGGGTACAGTCAGAAGCGCGGGAGGGTGAGAGAATTCACCAGAGCCAGAGCGGGGAGCAGAGCAGGCAGAAGGACCGAAGTACACTGCTGAGGGGAGCAGCGGGCAGCAGGAGAGGTCTGCGCGCCATGTGGGACCCTCCTCCGGTGGCCGGGGAGCAGCCGGGGGATCGAACCGGCGCCGCAGACGCTGCGGGCAGCTTCGCCAGCTTCGCAACCCAGCGCTCAACCGCTGCGCCACCGGGGAGGCCCTCCACAGAAGTTTTTGACTGCTAAATAAAGACCCCAAATACTTGACATTAAACTTAAGTTATATATTGCCAATTAAAAATACGTTTTGAACATGAGTATGTCAGAATTTAAAGATTACAACTATAGCTTTGAACTCTAGAAAGTATGACAGTTGTCATGTGTGGAAACACCAGCCTTGTAGAAAGACCCGTGTTGTGATTTTTACCATTCTAATTATTCTAGTGTCATGAATAGAATAAGATGAATTAATGATAGTTAATGGAATAGTGTATGGCCCACAAATCACAGGTATTCAGTTCTAATGAAAAAACAGGTAACTGAATTGTTATATTATCATTGATATACTTAATACAATGAAATTCCACTTTCCTCATAATATGGCAATGATGTAAGAATGACTTATGTCAGTAAAATTTCTTGCTCAGCATCTTTTCTGTCCTCTAACCTCATTAATATGATACTAATTTAGTTTGGGGTAGAAAAGTGTTTTCTCGTGGCCATTTCGATGCTAAGCATTGACACGTGACAAAGTTCTTGACAATGCAATGTAACAAACTAAATTGAGAAGATCTTGAAAGCTATTTTTAGGGACAACCTATGCTATAAAGGGGCAAACATACCTGGAATGAGCCAGCTGATCACCACCTTTCTTTTCTGCATCCTAGACTCTGAGGTATGGCAACAGCTTGCAAGTGGAAGGAAAACACTTGGTCTGTCCCTTTTTATACATGTAGCTGTCCTGAATGGCTCTCTTCAAGACTTCTGTGTTATGTGAAAAATTAATTTGTTCAAGTCATATGATTTGATTCTTTCAATTACAACACAATTACAAATATAGTTTATGGTAAGAGAAGTTTGGTATACAATATCCTCATTATCCACTAAGACTTGTCCTTACAAATATTGGTGGTCATAATATGTGTTACTAAATTCCCTACAGTTGTTTCCACTGAGGAGCATCAAATTCTGCCAAAGTAAATGTGAAAATCACTATAACACTCTTATTTATATAACAATGAATCACAAATTCAAGTTTCATTTACAACTAATGCACTTGTTCCACTTTGGTGTAAGTTGTTAAGAGTGGGTGGCATGTGAACCCTCTTATTCCACTAGTTCCTACTAAATGTGGGGTATTCTCATTTTCTTCGTTAAAGTAAGACACCTAACTACTATGTTTTATAAACTAACCAAAAGATTCACTTTTTCCATTAAGCAAAAAATCATACTTGATTCTTATTATCTCAGAGCAACAATTTTAATAAAGAAGTATAGTTTTAAATGTTTTTAGTTGTTAAGTAAAATTTTTATTCAATATATCCAAAGTATTATTATGATAATGGGCATATGGAAAATATAATATAAACAATAATTTTATAATGCAGGAAATATTATAAAAGACCCTAAAAGTTAGGTAACTATGCTAGTAAATATTATTATACAAGATTTACTTTAACGTCTATAATTCTTTAGGGCCTCATATATGGTTTGCAAAGAGGCAAATTTACTATTTTTTTTAAAAGGCACTATATCTGTTTTTAATCAAGTTTTAAAAAACTATTTTGATGCTTAAAATGCATGATGAATGTATTATTAGGATATGTAAAATATGTATTTATATGTGTACATGATTGTAAGGTATTATAATTGTTATAATGCATATGGATATGAAGATTATAAATCTGAATGAAAGAATCCTCTGATATCAGCAAATATCAATCAGGCAAAAATTAACTATTAGGGGAAAACATAAAATTGGACTATGATTGAACATAATGAAAGTGGGAAATATTTGTATTGACTTTTTTATTGTATATTTTAATAATACACAAATGAGGGAACTTAAGTGTATCACATAAAGAAGCTACATGACATTTTTAATGTTATATACATATATATTTATGATCAGTTTTGAAGTTAAAAGCAGTATAGGTAGTAGTGTTGGATATGTGTTTATCTCATTGAATTTTTATTCTGACTGATTAAGGAAACCATGATTTTTCATATTATATTCAAATTAAATGTGCAAGTCACATTTTGCTTATTCCCATAGAATAATATTGTCACTTTTGATGAAGTTAACATAGATTCTATAATGGCCAAATTTATAATTCATCCTTTTTCCCCATGCAACTAATTGCATTCATCAGAAATGAACAAATGAAGAGAACATGCACTTTATAAAGGTTAATATAATATAATTTTTCTATTTGAAACAAATACTTTCATGTTAACTATATATTTATTTATTTATTGTAATATTTTATTTTATAAAATTCTTACATCATTTTTTATTTTTGCACAATGTATGCATTTTCATTTTGGTTACATTCCCCATACAATTGCACCCCCCTTATTTTGACCCTAATCCTTCCTCGTGCCGCCCCACCCCCCCACTGTATGGTATCTCTGGTTTATAGTTGCTTGTTGATTTTGACTTTTACTTTGTAATTAATTAGTCTTTTTCCTGGTCTCTTATTTAGGTTTTCTAAATCCCTGCTATGAGTAAGACCATCCAGTATTTTTCTTTTTCTTTCTGACTTATTTCGCTGAGCATGATCCCTTCTAGCTCCATCCATATTGCTGCAAACTGCATGTGCTTATCTTTTTTGATTGCTGAGTAATATTCCATGGTGTATATGTACCACATCTTCTTGATCCAGTCATCTACTTTTGGGCATTTGGGTTGTTTCTATAGCTTAGCTTTGTAAATAGAACAATTATTGATGAAATTCACTTGGAATCACCAAAAACCCCCAACAGCCAAAGCTCTCCTGAAAAAAAAAAATAAGGGCCTCCCCGGTGGCGCAGTGGTTGAGCGCTGGGTTGCGAAGCTGCCGGCGACCTCTGCGGTGCCGGTTCGATCCCCGGCTGCTCCCCGGCCACCTGAGGAGGGTCCCACATGGCGCGCAGACCTCTCCTGCCGCCCGTTGCTCCCCTCAGCAGTGTACTTCGGTCCTTCTGCCTGCTCTGCTCCCCGCTCTGGCTCTGGTGAATTCTCTCACCCTCCCGCGCTTCTGACTGTACCCAGTGCTTGTATAAACAAACAAACAAACAAATAAATAAATAAATAAAATGCCTCTATTAAAAAAAAAAAAAAAAGAAGAAGGGAATGGAGGCATCACCCTCCCAGACTTCAAACTTTACTACAAAGCCATAATCATCAAAACTGCATGGTCCTGGAATAAGAACAGGCACAGGGGCCAATGGAACCGAATAGATAACCCAGAAATAAACCCACAGATTTATGGTCAACTAATCTTTGACAAAGGAGCAAAGAATATGCACTGGAGCAAAGAAAGTTTGTTCAATAAATGGTGCTGGGAAAACTGGGTCACCACATGCAAAAGGATGAAGCTTGACTACTACCTCACACCATGCACAAGAACCAACTCAAAATGGATTAAAGAACTAGACATAAAATCTGAAACCATAAAATACACAGAAGGAAAAATAGGCGAAACACTACATGACATGCACCTCAAAGACATCTTTACAGACACATCACCCATCACCCAAAGCAGTGATAGTGAAGGCAAAGATAAACAGTTGGGACTACATCAAATTAAATAGCTTCTGCACAGCAAAAGAGACTATAAAAACAAAGAGAAACCCCACCGACTGGGAGAACATTTTTGCACACAACACTAATGATAAAGGACTGATCACAAAAATCTACAAAGAGCTGATGAGACTCAACAAAAACAAAGAAAATAATCCAGTCAAAAAATGGGCAGAAGAGCTAAAAAGAAACTTCTCCAAAGAGGAAATGCAAATGGCCAACAGACATATGAAAAAATGTTGAACATCCCTTGTAATCAGGGAAATGCAAATCAAAACTACAATGAGATACCATCTTACACCAGTGAGAATGGCACATATTAAAAAAACTAGCAACAACAAATGTTGGCGAGGTTGTGGAGAAAAAGGAACTTTCCTGCACTGCTGGTGGGCATGCAACCTGGTCCAACCACTATGGAGAGCTGTGTGGAGATTTCTTGACCTACTGAAGACAGACCTTCCATATGATCCAGCAATTTCACTCCTAGGTATTTACCCAAATGACACAGAAACATTAATTTCAAAGGGCACCTGCATCCTTATATGTATAACTATATATTTATTAATAATGTTATTTTTGAATATAGAATATCATGCCCATTATGGTTAAGATGGTAGCTATGTATATTTGAGTATGGTAGTCTAAAATGGATAAAATTACTCTTAGAATTTAATCTATTGTGATGATTAAATAAACTATGCTAATGGATCAAATAAAATTAATTGATAAAGCAAAATATAATTCTTAGAATAATCAGTAGTTCTGCCTCATTAAGTGGATCATAAAATCTGCTTTCTAAGAAACTTCTCAATGATGTCAAACATACATTAAGATTCTGATAATATTTTGCTACAATTGTGGTCAAAGTCATAAAGAGCTTTGGCCAGAATTATTATAATGACCTCTCCCCATTAATCTCCCTCCACCCTCCTTCATTACAAGATATTAAAGATAAAGTATCTGGGGTGATCCTTCAAATAGTGGTTAGAGTATTTCCATTTTCAAAAATTTGTGTAGAAATGAAATTGCTTATAATGATCAAAATCCCCACATTATGTACCCCACACCTCAAACTCATCCCTCTAAGCATTATTTTCTGTTTTTCTCCTGTCTCACACCTCTCCAACTATAGACATCTTGCTTTCTATGACCACATGTGTATGCTTTCACATTAGTGTATTCCAGTCTCTGCCTACACCATTTTTCTTTCCCCAGATCCATATGTCTAACTCCCTCATGCCCTCCAATCACCTTCTCATCAAGGGTATACACACCACTCTATTTAAAATAATACTTTCAATCATAACTCGTGCCCTTCCTAACACAGTTTTACTTTGCTTCATATTTATCACCTTTTAATTTACACATAATTTATTTATTATTTTTATTTCAAGTATACTTGCTGGAATAAAACATACACAAGGACAGATCTTTTTCCTTACTTTGATCATTGATAAAAATCAAGGGTTAAAAAAGTGTGACATAGCAGGCAAATATACGTTAGATGAAGATTTTAGTACAAATAAAAGGTATTGATTCAACTCTCTTTAGAATAATTACCACACCACACACGCCACCATAGCACTAATAATCATCCATCTTCCACTTTTTCTGCTTGCTTCAATTCTGCAGTCAGAGTTCTAGGTTTTGTTTTGGTTTAGTTTTTCCGGCTCCTTTGTTCCTTAACATATTTCTTGATTAAAAAAAAAATCACTCAACTAAAAGGTCTAGAATGACTAGTGAATGAGTATAAATAATTAAACTGTCACTGGAAAACAAGACAGGTACTTACTTATTAAATATCTGCCTTCCTCTACATTATTTGCCTGCTGGTTAATATTCTAGGAAAATTATAATGAGACCTATAGAGCAGTCATTTGTCAATAGAGATCTTGGTTGACTATAATCAGAGAATTATTTAATTAAAAAGAAAAGCTATACAGCTATTTTCTTAAAAGATAAGATCAGTATACTATCATAGCAATATATTTTTAAGTAAATATGAAAATCCATGTTTATTAGATAATAAAATAATCTGAATTCCTCTAAGTATGCAATAGTTATATGTTTATATCTTAAGGTTGTTAGATTTTACTAATAATCATATAGGGACATGATATACTCAGTGGTATACAAAATGTGTGAGGTTTCAGAGTCAGTAAGTGGGTTTGTTATGTAAAGGAAAGTCAGTATTGGTTCAGATCTTAGATGGTCAGTAAACTTATTCAATTGAAATGTCTCCTAGCTTCTGCTGTTGGATGAATACAATTTTCTCTAGTAATAATGAGTCCTTTCAGAAAGGCAACCAGCTGACCATGGGAGACCCCTTATTGTCAGGCAGAGCACTGGGATAGACTTCTGTGCCCAAGTCCATAGAAATGGATGGAAGAAACCTTAAGAGCTTAAAGTGCTTAAGTCTAATAAAAGTAAATGAAATTAGATAAAAACTACATTCATTATTCTGTGTTTCATTTTGATATGAGATAAGTTAATAGTGACTGCTTTAAGTAGTTCAATTGTACATTTGGTTCAAGGTCATTATGTAGCAACTTAGATTTCATTTGGGGAAAGAAATACAGAAAATATTTCAACTCTTCTTTTTTAAATTAAAAGAGACAAGTAACAAAGTGAGAACTGCTTTTCAAACTTTATCTAACTAAACACAAAGCACATGGAAAGATGCATAAATGTAAAATTAACTTTTTGCTGTTCAGAAAAAGAATTTGGATTTGAGAGCTAGTGAGCTAAAATAAAAACATGCATAATTTACACTACAGATGGGTATATTCTCTGCATTAAATGATACCTAGCAATTTCAAGGAGAAAGAAAATAAAGTGACAATCAACATTAAGAAGGTGGCAGAAGTAATCAAACACATGCCATGTGCAAGAAAAGGCATAATAAAGTTTCCACAAGAATCTTTTTTTCCATGACTCAGACACCAAATAACCATTTCACCAGTTTCAGCAGAAGTTCCACTGCACTTATCAATAATGCATCCAGCCACAGCTTTAGATATTAAAACAAGAGGAAGTTGAATGTATCAAAGATTCAAAGTTCAAATATATTATACTATGGAGCTTAAAACAAGACAAGAAAAATGTGGGGGTGAGTGAGGTGGATTTTGAGCAAATGCCAAGAAATACTTTTGTTGAAGGTTGAGAATGAATAAGTAATAAGGTGCAGGGCCTTAAATTTTACAAATCAGAGTTATACCAAAGATCCCATAGGTGTGAACAAAATGTTCACTGTTTAAATAATATATATTAGGCAACAGAAAAATAGAGATCTTTGTAATTTGGACTATTTATCTTACATGAGATAATTCCATGGGCAACGATCACTGCTGAAAATCTCAGCAGAAAAACAAAGAACTATAATATAGACCATTTGATTCAGAACTAAAGCATATTAATAAAGCAACAACATGAAGTGTGAATTCCCAGGTTTGATATTTATAGTTTAATAGTTGCACGGAGAGATTCAATTTCCCCTACTAATAATTCATAAATTAGATGCTATTATGGGAAAAAAATCACCATTATAAAAATAACTGACAGAGAATGTTGTGTGTTGTTCTTTAACAAATATTATAGGAAGTACTTTAAATTACTTGGCCCTTACAATTTTGTATTACTTTTTTTTAACCATTATGTTAACATGTTTCAATATGTTCAGGAGAGTAAACTGCAAAAATGCATATTTTATGGCAATAAAATTTTCTGACAGATACCTGAAACTTATCTCTTGATAAATTAATGAGACAAATAAGTAAATAAATGCCATTTTGTGTATTATGTTTGGTTCTATGGAAGCCAGTCAAAAGAACCTGAAGTCCTGATAGCTATTAGGTAAATAAAATTCAGAAGATTGAGCAGACAGCAGTAACATATGTAAAATGCTTGCTTTTAAAGTACAAAAATTTATAGTTTGTTATCTCAAGTGGTTTGCTTAGATCATAGCTGCAATCTCTGTGTTCAAGACCCTCACTTAAAGATGTTAAATCAGATGAAGTCTCTTATCTGGATCATTCCCAGGCTTATTGATTCATACTACGTATAGAATATAGCCATCTGTTGCTACCTAACTCTTCATTAAAACCCCTTAAAAATCCTTAACTCCAATAAGATTAAGGGGAAAAAAACATGTATCAACATAAAACTCACAAAAGGAGTCTGTTAATATCTTTGTGTCTCCTAAAAGTTACACTTAGAATTATAAATCTTGTTATTTTTTCGTTAACTGTCAATATAGGTTTCTGGGTAGAACAGTGACTTGACTTTCCACTAGGAAAACTATTCAAACTCATACTTAGAAATATATGTATTTGTTGTAAACATATTTTAACTGCTAAATTCTAAATTAGCAGTAGTGGGCTTTTGTTCCAGAGTTGAATATAGAAGTTTAGATTTCTGTATTTTATTAATGAAAAATTCCTATTTGGGCCCCCCTGGTGGTGCAGGGGTTAAAGTTTCACTACTTTCAAGATATTGCCAGCCACTGTGGCTTGAGTTGGATCCCTGGTCAAGGATAACCCACATGGTGCAGACAGCCCTTTCCTGTCTCACCTGCTGCTCCCCTCAGCAGTATATTTCAGTAGATCCACCTATTCTGCTCTCCACTCTGTCTCTAATCCTCTAACCCTCCCTTGCTCCTATGGCCTAGACCCCAGTTCTTCTATGCATAAATAAATAAAAATAAATATATTTTTTTAAATTATCTTAAGAGCAAATTTATCAAATGCTCATGGGAAACAATATTGAAGAAAATAAGGTCTATTTGACTACATAATACTATAAATGAACTTGGTGACTTTAACACATGGTTTAATTGATTGTGGAAGAATGGGATGTTTGGTGTTCAAAGACAGAACTTTTTTAAAAAAATATTTATTTATTTATGCATACAAGAGCTGGGGTATAGGCCAGAGTTGTGGGGGAATGTGTGTGAGAGGATTCACCAGAGACAGAGTGGGGAGCAGAAGAGGTGGCTCTACTGAAATACACTGCTGAGGGGAGCAGAGGGTGAGACAGGAGAGGTCTGCTGTGTCATGTGGGTTAGCTCCCTGGAGGGGGATCAATTCATGCTGCAGTGGCTGTGGATTTTTTCACAGTTCTCAGACTTAACCCCTTGCACCACCAGGTAGGCCCATAAAGACAGAATTTGTAATGGAACTTTCTTAGCAACTGTTTTTACCTTCCTCCACATATAGTCTAATAGTAATTCTGACAATTACAATCAAGCTTTCGGAAGTGCATCCACTTATGGAGGAAAGGTCAGCAAGACCATAGATGGGTTTATATGAAATAATATAAAATACTTTTGCTACAGGTTTCGTTTTCTATTTTTTCTATCAGTTGTCAATTCGGTGCCTCTCTGGTGGTGCAAGGGGTTGAACACAGCACTATGAAGCTATCTGCAGCCTCTGCAGCACTAGTTCGATCCCTGGCTGGCCAGGGAGCTACCCACATGGTGCAGCAGACTTCTCCTGTCTCACCCCGCTCACTGATCCCCTCAGCAGTGTATTTCAGTCAGTCTACCTGTTCTTTTTTTTTTTAATAAATTTTATTTTTATATTCCCCATACAATTGCAACCCCCTTATTTTGACCCCAATTCCTCCCCTCCCCGCCCCCCACCCCCCATAGAGTGTCTCTGGTTCATAGTTTTTTGTTGATTTTGATTTTCACTTTCTTATCATTATTCATTTTCCTGGTCCCTTATTTAAGTTTTCTAGATTCCTGCTATGTGAGAACATCTGGTATTTTTCTTTTTCTTTCTGGCTTGTTTCGCTGAGCATGATCCCTTCCAGCGCCATCCATGTTGCTGCAAATTGCATGTCTTTATCTTTTTTGAATGCTGAGTAATATTCCATGGTGTATATGTACCACATCTTCTTGATCCAGTCATCTATTTTGGGGCATTTGGGTTGTTTCCAAAGCTTAGCTATTGTAAACAGTGCTGCTATAAACATAGGATGCAGGTGCTCTTTGGAATTGATGTTTCTGTGTCCTTGGATAAATACCTAGGAGTGGAATTGCTGGATCATATGGAAGCTCTATATTTAGTAGGTCCAGAAATCTCCACACAGCTCTCCATAGGGGTTGGACCAGTATGTTCCCCACTCTGTCTGTGGTGAATCCTCTCACCCCTGCACCTATGGCCTACACTGCAGTTCTTGTATGCATAAATAAATGAATCATTAAAAAATATAAAATAATAAAATTGTTTAAGTTACTATTATGAATGTGTATTCAGTCTAAAATAAGTATAATATGGGGTAAATTTTAGGGAAAGGAAATGCAGAAATATTGACTATGATTTTAAGTATAGCCAAAGTTTATTTGATTTTCAGCCCAAATTATACTTCCAGCAATAAAAGATGCCCTAAAATTCTTCCCAATAAATGTGACCACTGAAACCACATACGATTTTCTTAAAATACTGATTGGATATAGTTGCATTAAAAGTATTTCCTGAATATTAGTGCATGTTTCACAAATTAAATTTATATGCATTTTTATATCATTCATAGTTATTTATTACATAGCCCGGAAGTATTTATGTCAGTCAATACTAAGATTCACTGGTTTGAAAAGATGAGAGTATAATAAATAAAAATAAGGAGACTAAAATCAGACTACTTGGATGGAACCCCAGAAATTCTAATTAAAAACTATGGGATCGTGGGTTAATTTTTTCAACATTCTGTGTTCCAGATTCCTCTGAAAAATGGGATTAATAATGACTTTATAAGAGTGTTGCATGGTTTAAGAGTTCATCCCACAAAAATGAATAATAATCCTTCCTGGCACATGGTAAGCTCTCAATAAATGTTAGTTATGATAAAATTTTAAAAAACCCTTCTTATTCATCCTCAAACTCAAATTCTTAAGGAAATTGAACCATTATTTTCCAACTGAATGTGTTTGAAGTGGTTTAAGCAAGGCATATTTTAGGTTTTTAAACAGTTATTGAGTACTTTTATTACTTTATGAACACACAGGAGTCAAACAGATAAAAATATTGTCATACTATTGAAAAATTAATGTTAGGTGTGTTTTTGCTATTTTTGCATATATTTTCCCAAAATAATGCTTGGCCAAACTAGATCAATCACATTAAAACAAAAGTTTTCAAAAATGACATAATAATTCATAAGTTAAAACTCTGCCGATAAATCAGCTGTGATTGAGGCTAGGTATGTGTGAGGAGCACACAGTAGTTTCATACTCAATCTTGCCATTTAATTGTCTTCTGTTAGTACATTTGATTAATGTGGGTGATATTAGGGTAAATTAGGAAAGGAAATGATACAGGTGTAAACAATTCTGCTACAGTATTCTATTTAGCTAAATAAAAACTAAAGCTATGCTGATTAAAAATAGCTTCAACTGTCTTTTGCAACATGGTCATTTCTCTCATTACCAACAGGAGTTTCCTTTTCTCCACAAGCTTTATCATTATCTAAAGTATTTTTGTGCAGATATTAGCTCTTTCAAATGAAAAACTGGCTATTTATAAATAAAGGGTATATCCCCAGTATCCAGCAATTCTTTGTTTCAAAATTGAAGTGAGTGAAAGCAATCAAGTACCTGGGGAAAGAAAAAAAAAAAAAAGAATAAAATGGAACTTTTGAAACCAGAAGTTCAGAAATCCTTGAAAAATAGCATTTCATTATAATCAGTAGAATTGTTCAAAAACAGATCTAATCTATTTTATTTTAACAACATGCCACAGTTCATTTTAATATAAACACAGAAAGAGCCTTCCACTAGGTTGAACAAAGAAAGGTTTCTGATTATTTTTCAAAACATTTATAGTTTACAACAGATGTTATTAGGCAACTTGAAAGATCTTATATACTCATTCAGTTGCCTCTAATGATTTACTATCTCATTCTGTATATATTTCCAAGCATGAAAACAAATGATTGTGCTAAAATATAGTCTGTGTAGTGTAATATGTGATATTATCACAGATTTCAAATGAAAGCAATTAGTAAACTGTAAACATAAAATGAAAATAGCTGTCAAAATAATAGTTTATCCATTAAGTGACTACTTATTTTCTGTGCATTCATGGTAAAATTCAATATCGATTATAGTGATGCAATAATTAAGGGTTTACTTTTAAATATTTTCACGACAGAGTGGATTTCTTAAAGCAGAGTTGAATTATCAGTGAGAGAAAAAATGTAAGAGTGAATATGTAAGATGCTATGCTATAATAATCCAATTACTTTCCGTAGTCCAGAAATAACATGCAATTTCCACACCTGGGAATATAGTAGGATGTTATTTACACAGTTTGATTCTGAATATATAGTAAACTTTTTTGTTTTCATTTCTGGGTCTTTTCTTTTCTCCTCTATCTTTAAAAGTGACATCCCTTTCAACTTGCTGTTTGGCTTGACAAACAGAGCTTTTCTTTCTTCTCCTGGGATAGACTTGATTGAAGGGAATGCATCAAGTAGAGAAGTAAAAGTTTGTTTCCCCATTGCTCTAGCAGCGCCTGCTGTTGACTTCCCATAAGGGAGATGTCCGCCACTTCACAGGGTCTTCACAATTTCATATTTGCCTGAAACAAGGGACATAAACTCTAAACTACTTAGAGGAGCAATATACAATCTGGGTTGGAAACAGCAGCAATTCTATTTAAACTAATCGCTCCTTTCAAATGGGTATTTCTCCCACTGAAGGGTGTTAACATTTGAAACCTACTTCATAGGAAAGACACTATACTATTTTGGAGAAGGGAGAACATTTTATTTTTACCATTTGCTTGCCAGAAAAATCCACTGATAGGCTGTTGAGTTCCTAGGCCTTAGAAAAACTAAATTTACTTTATTCAGATATCTAATGTTTTCATATAATTTGTGGAAATGTAGAGATTATATTTGTCCTGGAAAATATTATTTGATGTGAAGTCCACGAGTTAAATACAATGAATCAAAAAAAAATTAGTAAGCCAATTTTGAGAAAACACAGTGAAATAATATTATGATGAGTTTATTTTTATTTTATATTATATAAATTATATATATATATTATTTTATAATATTTTAAATTTATAATATATTTTAAAATTTTAAATAATATTTATTATTATAAAATATTATAAATTTATAATTTTATTATTATAAAATATTATAAATTTATAATTTTATTATTATAAAATATTATAAATATTTTATATTTAAATTATATATATTATTTTATAATAATTTATTTTATAATATTACATGAGTTTATTTTTTCATACCACTTGATTACTTTTATATATATACAGTTGATAAACACTAATTAAAACTAAAGGACTTTCCATTTGATAAAGAAAACACCAATAAAAAGCTTGATTTTCCATATATTTTTTCCCACAAATTCCACATTTCTTTCATTCCTGACTTGTGGAACTTTTTGGTTTTGATCTGTCATTTAAATCAAAGACAGGCAGATTTATTGCATGTATTGTGATTTTTGTCATATGCTTTTTAAGAACCCAAACATTTTGTGTTGTCTGGTCATTTTGTATTATAACATTTTGGCAAATACTGAATGAGTGAACATTCTCATATCACTCTGAAGACAATCACAAAAATATCTCCCAATACTTGGTATAACACAATGCTTTTAGTATTACTAAAGCAATGAACTGGGGTCTCCCTGGTGGCACAAGGGGTGAAGTCTCAGCACTCTGAAGCTATCAGCAGCCACTGTAGCACCAGTTCGATCCCCGACCAGGCAGCTAATCCACAAGGCACAGAAGACCTCGCCTGTCTCGGCCGCTGCTCCCTCAGCAGTATATTTCAGTCAACCTGCCTGTTCTGCTCCCCACTCTGTTTCTGGTGAATCCTCTCACCCCCCCCCCCCGCACACCACAGTTTTTGTATGCATAAATAAATAAAAATAAATCTTAAAAAAAATAAAGCAATGTACTAATAAGTAGAATGCTGCCAGTTATTCCTGGGGAGGCTCTCTAACAATGAACCACTAGCAGTTTGTTACCTTCAACTTAACACTAAGTTATCTAATATATTTTCAGTGGTAAATATATATTTTTAAAAGATGCTGTTCAATATAAATTAGTAGTTCAATAATTTTTAAAATTGGAAAGGGTTGTTTAGATATTTAATTGTTGTTTAATGAAAATTACAGAATTACCACATAAATCAGAAAAATATAGTTGTCCTCTACACTCATTCCACCATGAGCAAAAAAAAAAAAGAATACTATCATTTGTTCACTGGATCAAAATTCATGCTTCAGCCTGTATATAATCAATATATTTGTATGTTAGAAAATTCAAGAATTTTAGGACTGAAATTATCATAAAAGAAAGATCAACAGAAGTCAAAGGAAATTTACAGCTGTTGAAGCCTGTGTGTAGAGATGTGGAATCATTTATCCCAGTTCAGATAGCTAAAATGGAGACAGAAAGAAGATAGCTTTCCCTTCCTTTAATTCAAAGGAATACTAGTAGACAATCTGAAGGAATAGGTGCCATGAATTTATTTGATTTTCACATAATTTGGAGGAACTTGTAATAGAGAACATGATCACATTAATTAACATTTTAGCTAGTAATTTATATTCAACATCAGAAATTGCCTCAGTCAGGAAAGTATCAAAGAGAAATGGAATGAATAGTTGAACCCTTTTGAATAAACAAGACAGAAAACTGATAGTTGATAGAAAACAAATGTATAACTATTGACTTTTTTTCACAACAGGTAAACTTAGATGTTTTGAATCTTTGGCGATCAAGCAGTGGAATGAAATATTTTTTCCTTGGAAAAAATAAAAATGTTCAGTCTATTACTTTGTTAGTTAGGGAATGCAACATGGAAATTGTAAAGTATCTATAACCCACACTGATCAATTTTATGGTTATAACAAAGCAAAGAATAGTTTCACTTGACAGTTATCTATGACCAGATGCTTTTTTGATGATTATAGGAATCATATTTCTAACATATTAATAACTAATAATAATTCATTAATATTCTAATTTTGTGAGTGATAATCAATTATAATGGGAGGTTCACATGTTTTTTAGTTTTAGGATCCACATCATGTCTTTCTAATCAATTAATTATTGGGATTTTTAATGAGCTACTTTATATATATAAGCATTTTATATATATATATAGCTATAATATGATTATATATTGAATGAAAGTCCTACATAAATACAAAGTAATTTTGAAAAACATACTCTCAGTGTGGTAAATTTACTCTATTTATATTACTAAATATAGTTATGTTGCTTAACAACAGGGATTTCTTCTGAGAAATTCATTGTGCAAACATCAAATAATATATGGTGATTTTTGCAACTTTCAAATTTTGGCAGAGATTCGAAGTCATGGACAAATATCTTATGTGTCCTCTTCCAAATGTTATTCATACACTCGTTTGTGACATCACCCCAAGTCTAAGCAAGGTTCTTGGTGTAGTCATAAATAGTTATTTTTTTTCAGAATTGCATCAGTCTTTCAGAGTTGCAGCGATATCCTGGGCAAATGTCCTTCTTAGGTAGTAAACCTTAAAAGCTGCAATAACAACTTGACAATTTCATTGGATCAAAGATGTAGTGTTTAAAGGAAGAAAGACCATTTTGCTATTTAGATGAAGATCACCAATAAAAGGAGGGTTTTGGGAGCATTTTCAACAATACGTAAGATCTTCAAAGATTTGTTATTCTCTAAATAAAACTTCTCCATTTTCTTGTCCTAGCAATTCAAGAGGGCATCTCAGACGAGAAACTGGGTTAACCATGACTTCTTATTGTTCCTCTAGTACATGCGCAATGTGTCCTTACTGATATGCTTGAAGGCTTTAGGTTTCCCACTGTGCCAGGTCACAAAGGTTTTTTATTGTAGTGTACAATATTAACCCCAAGTAAGTTATTATCTTGTCCTTAAAAGCCTTGAAAGCTGGCATTGACTTGGCCTCTTTATGGATGAGATTCCTTTTAGGCATCCATTTCCAGATTACAGAGGTTTCATCTATATTGAATATTTGCTCTGGCAAGAACTTACCCTCACAATCAACATATATAGTTTCCAAAAATTTTCCAGCTGCTTTTACATCAGCACTCACAAGCTTACTGCTCAGTTTCACATTATGTAGTGAATGATAATTCATGAATTTTTTAAACCATCTAGAGCTAGCAGTAAATTCAACATGGCAGTGAGGTCCAGCTAGTCTTTCAGAATTGTAAGCATTTTTTTTTTTCCAATTTGGTTGTGATCAATTTGGTGCTAAGAGGGACACAACTGTTTGTCACCTAGGTTATTAGAAGTTTATCTATATCTGATTTATCTTTTTGAATTTTTGGTAGGCTCATTGCTTTGAATGAAGACTATTCTTTAGCACCTTCTATCACTTTGTTCTCATTCTTTGAATTTGAAGCTGTGGTGGAATGGCATATGCCTTACTGTAGAGCAACAACCACCACCGATTTTTCCAATTTTTTAAATTAATTCAGTTGTGCTTCCATGTTGATTATAAACATTACCACGGATTTTGTATGCTCAGGGGCCATGATGAAACATGGATGAAATTAATCACAATAGAAAATGATGTTATCAAGAGACTTGGTAAACATTAAATATATGAAACTGTTGTTGGCATTAATCATTACTGTATTATGATGACTGGTGATAGTAATGTAAGGATCATCTTTGAATGTTTTCCATCACTGGGTGGAAATGTTATCATGAGGTACATCACTGTTATGCAGGAAAAAAGAAAAAAAATTCTTTGCTTTAATTTTTGACTGCAACCCTGAAAATCTAATAAGAAAACATAAACACAAGTAATTAAAATCATTTCAGTTATTTCTCTGTTAAATGGGCAGTATTTATAAACTATTCACTGGTTCATCAATGAAAATAAGTTGTACTGGATAGAATAGCAATGTTACCATAAAGAAATTTGCAGTTTCCTACAAATAACTTCTTGAGTTACATGAGTATAATACACATTGAATTGACAGTGTAAGAGACTAGAGACTATTAAATATTTTTGCATTTCCTAGGTGATTAAACATAGTATATATTTTTCAAACTTTGTTGACCTAACATAATTATTATGGAGTTCATAGATTTGAAGAAGAGGGCATAAATAATGTGGCTATAGCAGTAGAGCATTTGCTAAAGAAGACTGAATCTGATCATCTTGATGGAAACAAACCCTTATTTCATCTATGGCTAATGTGTTCCACATTCTTCTTAAAGCAACATTTAAATGAGAAAATAATTAAAAACACTGCTCATAGAAACAAACAAAAATTATTTGAGAGGAGAAGAAAGATAATCTGTTAGTGAGATTTATTTTGAGACATATGGGAAACTATAAAGCCTACAACATATTTTTAACAAGAGTTCCAGAAGTACAGAGAAAAGTGAAGTGGCAGAAAGAATATTTTTTAAGAAAGTTAAAAATTATAACAAATTTAGTGAAAAACACGAATATACACAATCAAGTTGCTCAGCAAACTCAAACTAGGATGAATTCAAATGACCTGGATGACACATATTTGTCAAAATGTTAAAAACCAAAACCAAAGGGATAATCTTGGAAGCAGTAAGATCAAAGTTATTTATCATGTACAAGAGATCTTCACTAACATTAGCAGCTGACTGACCATCACAGATGATGGACATTAGGAGGCGATGACAAGACATACTCAAACTGCTGAAAAATTAAAATGAACCAATAATTCTATAACCAGTAGCAATATCTATCAGAATAAAGCAAAGAGACAAAAACTAAGTGATTCACAGAGAAATAAAGCTGAGAGAATGTATCACAAGCATTTCTCCTTTACTAGAAATAATGAGAGAGTTCTGATGAAAGAAAAGTGCTATCGAGAATAACTTTCCTGTAAGGAAGTAAAGAACATTGGTAGAGGTAACTAACTATATATAAAAAATGGCATAAATATATATATATATATTTATTTTTACCTGACTTAAATGACAACTACATAAAACATTTTTTTAAAAATCTAGTCATGGTCAAAAAATATGTAATATCTAAGTTGTAATATGTATGAAAATAATAGCACATTGATGGAGAAGGTAATGGAGCTACATAGGAACACTATATACTGTTGAAATTAAGTTGGTATTAATTTTATTTATTTATTTATTTTTTAAAGATTTATTTATTTATTTATACAAGAACCAGGCCAGATTTGCAGGAGGGTGAGAGGATTCACCAGAGACAGAGCAGGGAACATAACAGGCAGACTGACAGAAACACACTGCTGAGGGGAGAAGCGGGCAGGGCAAGACAGGAGAGGTCTGCTGTGCCATGTGGGATCCTCGCCAGCGGGCCGCCCGGTGCTGCAGAGGCTGCGGACAGCTTCACAGCGCTGCGCTCAACCGCCTGCACCACCAGGGGAGGCCCTGGTATTAATTTTAACTAGATCTTTACAAGTTAGGATGTTAACTGTAATCCACAGAGTTTACTAAGAAAAAAATGTTAAAAATTAATTTAAAAGGGCAAGAACATTCCTATGCTACCCTAGTAAATATATGATTTAGTAATGCAGTAATGGAGTAATAGAAGAACAAAAATTACAAGGCTCTTCCAAAAACAAATAGCAAAATAAAAGACATACTTCAAGTTCTTAGTAATTACATTGTGTTCTTCTCTAACGAACACATACAGATGACTAATAGGCATATGAAAAAAGTTTCATTATCACACTTCATCAGTGAAATGCAAATGGAAACCACAATGAGATACCACATCATCTTGTTGAGAAAGGCCCATCTGAAAGACTAGAAACAATATATGGGTGTGGAAAAATAAACCCTCATACACTATTGGTGGATATATATGTTCCAACCCCTATGGAAAATAGTGTGGTTTCTCAAAATATTTTTTTTTTAAGATTTTATTTTCTTTATTTATACAAGCATTGGGTACAGTCAGAAGCACGGGAGGGTGAGAGAACTCACCGGAGCCAGAGCGGGGAACAGAACAGGCAGACTGACAAAGAAATACACTGCTGAGGGGAGTAGTAGGCGGCAGGAGAGGTCTGTGAGCCATGTGGGACCCTAGCCCCGTGGCCGGGGATCGAACTGGTGTTGCAGAAGCTGCGGGCAGCTTCGCAACCCAGCGCTCAACCGCTGCGCCACCGGGGAGGCCCGGTTTCTCAAAATATTAACAATATATAGGCTACATGATTCAACAAATCCACACTTGGCATCTAACTGAAGAATGTAAAAGATAATCTGAACGATTATATGCACTTCTCTGTTCATTGTAGCTTAATAGTAATTAAGTTATGGAAAAAAAACCCAAGTCCCCAAAAGACAGATATGTAGATTAAGAAGATATGGTATATCTACACTCAGTGGAATACTACTCAGCAATTAAAAAAAAAGATATACTCTTGCCATTTGTGACATCAGTAGAAAACTGGAGAGGATTATGCTAAGTGAACTAAGAAGAAAGAAAAATATGGATGATTTACTCACTCATAAAATACTGAAATAAACAAACAAACAAAAGGAACAGGAAAAACTAAACCAAAGCAAACCCTAGAAATTTGACTGTAGTATTGAAGTTACCAGAGGCGGACACTGGTGGAGTAGAAGCAAACTGGATAGTAGAACTAATGAACAATGGCGGATGATATGGGTGCTTTGGTACTGGACACTGAATATTTGTGAAGAGGGGTGACACTACACCTGAAAGAATATATAATTCTGAAAGAATATAGAGTGGTCAATATTCCCTCAATATAAAATCATATAATAAAACAAAAAAGGAAAAAGAAATGTAACATTGCCCATAGAGTCAAGCAGATCTATAAAACTTCTTGACATTTATAAAAATTTTAGTATATGATAAAAAATAAATTTCTGTGTGAGAAACATTTTAATACTTATCACTGTCTTCATTACTGCATTTCACTTCATTATCTCTTCATTTCATTACCCCATTTCATTTCATCACAAAATGTTTTCTTCTTTTGAATTTCCCTACTAACTCTTGTCCTTAAAAATTTACAATTTGTTCTGCCATAAATTTAGACCTTCATTTAGAAAAATGTAATATCAAATTACATTTTAAATTACATTTTAAATTTCCTAGACTATTTCCAGACTATTTCTTCATTCATTCTTATATGCTATAGATCAATGAATATTCATATATTTAGTTTATTATGATTGGCAATACAGCATTTCAATTGATTTTCTAAGGTTGGTCTGATAACTAAAACTGGTTGAATAAATGTAATTTGTGTTTTAAAAATTTGTATGTGATTACAGATATTCTATGCCATTAAACCTAAAGTTTATTCTATTTAATACTAGTCCATTTAATCAAATTATTTTTCATACTGATTTACTTAGCCAATTCCTTTCCTTTTTTCATCTTTTGTAAATCATTAATACCTCTAAATTACAATTTCTGTAGAAGGTTATCTACAAAATATTCTGACTGATCTATTGTTCCTTATAGGTAGCATATTCTGCGTCTAACCTCTAAGATCTATAGCAAATGCTCATTATGGCTCTTTATCTTTTTAAACTGTCCATTTTTTTGTCTCATTAAATGAATGAGAGGAATATCATAGAGTTCCTTGTTATAGTGGGAAAAATTATTCATGATAAAATTTAATACTGAATCTACACCCATGCTTAAATAAACACACATGCTCAGATTGTATGTTTAAACACCCATTTTTTGGAAATGTAAAATGTAGTTCTCTAATGTTAAGCTCTGAAAACTTTCACTGTGTTTGCAACTCTGAAGTGAATTTAAATTTATGTAATCTGATATTATTAAAGTAAAGGAAAATTAAGTATATACTCCCTTTAAGACAGGATTCTGAGATTAGTTTGATGTTTCCTTCTCAGTAACTTTAGGTGTCATAGTAAAAAATATTCTTTATGATAAATTTGTATTGGATTAAGCCACTAAATTTGTGGAAATCTTAAAAAAAATTGAAAAGTAATGCATCCTCAATCTCACTGTTAGTTTTTTTTTTCTCTTTTACTATAATTGTCACTAAGAGATAATAGATCCTAGGAGGATTTAAGCAAAATTAAAATCCCTTCTAGATTGTCCCTAAATTAATATACACACCTTCTAGAAAATATAAGGAAAAATTTAAATACTCCATTTAGCTTTTCAGTTTGTAATGCTTATCTTCACTTCAACTATAAAAAACAAAAAATAATTTTAGTGTGTTCTTAGTAATAACACCTGTGTAATTTTTATGGTTTGTAACTAAAATAACACCTGTGTAATTTCTATGATTTGCAATTAAAATAGTTATAATCTTTCAACCAATTGCTTTTTTCTCATATGAAATGATGATAAAGGTGTAAGGGAGGATGTTTATGTAAAAATCTTTGCAATATGTTTAGTCTATCACTCATATACACAACATGCATATATACAAGGACACACATAACACAGATAATGTCTTTTAGCAACTAGATATAAATTAGGCATCATAAGGTACCCCCCAAAAACATGTATTTTTTCTTAACAAATCTGAAAGCACATTTTTAAAACACCATAGATGTCTTCTTTAATACTGCAGTAACGTAAAACAATATTTAAGGTAGCAGAAATGGAAACAGAATAACCCTAGGATGTATTCCTATATAAATTATTTAGTTAAATATCCTATAATATGTTTGAGCTATGTTACCTCCATTATTTTTTCATTCAAACCAAACAACGAAGAATGAGAAGTCCACTGAATAAAATAGGTGAAATTTAAATGTTCAAATGTGTCAGTACAAGTAAGCAAAACAAAATTTCACTATGTGTTTTGTACTAATTTAATGTAACTGTTTCGCTGATTTATGGGTGAGCAATAGAGTTTATTTTGTGAGTCTTCTCTGCTTTTTCCATTCAACCCCTAATCCCCTTTATATATTTGGTTTTCCCTTTGTTTTGCCATCTACCTTGGCTTCATTTTTCAAAATTATATCCCAGACACAAGTTTGATCAGTGATTACTGTTGGAAGGAATAAGCTACACTATTTCTATTTAAATGTTTAACATTTGTGCCTTCTGCACATCACCACAAGAGGTATGGATTTCAGTAAGAGATAGCATTGAAGAGAGATTGGCTGTGGGGTTGAAAGCAGGAGACTTGGTTAAAAGTCAGATCTCCTCCATTGTAACGGCAGAAGACTGGAGAGATTAGCAAAGCATGTAGATTCAAAGATCCACTCAAAATTGGGTGATAAAGTAAACTCTTATATGCTAAACTCTGAGATCCCCAGTTTTTCTTTTTCACTCATGTCTTAAATTAGCAAACTGGTTTGCTAATCAAGGTATGGGATTGGAAAATTCTCTTCTCATAATCTAACCATTACAAGAAAATATTACATTAGCATTACCCTTGAAATGGTCAATCAGATTCACCAAAAATGTGTTGTGTTTGGTTGTAACCATATGCCAAACAGTTTTTTTTTTTTTGGTTCATTCTTAACTATGAACAAACAAACAAGGGTGGTAGTTTATCTTAGAAACAGCTCTAACATGAAAGATACAGAAAAAGAAGAAAAAGTAAACAAATAACTCAGAAGAAAATTTAAGGAAAAATGATATTTTGTTGGAGAAACGGAACATAAAAAGGGAGTAAAAATAAAAAACTATAATTATTCTAAGAGAAATAACTGAATATATTTCACCCATAAAATAAAGCCATTGCTATAAAAGTACATTTTCTAAGGTCACCTCTCAGCTCCTCAAAATACAAAACAGAGTAGCAAAAATATTAAAACTTAATAGAAAGATTGGAAGATAAATCTGCTATCTTTCTGAGAGTAGAATAAAAATGTAAAAAAGGTAAAAAATTATTTTAGATATGATTTGGAGACTTAATTTTAAGCCAGGTTTTCTACATTGGAAATATGTCAGGGAAAACTTATAGGTCTTAATCACAGAAGTTCTTGATATCAACCATTAGATTTATCTTAATTAAGAGGAAAAGTATGACAGTTCCAACACAGCTGATATTTCAATCCTCATGACAATTATGAAAATCACACATTTATCTTGGCAATATCCTAAAAGGTGGCGTGGGAACTTGCCTGACACTGAGGAAACCAAGACCAGATTTATCACTTCCCCTACCCTAATAGGTAATATTTGATGAGCTTCTTACCAATCTTTCATTCAATTTCCTCATTTTATGTTTATGTTCAAATTCTTTTACAGCTAATGATTTAATATTAAATGCTCACTCATGGTATAGGATACATGTACAGGTGCATGTGTATTTCATATTTCTGCTTTTCCTAAATACAGATGAACAGCCACATCATAGTGTTGTCATTAGATTGCTTCTGAGTTATTCACATTGGACTCTCTTTTCCACTATTCACTCCTGAGTCCTGCCAGTTCTGTCTTGTTTTAGACCTGCTGCGCTCTTCCCAGTCTCTCAGTGGGACACCAAAGTGCCACTGAATTGGTAGGAAAAGTTGATAAATGATACAGACTGAGTACCACTTTGATGTCCTGCAGTGTCACCAGAAATACCACAGTGAAACCAAAACAATGAGAAGTAGGGGGCAGGGCATGGACCACCACATGAAAAGGTCTTTGGGAGATAAAAATAGATTTTCAGGAAAATATCAACAGGGAAAGGAGATGGTGGCTGGGAAGAATAAAATTAATTAACTATATGCAAATATTTTAGTTTTATCCATATAATATACTAAAGTCCATGATGAGCTAGCCGCAGAGACTTTCAATTAGTGCACAGGTAGGACTGCTGTGCCAACACATCTCCCTGTAAATTTTGAGATGTGTTGATAGACTCATTATGTGGACTTTTATCTAAATACTGCGCCCTCTGTTTCATTTTTGAAAAGTACACTTCACTACTGAAGAAAGGGTCAGAAACGAAAAAATGTGGCCGACACCTAAGAAAACACCGATAGGATCATAAACCTCATTAGGGCAGATCTCTAAGGTGCTTGTTTATTGGGTTTTCCCAATTTGGGAGTTAAGAATCAATATTAGGGACCTCCCCGGTGGCGCAGAGGTTGAGCGCTGGGGTTGCGAAGCTGCCCGCAGCCTCTGCAGCACCAGTTTGATCCCCGGCCACCGGGCAAGGGTCCCACATGGCGCGCAGACCTCTCCTGCTGCCCGCTGCTCCCCTCAGCAGTGTACTTCATCACTCTACCTGTTCTGCTCTCCACTCTGGCTCTGGTGAATTCTCCCACCCTCCCACGTTTCTGACTGTATCCAGTGCTTGTATAAATAAATAAATCTTTAAAAAAAAAGAATCAATATTAGAGTTAGGTAAGACCAAAGTATAAATTTTAGATACATTTTACAGAGTCTGGCAGAATCCTTTATGCAGCCTGTTTCAGCACAACAAATCAGCAAATCATATAGATAGATAGATAGATAGATCGATAGATAGACAGACAGACAGATAGATAGATAGATAGATAGATAGATAGATATGTATGCCATATTAGTTGCACATATACATGCAAATATATATACACATATATAAAATATTCATTCTGTATTATCATATATCATATGATATCAACTTTTCCTCCTGACACAGGAAAAAGGAACAGGCCTGGGGTCCCTGAGCCTGATCCCAACCTTCCTTATAACACAAGCAGATAAGTAGATAATCTGGGAGCAAACAAGCCACTGTCCATTGTATGTTCACTTGCTCACTCTACACACACACACACACGCACACTCACACATGGCTGATTTTCTGTTTTGAACCCCTCTTTGCTAAGGAATTGCTATACTGCTATACAGATCTATTGGTGTTGGTACCACAATTGTTTTGGGAAAGCCTACAGCTCTGGATATCTGGTTGCTGTTTTCCCTTATGAATTTTCTCAAAACAATGTGCCCTTTTCACTAACTTTGGAGGGTATATATCTTAGCCCACAAATCCAGATGCACACTTATTTTATTCAGGTTGTCAGACATGTTAACTTTCCAAGCATTAATTCAATACCAAGGTATTTGTGGACATGGGGTAGAGTGTGGCATGTTAGAATCTGGTCTCCCACATGTTTGGTCAAGCATCTACTACATCTCTTACTCCGTTAGGCAAGAGAGCTTCAGGTCTAGCAACCTTCACAGTTAAATGTGCCATGCTCCATTTTAAGCAACAACAAGACAGATATGGTTCCTGATTATACACTGTTTACATTCTGGGGGAGAAAAAAAAAAGAAAATCCTTTATATGCTTGGAAAGAAGAAAAATCAGAAATCCTTTGATGTACAACACTCTGGATGCCATGAGAAAACTGGGATTTAGAAATAGGTAAATATCGAGGCAGGACAATACCAAGGTTTTCCCTTTAGCCTGGTACTGAAATCAGTAGGGATTACAAATATACTGGAATAGTTTGAATACGTTAAGTAGTGAGCTAATGAATTACTAATGGTTTAGCTTAGTTATGAGAATTTCTTCAGTTTAGAGAGAGAGGACACAAACCAAAACAATAATTTTGAATGATAAATAGCTATAACAGACTGAAATAAATACTGGTAATTTCACAGAGAAGTGATGTGATAATTTGCATCCTTGAATATCAGTACTGGGATGACTTCCAGACCACTTTCTGAGAGAGGAAAATATATTCTTTAACATGATAGATTACTAGTCAACATTTGTCTAAGGTCTAGTTGGCTACATAGGCATTCTCAATTGTTCTCTTAAAAACTATATGCGGGAGAGATTCAAATAACTTGTTGATTCGACGGCTTGTCCTTTACAATGACTTGCTAAAGTACTAAGTGAAAAAAATAGGGAGGGATTTCAGGTATTCAAATTCCAGATATAGAATACTTGTGGGATATATTTATTAGTGAGTCTAAAAAACTGCCTAATAACAACTTTTGTTTGAAGGAATAAAGGTTACTTTATTCAACAGACAGAAATTCTATTTCTTAAAACAGTGTGTTAATCTTTCCTAATTGTTATTGGTTTTCCTGGAATTGTCTGTTTTGTTTTGTTTTGCTTTTATCTCCTAATTAAGTAAGCAAGTTCCTATCTATTCATAGAATAATTAAGAGTTTTAATCATGGACGGGTGTTGGAGTTTGTCAAATGCATTTTCCGCATTTGTTGATATGATTATATCTAGATTGAAAATTTTGGCAATGTGATGAAACACATTAATTGATTTTTGAATGTTGAGCCAGCCTGCATATCCAAAATAAATCCCACCTGGTCATGGTATGTAATTTTTTTATACTCTTTTGCATTTGATTTGCTAATATTTTGTTGAGGATTTTTGCATCTAAATTCATTCAGCTATTGGTCTGTAGTTTTATTTTCTTGTAATATTGTTTTCTGGTTTGATATTAGGGTAATGTTGGCCTCTTAGAATGAGTTAGAAATTATTCCTTCTACTTTATCCTCTGAAAGAGATTACAGAGAATAAGTATATTTTCTTGCTTCAGTGTATGGTAGGATTCACCATACAGTGAACCCATCTGGACTGAAGGCTGCTGTTTGGAAACTTACTAGTTATTGATACAATTTTTAGTAGACATAGGCCTATTCATATAATATATTCCTTCTTGTGTTAGTGTTGGTAGATTGTGACTTTTTAGGACTTGCTCTGTTTCATGTTAAGTTTTTATATTTGTGGGCATTGAGCTTTTCATATTATTTATTGCCTTTTTTTATATTTCCATGAGATTTGTAGTGATGTTCTTTTTTTTTTCTCTTGATATTAGCAAGTATGTCTTTTCTAACATTTTTAACTAGTTTGGTTAGAAGCTTATAAATATTATTGATCTTTTTCAAAAAAATAACTTTTGGTTTTGTTAAATTTTTCTATTACCCAATTTTCAATTGCATTAATTTCTGCTCTAATTCTTATTATTTTATCCCACTTATTTGGATATAATTTGTTCTACTTTTTTTCTAGTTTCCTGAGGTAGACATAGATTATTAATTTTAAAGCTTTCTTTTTTCCAATTTTGTACTTTTAACTATCTGACAATAATTTTGGCATCTCCTCCCTTAATCTACATATGACCTTTATACATATGACCACCTAATTGTGGTTGCAAAAGGAAACTGAGCAGATCTCTTTCTAAATTGACTCTATATAGATATTTTGCTTTTGTTTGTCTTCAACTACAATTTGTAAGTACATGGAGTCTCATCTATAAAGAATTTTTTTCCCAGAGTATTGGGAATTGATTCATGCATCCATTATTTTTTGATGGAATTTTTAAGATGCTTTCTACTAAACTTGATCATTAGTTAAGTAATGTTCATCTAGATTCCTGAGAAAATAAGCATTATTTGCATACCATTATTTGTTTGTTTGCTTTATATCTTCTAAGGAGACGAAACTACTTGATATTTATTTGACTCTTTTTCGTATTTAGTTTCATTCACAGATTTTGGTTGCCATGTGCAGGGTAAATGGAAATTGTCAGGATTTTCTACTCTCCCGCCATTGGAATCTATGACCCACACGTGTCTTCTTACACATGTGCCTTCTTACACGGTGGATGCCTGGAGTAGAGTGTGGGCGTGTGTAAGTGGGGGCACCTGGGCTGAGAGTGAGTGTATAAGCACAGTGTCACCCACCGGGACTAGTGGTAGCAGGGACACAAAGTGAACAGAGACCCCGACAGAATGCCAGAAAGCCCAGAAAGAGTGAAGACTTGCCAGGACCAGGAAGCCTACCCCCTGACCCCTTAGCACCACTGTGGCCGTATATCTGGGTGCCGCACTACAAATGGTGTAAAAAGTTCAATAGAAGCCTGAAAAGCCACGAAGGGTTCCAGGGCTCTCCTTTACCCATTTGCCCAAATCATAGAAAATCTGCTCTGTGACTTGCTGGCTCTACACCATGCATGAGGAATACTGGTATTCCTTACTTTTCCTTTTTACCAACATAATCTTTATTTTTTAATTATCTTCATTAAGTAGTAATTATCTATCTGAATATTTTTCCTCCACCATCCCTCACAACCTTCATATCCTTTCTCCCTCTCTTAATCTCAAAACTCATCCATTTATTAATGTCCATTAGTATTTATAGGTAGTTTACTTTTTCCAAGTCATCTGCTATACAAATGTCCAATGTTTGTCTCTGTCACTTTGACTTGTTTTACTGCATATAATTCCCTCAAACTCCTTCTGTTTTGTTGTAAATAGTAGCATTTCATCTTTCCTCATGGATGAATAGTATTCCATAGGGTGCCTACATCACTCTTCTTAATCCAATCCTCTATCAGTGGGAACTTAGTTTATTTCAGTATCCTAGCCATTGTAAATAGTTCTGTAATAAAAATTGTAGAGATAACAGTTTTTCAGATTGATGGGTCTATGTTCTTGGGATATATGCCTGAGTGGAATTGTTGGGTCATATTGTATTTCCAGTTTTTTTTTTTTTTTTTTTTTAAGATTTATTTATCCATCCAGAGGTGCGGGGGTGGGGGTCGGGAAGTGAGAGGATTCACCAGAGACAGAGTGGGGAACAGAACAGGAGGATTGGCTGAGGGGAGCAGCAGGTAAGACAGGAGAGGTCTGTTGTGCCATGTGAGTCACCTCCTTGGCCAGGGATTGAACTTGTGCTGCAGTGGCTGCAAATAGCCTCATAGTGCTGTGTCTTAACTCCTTGAGCCACCAGGGAGGCCCCTCCAGTTGTAGTTTTAACATAAATTCAGATCACTTTCCATATTGCTGCACCAGTTTATATTCATCCCAATAGTGTAATAGAATTCCTCTCTGAATCCTCTCCAGCTCTTGCTTTTGGTGTTTTTTGTTTTTTTTTTTTTTAATATGTGCCATTTTTGCACATGTGAACTGATATCTTATTGTGATTTTAATCTGCATCTCTCTTATTGAGGGAGATGATAAACATTTTTAATGTACCTATTTACCTTTTGAATATCCTTTTCAGTGCATTGTTCAGATCTGCAGTTCATTTATTAATTAAACTGTTTGTTTTACTGTTGTTCAGTTTTGTATTTATTATTTTATTTTATTTTATTTTTAATGTGTGTGTGTATTGTCTTTCTCATGCCAGGATAAAACTAGCCATATAGGATGACCTACAAGTGTTTCTTTCTCTATTTTGTGGAAATGTTTGCTAGGGAATACAGTTAATTCTTTAAATGCTTGAGCTACTGACTAGTGAAAGCATCTGGGTCTTTGTCATTGTAAGATACGGGCCATTGTGGGACTTTTTAAAACTAATTCAATCATTTTAGGTTTCACAGATCTATTTAAATTCTTTTGTTTGTTTTTTCTTGAGTTAATTTCCACAGTTTGTCTTTCCAGTATTTTCCCCCCAGTTTCCATAATTTGTGTCTTTCAAGTAATTTGTTCATTTGACCTAACGTGTTGGCATTAGTTAATAACATTCTCCTATAATCTTCTGAGTTACTAAGTGATATCCCTGATTTGATTTCATGACTCAGTTATTTTAGTAAAGTTTTTTCTTGTTCAGTATAATTTGAGCCTTATTAATTATGGTAAACATTTCAAAGAACCAACTTCTGGTTTTGCTGAGGTTTTCTACTGCTCTCTATTGTCTGTGTCATTTACTTCCACCATTCTATTTACTATTTATTCATTTTATTGGCTTTGGGTTTTACTTTTTTTTTTTTAAGATTTATTTATTTATACAAGAACTGGAGTACATATCAGAGACGCGGGAGGGTGAAAGAATTCACCAGAGAGAGTGGGGAGCAGAACAGACAGATGGACCGAAGACAATGCTGAGGGGAGCAGCGGCAGAAAAGGTCTCCCGCAACATGTGGGTATCTTCCTGGCTGGCCGGGAATTGAATCTGCGCTGCAGAGGCTGCGACAGCTTCACAGAACAGCACTCAACCAGCTGCACCACCAGGGAGGCCCTTGGATTTTATTCGTATTTTTTCTAGACTGTTAAGGTGTTAGGTTACCTGACTGATCTGCAATATTTTTATTTATTTTTTTTAACATAGGCCTTTAAAACTATATGATCCTAAGTACTGCTTTGGGTCCATCACATACTTTTTTGTAGGTTTTGTTTCCATTAATTCCCAAGTATTATCTACTTTCATTATTTCATATTTGAATCATTGGCTATTTAGTAGTGTGGTATAATTTCCGCGTATTTGTGAATGTCCCATATTTGTTCCTGTTATTATATATTTGTATGATTTCAATCCTTCTTTTTGGTGTAATGTTCTATAGTAGTCCTTTAGTTTTAGTTTGTTAATAGTGTTCTTAAGTCTTCTGTTTCCTTGTTTATCTTATACTTAGTTTATCCATTATTGAAAATAGAGAATAAGATCTGAAAATATCATTTAAAATATTTTCTTTCTCCCTACAGATTTGTTGGTTTTTGTTTCACGCATTTCAGGATCTGTTAGGGATATATACATTTATAATTATTATAATTACCTCATGCATTGAAACATTTATCATTATAAAATATTCTTTATTCTTAGCATTGATTTTTTTTCTTAAAGTGCAGTTTACCTGATGATAGTATAGACATTCTAGATCTCTTACTCTTTTTTTTTTAAGATTTATTTATTTACACAGGCACTGGGGTACAAGTCAGGGCACGGGAGGGTGAGAGAATTCACCAGAGACAGAGTAGGGAGCAGAACAGGCAGGAAGGACTGAAATACACCGAGGGGAACAGCGGGCGAGACAGGAGAGGTCTGCCACTCCATGTGGGACTCTCCCTGACTGGCCGGGAATCCAACAGGCACTGCAGCAGCTGCTGATAGCTTCACAGCGCTGCGCTCAACCCGCTGCGCCACTGGGGAGGCCCCATTCTAGATGTCTTTAGTTGCTACATGGTTGGTATGTATCTATCTTTTTATTTCTTAATCCTTTGCTTTTTTTTTCATTTTATTAGTGGTTATCCTTGAAATACAATTAATAACATAAGCAATTTAGTACATATTAGTTCCAATTTATATTGGAACTAATACTATTGGAACTAATACTATACAAAATATACTATACTAATACTATACAAAAACTAATGCTATACAAAAACTCTGTCCCCCTCTGCCTTTTTCTATTTTTGTCATGCAAATCATATCTGTATCATTTATAAGCCCATCAACACCCCTTTATACATGCACATATCTTAGGTCTTATAGGAAAAAAAAAGTTACTAATAAATGGTTTATGATATTATATTTACCTGCATAAATACCTTTACAGCTCCCTTTCATTTCTTTGTGTGTTTTTAGCTTTTGGATCAGTGTCCTTTCAATTCAGCCTGAGAATTTCCTATGGTATTTTTTTGTATGACAGATACCAGCTAACAAAAATTCTCTCACTTCTTTTTGAAAAAAAGTGAAATAGGTTTTCTTTAATTTTTAGAATAATTTTGGCAGATACAAAATTTTAAATTGAATACTCTGAACATGTCATTCTATTGCCTCCTGGACTTCAGAATTTCTGATTAGAGTTTAGTTATTAATCCTTTTTTGGGTCCTTTCTCTATGATGAATCGTTTCTCTCATTTCCTCAAGATCTTTTCTATTTTGTGTCTTTTGTTGACCTACACTTGGGTTTCTTTGGAATCTTCTACTTTTTGATTTCATTGAGCTTCTTATTTATTATATCCTGGAGGTTTCAACTGTGATTTCTTTAGATAGTCTTTGTCACATATTTTCCCTTGCTTCTGAATTTCCATTATGCATATGTTGGTGTGCCTACTGTTTATTATTCCAACCAAGGACTCTGCAACTGTTGATTTTCTGCATTCACTTTTTCTTTTGAGATCTTCTAATTTTGACCTATCCTTATTCTTTTTTCTAACACCAGAAGTCTAAGGGTGAGTTCCTAGTATATTTTTGACTGCATTTATTATATATTTTAATTATAGATTCTCCATTTGGCTTTTTTCCCTCTAATTTCCATTTTTCATTGATATTCTCTATTTGATAAAACATCAGTTTTAATATCTGACTAAAGCTTTTGTCTAATATGGCCCACATCTGCAGGGACAGATTCTATTTATTGCTTTTTTCTTATGTGTAAACCACACCTCTCTGGGCCTTTGCATGTATTTTAGTTTTTGGTTGAAAACTGAATATTTTAAATTATGTGATGTGGTAACTGTTGGAATCAGATTCTGAACTTCCTTGAGGTTTATTTGTTGTTGCTGTATGATACTACTGTGATTGCTGTTCCTGAATGTTTAGGGATTTAACTGGACTAATTCTGTCAAGTCTGTATTTTTGGTCTTGTACAGACATTTACTCTCTATTTGTGTAGACTAGTGGTCAGATAATGATTGAAAAGAAACTTCTACAAATGCCCTAAATGTGAGCACTTCTATTCTTTGCTGAGGGACTCTTTGTCTTTGTTGAGGTAAGTTTTCAATGCTCGGAAGCATACACTTCTACCTTAGCCTTCACTTTCTGTTTATCCAGAGCCTCAAGATCAGTCAAACATGAAAGATTAGGTGTCCACAGATCTTTTCTGGTCAACAGTATAATTCTGGGCATGGATTTCTTTAGAAATTCCTAGTATATTTTTAGAACTTTTCAGAGTCCCCTATGGATTTATCCTTCACCAGATAGTTTCTAAAATTGTTGACCAGACTCTTGTTGGCTGCAGGTTATATGACCACCTCAGGTAACTGAGTTAAATAACTGCCACTTATTTTTCAGATGAACACAAAAGGATAGAGCTTTCACACTGAGTGAGTTCTGAATCAGGTCAAATAAAGACAAGCTTTTGAATGAGACTTTTCCAGGGAGTTTCCAGACAGGTCAAATAATGCTAGCTCTCAAATGATGAAATTTTTTGTGGGGAGCTCTAACCCATTATTCCCCTTAGTGGCACTAGATTTCCCAGTTTTTAATGGCTGTTAAAGCTGTTATTTTTCTGCACACCTAGTGATCCAAGAATAAGGAATAGCAGTAGAATAAAATTCTTACAATGCAACATTGTTAATACGATTTTGTCATTTTTCTGAATACATAGTCCTTAAATTGCTAGAAATCTTTACTTGATGTCCAGATTTCAGGAGTAGTTGATTTTAGCAACTCCTCCTATGTCTTTACTGTTTTCATGGAGAAAAGGAATTTCAAAATTCCATACTCTTCTTAATTGTATATCTTCGGTGCATTAATTTTGATTCGTGGGTCAAATTTAAATTTATATTTTTTCTCTTGTAATTAATAATTTTGTGAGAAATTTCTGTGGGTCTATGAAACAATCCTGTTTCTAGTAAAAATTACAATTTATTAATTTATGTATTGCTATTTTATTTTCTAGCTTATAAGTTTTATTATTATTATTGATTTTAATACTGTATTATTCCAGAGTCATCAAATTGAAACTGTTTTAATAAGGAGTTTGCCATTTGTTACGCTGCTGTCATTCTCTGAGTATTGCTTCACTTCTCTACAAATCAACGTTCCAGGTCATCTTTTATTTTTCTTGTTCAGCCCTTGTTCAGCCCCTTCCAGGTGCTTAGTCTCTTTTTAGTAGATAACAGATATATAAATCCTGGTCCTGCTTTGGCTACTTTTTTATAAGATTTTCACCCTATCACCTTTTGTTGATAGGGGATATGTGTGTGTACTTTGTTGCATTCCTGTATAACCATGCATGAAAAATATGGGCACATATACATAAACATTTACATATTTACTTTTACATATATACATAAAGGTTTGACTTCACTCCAATAACTCTAATCCTATTGTAACTAAACCAGTTTTATACTATTAGCTCCCATTTTATCTATCTATCTATCTATCTATCTATCTATCTATCTATCTATCCCTACTTAAATAAATCTTCCTTTATATAGTTAATCTCTCATCCATATTGCTTCTATGCCAAAATTCCCTCACTTAGCACTGGTTCCTACAACAATGCCAATCAACTAGGCATGCCTGTGACATGGAATGTTCTTTCAACTCAGGCACCAATACCCTAAACTAATCCGCTACTACTCACAAACACTTTTCTCAAGTGCGAATAACTCCAAAATTCAATATCTGGCTCATCTTACTCAGAAGTCTTCCTCATCTCTCTTGCTTTCTGATAGCCAATCGTACACTGTACCTCCTCTCTTCTGGGATGTACTTTTTAATCTCAATTAGGCACCGACACACACTAGCTGGCCACCACCTACACAGGTGTCTTCTCCATTCAGTCTGCATTTGGACAAAGCATGACTGGATGCCTTCAGTAGAAAAACCCTCCTAAAGCAATCCAGTCTTCAGTAGCCTGAACCAATTTGACTCTCTATATGAATGTTCTCCCCAACATGCTTGCTTGGACTGGATCCCTCACATGTGGACACCGTAATTAAACATACCCTCTACTGAGTACTATCACAATCTTCCATAATAGTTGCCAGGATAAATTAATCAGGAAAGAAAAAGCAAAGGAAAGGGGAAAGGAAAAACTCATTTGGAAATTTTACATCATATTTTATGCATTATATTTTATATCCCAAAGCTGTACATATGTAATTTGTCTAGTAAAAGAATACATTTACACTTTCGCTACTCTATCTTTTAAAATAGTAGTTTTTTTAAAATTCAAAATTCTTTTGACCAACTGCTATATTTTGTTTATAGCATACATTTCTTAGCTTAAAGCTGGTTGTTAAAGAAGGTCAGTGACTTCATATTATCTAATGAAATTTGTGGAAATATGTTTTTGATAACTCAAATGACTTAAATTCAGGGATATCTAATAAAGGAGTAAAGAAAATGATTTCATAAATTACTTAGTTGCTTTTAGATTTTCATTATTTTAAAATGTGAAATATGAGTAATTTTTAAATAGCTTTGACAACCCTGGAAATTTCTCAAAACTAACCAAAACTGAGAAAAATGTAACCATCTTCAGTAGATCATAAATGTGTTCTATATAGATTATATAAATAGATATAGTATATAGTAAATATGCATATCAATCATAGTCATATGTTAATTGCTTAGGTATTCATATGTATTGTGAATGCACACAGTTCTTGTATATATTTTCATGATGTATTTTTCAAAAGTATTCACTTTCATTAGATTATGAATTGAGGGTACAAAATGTTTATTTTTTTATTGGAACAAAAGTATCATTGTTTATTTTTATTCTCAAAACTATCTTGCAATAATAAAATAATAGAAAAGGAAAACAAATTTTCATAATAATCTACATCTTCTAACTTCAAAGTGATATTTGGAAATAAGAAGAAAAATGAAAACCCAGTAATAACTTTTCTACTATTCACTGAACTCACTTCTAACTGACCAAGGTAAAGAATGTATAATAATGAGTCTGTCATGGCATCATCAGTCTTAAAAAAAAGAAAGACACGGAGGGATATATATATATATATATATATATTTTATATATATAATATATTATATATACAATTTATTGTTGAAATCATGTTAACCTATCAATGTTTCCTGTGTGTGAAGATAATTTAGAAAATTATGTTCTGTAGATTTTTGAGAAAACATTAGGATAATAGATCACAACATTATGACATATTTGTGTCCAAATAAATCTTTAAGCATTCTAAAAGAGAAGTTACAAAGCAAAAACCTAAGAATTGAATTCCAAAAGTTGTAATTGCAGCAAAATCAATTAGACAATTTTTCTTGATCACATTTGAAGCTTTGACATCACATATTCCCTTTATTTGCTTCTGGCCTAATAATCCTCTGCATGCTGGGAAAAATCTTTGTTCTCTGATAGAAGTAATAAAGCTGTCTGCACGATTCCCTCTTGTGAGACACGGAGTGTTCCTATTTTATTTAATCTATTGGTGTGCAGCCTTTTCAAAGTAAATACTTCACACACACTGAACAGAGAAAGACATGCAAGGGGGCTGGCCCGAGAAGTGTAAAAATTAAAAAGTGCTCTGTGAAGAAATAATGATGGCTCTCTAAAAAATTAAATAAGTAAGAATCCTGGGTCAAGCGGGCCTTGACTCTCATTGCTGCTGGAGTGTGCAGTGCTTCATATTCTCCCAACTGCCCTGTTCCATTCAGTTGTTCCTGGTGAATAGAAAGCTTCGAGAAAATGAAGAGATCTAAATGCCAGCAGGAGACGAGCTGCATTCTTCTAGGCATGTCCTGAACCTAGTCACCCAGAACAACTTGTGATCCCTGGACAAAGCCGTTCACAGCAGGTGGCCATATCAAGAAATTTTCCTCCTGGAATTAGATATTATCCCAGGAATCACTACTGAGTCAAACATAATGCCCCATCCTGCTGGGTCAAGTAGGATTCCATTTCAATTTCTTTACACAACGATGCGTTTCATCTTGTCTGCGTACAATGACAGTGCTCAGGCATGAAATAAATTGAAGTGCCTGAAAGGCAGAATTATCCCTTGAACCTGCAGCATTCCCAACCCCAAAAACATACATTGTCAAGTGAGTTCCAGATAAGCAGGATCTTCAGCAAGTGTTTGTGCTGGTTGGCTTCCTTTAATCATACTCCCTTTTGTAAAACGGATTTTCGAGGGGAAAGATAAATCATTGCTGAGGGAAAAAAAAAAAAGGTCATTTTCAAAAGGCTTAAGAGGTTCATTTTGTGTGGCTTTCCAAGGTGAAACAGGTAATTCAGAGTAGTGAAAGTCTTTTGTGATCAACTTAATTCATCCTTCATATTACCAAGAAAAAACTATTGAAATCAGACTGAATAAAGTTCTTTATAACAATGTTCCTACAGATAGAAAGTGATTTCTTGTTTGCTACGATACCACCCAAACTCTATCATATAAGTTTAGGTTGAGAGAAAATTTTCTTCCACCTTCTCCTCAAAAAACATAGCATCTTTGCAGGATGTCTGGCAGATATGTTTCAAAACTTTTATCAATAACATCCCTTTGCCTGCAGAGCATCAAGCTAACTTCAGCGTGGCTGTGTGGTCAGACAAAGGGCATTTTCTGCATCATTAGGTTATATTTGAACCCTTTAGTTACACAGACATGTGAGAAAATCCAAGGAATAACATTTAAATTTTGCTTTCCTGACATGAAAGACCTTTCTTAAGCAGTCAAATGTATTTTTCAATTTTAAAGTATATCCTACCTGTGAGAATAGTTCTGTTGAATATATTTATATAAGGGTTTGATAGAAAAAAAACAGAAATATCTGCAAATTTAGTCATTTTGAAAAAACCTGAAACATTTTTGTACAAAAATCACTATTAGAGTAAAAGAAAATAAAAATTGATATGCATATAATGGCTTGGGATTTAATACATATGTCCTATAAAATTACTTTGTTTTGCTTTTGGTTTCTTTGAATGTGCATTTTTTAGACAGTTTGGAAGATCATTCCAAATGTAAATATAGCTGTAATTTTCAATATATTGTACAAGTTTAGAATGAACTTAGACAATAGGTGACAACTGATTATTAAAATTGCTTTCTCCAAATTTTATAGGTTATTGTGTGTATTTTGGATTAAATTGTTTTAATTCTGTAAATGAACTTTGGCTAAAAAACAATCAGACAGTCATAAACACATGTATTGCCCACAAACCATACAGAATTTCAACTGAATGGTCTAGGAAACCCAGTAAGAGAAAAAGTTGTTAGATTATACTTATCTGGGATGGTAATTTGTAAACGTTTATAACAATTTAATTTATTGAAAAGGAAAGACCTTATAATTTTAGAAGTTACGTTCATATAAAATAAATAATAGAGGTTTTTAATATTTTCTCATTTATTAAAATTTATATTTTTATTATTGCTCCATACCACTATGAGCTACTGAAATAGTTTAGATCTGGGCTAACAGGACTGTAACACTTTTAATATGCATGTTCATATATATACCACTTTGAAGAAAGACAATTTGTGTCAATAATGTTTTTTTCTTGTGTACAAATTTTTGTTTTTAAATTGTATTATTTTTTCATTGAGGTAATTTTGTTTAAAACACTGCAAATGATTTGGGATATAGGTTCATATCACTTCAGATATATGTTACCAAAAATTACCAACCCATATTTCTTTATCATGGTTCAATCTTTATATGGGTATCTATATTCTCTGATACATTTATATTTTATTATACTTTAAAGCTGAAGCTCATGTTATATAGTTCTGAATATCTCATTACATTTAGCTCAGTTACTTATATCTAACATTGGTCAATATTTGTTAATAAATATAATAAAATTAAGTTTTCTTTTTAAAAATTAAATACACATTTGAAGTAAATTTAAAAAAAATGAGTAAGGGAATTACTATTTGTTTACAAGGTGATTTTTATTTTAAAATAGATTTATATTAATTTTTTAGATTAAATATAAATTGAACCTGGGAAACAAGTTGATATCTAAATTTTTATTTATATATATATATATATAACTATCCAGAATTCAATTTCAAAATTCTAAGCAGATAGTAATGTAAAATTAATATTCTAGAAGAAATTTTTAACTTGGGTTCTTTATTAATATATATTGCAATTACTGGTAAGGTATTTCTATAACTATTTTTTCAAAGAACTGAGTACTTTTTATTTTTTTCACCTTTCATGTTTTTGTTAAAGCTCATTCCTTATGAATGTTGGTCATGAGATTTGCTTGACTGTCTTTATTCATTCAGTTATGAGTCTTCAAAGGAAAGAGAAGTTTCCCTATACTTTTATAATCTATACAAAGAAAACTTCTGCCTCAAATAGAGATTCTTTAAGAAGTTGTCCAATGATGAAGATGGGGCTATAAAAGAAGTTTTAAATTTAATTGTTTTTAAACTTCATTATGCTCGATGAAGTCTTTGGAGAACCAGGCTGAGGGAGCAGTGATCAGCTCAAATGTTGTTCATCACCATGCCAGAAGGACAATGTGACAAATTGTACATGGGCTGTGAAAGCTATTTTCTAGAATTGACTTGTGTCATTTCTACATATATTTCACTGGCCAAAGCAAGCCATATGGCCCACAAATAGCTATAGACAAAAACAAGAGGGTAAGGAATTGTAATCCTACCATGAGCCTGCAAGGGGACAATAGCAGAATTCTTAGTGAGCAGAATTAATGATTGCCTAAGCAATTTTTGCCTTCAGTCTTCTGTTTTTTACTTTTTCAAAGATATTACACTACTCCTATATCACTGACTTTCATAATCATCCAGTATATATTGATTTAAATCCTGCTATTTGAAAAATGCCCGGTGTCCCTGTGGAGATGAGTGTCCCCACTTTAAGCTGGATTCCTCTCAAAACATTTTTAGTTTGAAAACACAGGCGATAATGGTCTGCATACTTTTAATTGAATTTTCCTTGTTTGGTAGTCATCTTTACCTTCAATATTTTTGCTTTATTATTAACACGAGTATCACAGTTATTAACAAGAGTTTCTTAAGTAACTAATAAAAACACCTGTGAGCACTTTAAGACAGTGAAGCATTGTACTGAACATAAAGGCTCATAGTTCACTTAAATGCAGGCATTGCCCAACTGCCATCCAGGGTCAAACATAAAAGGGATGGAGGAATAGCCAGGTCCAGAGATTCATTCTAGTAATAAATTCTGTGCCCCCCACAGCTTGTGTCCTGAAGATTATTTCTCTTATAGCATCTGTTCTCAAAACATTTTAGAACCACCGTGTGAGAGAGAGTATCTGCCCCCAGGGACAAGAGAAAACATGCTTTTAAAGGAAGAAGAAAGGATTGTTTGTTTTGGATGGTGTTTTAGAGATGAGAAGGAAGAAACAGGAATTGGAATACATGGAATGTGGTATGAAAGTGGTATGGCTGTGAACCACATGTGTAACAGACAAAAACATGATATTGATCTAATGATGGTAAGAAAAACAAGACTGTTAGAACACAGAGGACTTAGGATGATGTCTGGTTTTGAAGTAGCTTTATGATTTCTCAGTGGAAAAGCTTTCTTGACAATTAAGTTTGGGATGTGAAATTGAGAACATTTAAACATGCATAAAGACAGAATAGCAAAGACTTAATTATAAAAATAAAAACGTTCAAAAGCAAAGATAAATTATGGGAGTTAGAATAATGAATAGGGTATCAAGAAATCAATAGGAGAATAGTTAGTTGCCCTAATTCTGTAGTGGAGATAAATGTGAGATAGTTTAAGGTAACAGTAAGGCAAAAGATACTTAAACTTATTGGAAATTATGTATGTAAATTAGTATGTTATGGCAAAAGAAGGGGTATAAGTTAACTTAGACACTTGACACTAATAAAAATAATGAATATTTTCTTCCTGTCTTCAAGGGCTTAGAAAATAGAGATGAAAAACTGTGCAACAGTACCCTGTGGAAAAAGTCTAAAAAAATACTAAGGAAGAAAGTACAGGCTAAAACTGAAGAATTCTCCGTGAATAGAGGAATATTAACTGTAAGCAGTACTACTGTAAAATGCAGGGATACTTACTGATATTAAGCCTTTATTGTATAATGGAAACAATTTATAGGGTAAGTAATTTTGTAACAAACTAATTTTCTTCCAATTTTGCTAAAGAAAATGCAACTGATAAAAATTGTTGAGGGGGCGGAAAACCCTACTATGTAAAGTCATAGCTTCCTTGAATGGATTTGAGCAGTAAAGGTGGACAGAAAGGTTAACGTGGGACTAGCTATAGCTGCATTGCATAGAATAACCAAGAAGGAGGCAGTGAGGGATCTGAACAGAAGCAGTGAATCAGAAAGAGAAAAAAGTAATCAGGGAGTCAATAAGGTGTCAGGAAGTTAAGGACAATGTGTTGGGAAATGATCACCAAATCACAAAATTCTTACAGCTGACCAAAGGACTTTTTATGAGTACTATCAAATATTAGAGTTCAGGTAATATATTTCTCCAAGATTAGAACCCTACTTATGTGTCACACCAGTTTGATAAAGCTTACCACATAGATATGTATATATTTACATATTTGACAATGGAAAGTTTTTTTTTTTACATGAAAATCAATTAAAGCTCAGCTTTATGCCTATGTCCCAAGCAACCTGAAACACAAAACAACTTAGAGAAAGTGACATGAGCTAAAGCCTGAATTAAGTTACAAAAGAAAAGAATGTAGATCCAGATTTGAACATGAGAACATAAGGCCATAATGAAGGCTTGAACAGAGCAGAAAAATACTGGAGAGGGTTCTAGAATTCCAATGGATATGACATGAAGAAGGGAGGAAGTATCTTTGAGGCAAATTGTTACATTTCAATGGGCAGGAAAACCTCTAATCATCTCTGACTTTCATGGAAAGACAAGGAATATATTCTTATTCTCCATTGATCAATGTGATTATTAAATTCTTCTGCTCTTCAATACACACTGATGTTCCATCACAGATGATATAAAAGTGTAAAACAATAATTGTGAATAAGATCCAGTCTCTCTTATCAAATGCATCACATCTATTCACTTTTTGAGAAAGACTGGAAGAGATTGGAGGAGAGTGGGATTAGAAAACAATCCTGGCAACACAAGGAGCTAGAGCTACAGCATTGATGTGAATCAAGACCTATGAAGAACATTCTTTTGATTAGTGTCTTTAAGGATGAAGAGTTTCATTGAATAGAAAAATACAGATATTTTGAAGTCTCTAAATTAGCATATAGAAAATGAAATTGCTTATGAGATTGGGGCCAGTTAGGGAGTAATTTGGTAATAAGAGAGGATATGTGGCTGCCCTGGCTAGTGAATAGCAAGAAACAGCTACACTGAAATAAGATGCAAATAAAAAAAAAATGAAACGTCATAAAATAGTTTTATTACTAATTTTATGTAATTGAGTGCAATTATGGATTCACACTGACAAAAATATTCTCTGTCTTCTCTCACATATTAAAGTCACCATTCATAATATACATTTATCACATCTATTTTCAAACTCCTTGGGTTTCAGAAAAGCAAGAAAACACCTCCCACAAAAAAAAAGTCCACCCTCTCTTTCTTACTACAAATAACTTCTGACTGGTCCATATATGTATTCAGTGCATCCCACAGAATGCTCCCAATTTTGCTGATTCTCCATTTTTACTACAGAATCCCTAACTGAGGTCTTCATAATTACAGATTTGAATTAATGCTTTTATTTTTGTACAAGCTTCCCTTCATTCTCCTTATCAATTTCTCCAAGCCATTATCAAAACTGCCTATAGATGTGTCTCTCTAAAGTTAAGAAAGTCATGGTACTTTTCTTATGTATCTCAGTGTCAAAATGCTTCATATGACATTTTAGGACTATTATTTCCTTGCTTGCAAACTGCAAATTTTGCAAAAGTTATCCTCACTCAATAATTGTTAACAATATTAGAGTGTTCGTGGAGTTGTAGCTCCCCTACTTGCCTCTCAATTAGGGGAGAAATGGATAGGTGATCAGATAGCTAGACACATAGATAGAAAGACAGACAGACAGGTGAATTATAGTAAATTACAGAGAAATTACAGTAAATAGAAGCTTAACAACTCAATTCAATGCAACATTTGTCAACCTCCTCATTATTTTCCCTTCAGTTCACTGGAAAACTCATACTAAACAGTAATGGCATTTTAACATTGTAGTTTTTATAATGTGAAACATTTGCTGAAAATATTTTCAGAGGATAAGATGTTGGTAACAGAATTTCTAAATTGACCTCACTTAAAATGGTCACATTAACTAAATCTATAAGGAGCCTGTCCTCATGATCTAGGTTGGGGTAAAAGGTAAGGGACTTGGTACAGAATACAGAACTCATGACTTTTAAATACAGTGCTTCCTGTTTTGTAACTGAGAATGTGTAATCCCCAAGAGTGAAGATGGAGGGAAGGAAGGAAGAAAGTCCCGATGGTCCTGATTTATGGAGGCTCTCTCACTGTACAGCTGCACTTACCCTGGGTGAACTGTGATTCACACTGTTTGTTGTTCAAGCCTTTCTCCAGTTAGTGAATAGCATCTCCTTTTGGTGTGAAAAAAGAGTGGGCAGTCTTACAATGGAGCGAGATCCCTTTACATATATGATTTAAAGCTTCCTTTTTAAAGGATTCATCCATCAGCAAAGCTTCAAAATGTACAGTATCACATGCAAGAAAAACCAATCTCTGACAAATTACGTCCAGCAAGGCAGGTACTGCTTCCACTGATCAAGTTAAGAAAGCAATCTGTCCTCATTTTATGATAAGAAGAACCTTATTTCCCTACGATAGCTTTCTTGTTTCTGGATGAAACACCTAAATTTTTTATTTAAAATTTGTAATTAGAAATCCCAAGAGCACAGGTTAAATGAACAAAGGAATGGTTAGGTTGAAATGCTTTCAGCATGTTTGTGTTAAGAGAGTCAAAAAGATGAATATTTTCTATTTTAGCAGTTTACTTGTATAGTCTTGCTATTGAATAATAAATATTAACATAAAATAGATAGTGAAGTTACATCACTCATTTATCATGGTAATAAATTTAACCAATTTAAAAAAATGTAATTGAAGAAATTTGAACATGGAATATCAAAATATCTTCCTATATTACATACACAGAAATAGCAACTAAAGATACTGTATTGAGAGAAAAAATATAGCACTGGAATCCATTAAAATAAGTAAGTTACACTGGAGGACTTTACTGCCTTATAATAGAATTAAAAATTAACCCAAGTTTATCTACTTCCTATAAAACATATCTCAAATTAAAAACAAAATAAACCTTGCAATCAATGACCACAAAATTAAGGTAGTTTTCTTTAGGACCAGGAAATAAAGGAGGCTTTTGCTTTCTTCACTGTATAGTTCTATTATGTTTACATTTTCAACAGAAAAAGAAATAAAAATTGTAAAATAAAAGATAATATAAATAAACCAACCTTGTAAGGCTGCAATTCTTTAGCTACTTTTACAAAATTTTACAATATAAAACAATTATGACCTTTGAATATTTTAGTGTGGAAGTTGATTTAAAATAACCTTTGAAAGGATCTCTCCTTCTCTTTCTTTCTTTCTTTCTTTTTTTTTTTTTTTTTTTTTTTTTTGAGGAGCTCTTACTACTATTAAAGGGATAAGAGCACAGACATCAGCAGGGAACCATTTAAATAGAGTCAAATGCCCTGTTCCAAATAGGACAAGCTTCTAGTATTGTAGACATAAAGTAGAATGGTAAAATTTTTCTGTGTGGATTCTTCAATATGTATCATTGCCATTATGATGCAACAAAGTGTCATTGACATGAAACTAATCAAATGAGATTTCTATTTTTTCTTAAGTATTTCTTTAAATTCTATTTAAAGAATATGAGATAACTAAAAAGAAAAAAAAACTGGAATGTAACTGGGAAAATGCATGCAAAAAAATGGTATAGACCAATTGTGTGGAAATCCACTCTTTTTCTTGAAATTGTAAACATTTTAACATAGCTTCCAGTTGCAGAATGTTAGAGCATAGAAAAAAGTAAATATAAAACATATATGAACGTTTTCATTGCTACTGAAATTGGTATGCTCAGAAATATACCATATATCATTTATAAAAACAAATTATTCAATAGCCAGGTAAGCCAAGATGGAGAGTAACAGTATTCAGGTTTTCATTAAAAAATTAAATAATAAAAATCACATTGGCTCATAAAAATAATCACTGATAAAAAAAAAAACTTCCAATTTCCATTATAAGATTATGGTATGCAGACTTGGTATTCAGAAGACAAGATATGAAATATCCTTTAGGAGAAAATACAAGCAAAATATTTTTTCAGACAGGGAAGAACATGCAAAGTTGAAGATCTCTACCCCTTTGGAAAGTAGCAGCCTGAAGATACACTAGCTTTCTTCTGCTATTTAATGCTTTTTTCATGCTGCTCACGCATGCACACGTGCGCACGCACACACCCCCCCCCACACACACACAAGCACTATGCTCATTTAATGGCAAATAGTTGCTGTTTCTGTTTGAACTGATTAAGATATATTTTTAAAATAGGCTTTTGGCTTTTGAAATGGCACCGGTAATACCAAAGTGACATAATACTGCACTTCTGTAATTCAAATGGGATGCCATTGAGGCAAGGGAAGCAAGTGCCTCTGTGCAATTTTCCTCCTTTTTTTTTTTTTGTGAGTTAAGCAGATTTACTCTTTAACGGTGGAGCTTCAGCAGATGATTATGACATCAAAGTGTGACAGACAGTGATTATGTACTGCAGGGAGAAAAGGCGGTTAAAAAGAGACAATTCATTCCCATAGCTTAAAGGGACAATTTCCTTGGCCAAAAGTGAAATAAACTCTGTCCTGCAAGGCTTCTTTTTGAAAGAAAGGAGAGGGGAGGCTTAGTCTGTTTCGTTTGATTTTGATTTTTAATTTCTTTCACAATTCAAATCACACTGTCTCCTCACATACCAAGTGCATTTCCTACCTCATTCAATCACTGTCTGTATATCCTAAGGAATTTATTTTTTTGACCCTTATTTGGTGGATTTGAGTGTTTTTATCAGCAAATTTCTAATATCAGGTTTTACTTTAATGTAATTGACATTTGGTATTAGAAGCTGATTTTTTTTTTTCTAATTCAGTTATAATCTTCCTCAATGAATGACCTCCCATTCTTTTTTTTCAAATTTTTGGGAACTGTATATACAGTTTTGTTTAGTTAAATCTTTTAGAATTTATTATCACGATTAACATCAGTGGTTATTTGCTTATTTTGTTTTTAACTTTATTGTATCTAGTTATCAGTTTATTAAAATACTCTTTTTGGAATATACTAATTACATGGGTTAAACATTATCACATGTTACTGAATTTAACAAAACCAAAAGTACCTTTTATTTAATTTATGGTTTATTTAGCAACATCACCTTGATACCCATATGCATGGCTCTAAATATAATATTAATTATATAGTATCTGAAATTTTAAAATAAATATTAATAAAATACCCTGTGGCACTTTAAAGAGTAATTGAATATTCATTTGTTTTGCTAATCACATGCAGGAAAACATTATCCCAAAATGTAATGAAGTTTTTCTAAGGTTCTTCACCATTAGAAATATACTTTTCATATTGCAACATTCTGAATCACGATGTTGACAGCAGCTATTGTGACATGATTGCCTTAGCTGTCATGGGCACATTAAACTTATTTGGGTGTGAAGGTTTTGGATGAAAATCTTTAAAGCAGTAGTGGAAACTGTTCCCACTACAGCAAAAAAGATACTACTGTGTGGAAAGCATGGGCATTGATGGTTACAATTCAAAGTTATTCATATGAATAATTCTGGATTAATAGACTTAAGTATAAAAATGGTTTTAGAATACTCTGATTTATTTCATTCATGGCATCTTTTATTATAAAATTTAAATATGATTAAATTAATTATATTTAAAATAGCTCATTGAGTTTAATACCTGTTTTTCTGTCTGTCTGTATAAAATCTCTATCATCTACCTATCTACTTATCATCTACCTAATCTACACAGTGGGAAACAGATAAATAGGTTTATAAGCCAACTGATAATACACATTGTATTATTAGTTTGATTGGCACTTTGTCTCTTCCCCTCTAGAAAGTTAACTAATGGTATATGTTAAAACCTATAGCTTTGATGCTAGGAGTAATACAGTACTTCTTCAAACTCTCTCTAGCAATTTTACCCAAGCAATCTGTTCACCCAGAGCATTTACCTTTTCAGATACCTTATGCCCTTTTGTCTCTCAGTGACTATGTACAGGCTACTCTTACTCAATAAATGTTCTTTCCTAATTTATGTATTTAATATATACTATTTATTTATTTATTATATTCATGTATATTGAAGATCATTTCAAAGTCATCTCCTTGTTGAAGATTTTGTCTATTAAGACAGAATTTTTATAGAATTCTGTCCATTCATTTTTAGCTAACACACAGATATCTCTATATCTGCCTATCTATCTATCTGGAGATAGGTAGATCCTGAGAGAGTAGTGAAAAAGTCATATATACTATAAATATAGTACATATATTTTTATATGACTTTATTACCTAGTTTATTGTAACTTCTTGAGGACAAGGACTTGGTTCTACTTAAAAAAGTCACCTCATAAAGCAGCACTATTAATGGAATTCATGGCATCCATAAGAAGATACTGGTCATGTCTTTAGCAAGGGTCAATAAGTTGTATTTAAAATAACAAAGAAATAAAGGTGTCAATAACAAATATATGTCATAATTTTTTTCATAATCTTTTTGTTTTACAACTGTAGTTTAACAATTAGTATGACAGTGTTGAAGCTACGGCTACAAATTCAATTTTTCTATATCTATTACCCATTTATTCTGGCTGCCAGTATGCACTGATGCAATGTTTATTCTTGGTTATTGCTGAGACTCCAGGAGATTCTGGATGGATTAGCATGATTTGTTGTCACTATGTGAAAAATCAGTCCTTGTTAACGGAAAGTAAAAAATTGTTGCTTTCCACAAGAAACACATATATAAAAAATATGCTTATATTAATATACAGATAATAAAACATTTTCAATAATAACAAATTTTAGCTAGATGCTTAAAACATTTTTCTTTATTAATTTTCAAAAGTACTTGCATGATAAATATGTTCAGATTATGAAGCCACTTAAGCCTTTCACTTTTATTATCTGCTCAAACATTTATGAGACTAGGCAAACATGAAGGAAATGTACATGAACTTAACATTTGCTTTGAGTGTTGTAGTTAAGGAGCAAAACTATGAGATTAAGAATGTGTTTCAAAATCAATTATGATCAAACCTGAACATTAGTTCAGTCAGAATACAGCACCCAAGCTGTCAGTTGCACTCTTGTTAAATCTTAATTTTACTGTATGCAATTATCAATAAATCATTTTCTAAATCAACCAAAAATACTTAAATTCTTTCTTCTCTTTTAATACCCTATTCTTTGATAAAATGTTTCTTTCCTATTTTTTTAAACCATAACAGCTTTGTTATTTAACTTTTGCCTACTGTACTCAGTAGGATCTGTGAGTACCAAAAAAACATAATAATTCATCAAGTATGTCAGAATGAGCAACTGTTATTGTCCTAGACTTTTCAAATTCAAGGCTGTTCATGCTGCATTCAAATACATTTTTTAATTTGGAAGAATTTAAGTAAATTTCACTTCTCTACTTAGTAGCTCTGTATGCTTAGGTAGATATTTTAACCACTCTGTGCCTAAATTTCCTCACCTGTGAAATGGAGCTAATAATAAAAGCAAACTCACAAGATATTTGTGAGGATTAAATGGATTAACCTATGTTATGTATTGAGAATAAAGTGAGTATTTATTTGATTTGAGTGTTATTTTGAGATATTGATATTTTCCTATTTGATTAAGAAATCCTGACTGAAGGTTTCTATGCCCTATAGCATTTTCATGCTTCAAATAAGTCAATATATTTCACTATGGAAAAGAAAGACTCATCCTAGATTTCAAACATGGAAGGATGGGTAAGAGAAAAACAAGAACCAGAATTCAGTTCAGTAAAAGTAAAAAACTCATGAACTTGTTTCATGAATCAATGAGCTTTGTGGTTGGACAACTGTCCTATTGGTCACTGAAGGGGTTCCTTAATTTGGAGAGACACTATTTCAGCAGGCTCTCACCAATCTTACAAAGGATCTGGTGAAAACAGAATTGTATTAGCCTGCATGGGATAATCTGAGGGTGGTTACTTTACTTTCACTGATGTAATGTTTAAAATGTCTTTCCCTGGGCCTCCCCTGGTGGCGCAGCGGTTGAGCACTGGGCTGTGAAGCTGCCCACAGCCTCTGCAGCGCTGATTCGTTCCCAGACCACTGGTGAGGATCCCACATCATGCGCAGACGTCTCCTGCTGTACCCGCTGCTCCCCTCAGCAGTGTATTTCGTCAGTCTGCCTGTTCTGCTCCCTGCTCTGGCTCTGGTGAATTCTCTCACCCTGTCACGCTTCTGACCGTACCCAGTGCTTGTATAAATAAATAAATATTTTTTTTTAAAAAAGTCTTTCTTTAAATCTTAGTCCATAACTGAAAGAAACCATAAAAGGTTCTCTCTCTTATTCATGTGCATTAATTTACAACTAAGACAAAAAAAAAGTTACGTTAAATTCTACAATATATGAAATAGGAAAAAAGAAGGTGGTAAAACACTAAAGACACATTTTTTTCTACTTAATTTGAACCAGTTAAATTTCCTACATCATCACCAATTCTGTCACACAAGCACAACTGGGTCTCCAAGTGTCTTCCTGCGAAATGAAGTCATTCAGCAAAGGTTATTGTTGTTTAACTGGATGAGTAGATCATAGAACAGTGAAGTAAAACCTTACAAAAAATTCTTACTGGGAGCGTGTACATAAAGCAGCTACTAATGGGACCACTGTGCTTCTGGAAAGCATAGGTTTGACCTTATAGTGTTGCAAAACAATTATATGCAATGTTAGAGGACTTCCTTATATTGCAATTTGAGAAACCTAATGAAGAAAATGTTAGGAAAAGTGTTCTGATTAATTTTATTAATTAAATATCAAGGCTACTCTCAATTTGGCTCCCACCTAGCAAACGTTGTTCACCTTATGGGTTCTTTCAGTCATTGTCAGTCTGTACATTCATTCTCCCCCCTACACACACACAGGCACACTGGCAGTCTCACATGTGGAATTACTGGCATGGTATAGCATGGAGCTCAGGTCTTGCAGTGCTCTGGAATGGAACTCCACCACTGGTGAGTTTTTGTTGCTGTTCCTACCAGTTCTAAAGCAGCCTTCTATGGATACTGATCTAGAGCAGTCCAGCATAAACTAGCATAGATCCAAATTTTCAGATGTCCCACTGACTTTATTGAGTCAGCCATGAAACAGATGCACCAAGTTAAGATTGGGAAATGATTTGAAGATGCAACTCTCTCAATAGATTACCCTTGGTTTGGCCCTTCATATTTGAAAAAGTAATGTTACAAAAGGTGTAGCAGTAAAACAGTAAATTTTCTAGACTTAGACTCAATAAAAAGATTATCAGAGTGGCAAATATTGTTTCTTAATCAAATAGCCTTTTAAAGATATAATAAAGAAGAAAACTGTAGGGAAATAACTAGATATATGAGCTGCAAATTTTATAAATGATATTATATGTTCACTTGCCTAAAAATACATAAATATACATCCTGGATCAGGTCCATCAAGAGCTTTAATGAAGAAACTCGGAATGAAGACAAAAATATCCTATGCAAATTTTTTGAACAACTTCTGCTGATACTAAATAAATTTTAAAAGAATAATGATAGCATCTTAATTCAGCCATATTTAATTATTGTAATTGTACTCTGACAAAAGGCATAAGATTACAAAGACATCCGAATGTAGAGTATTATTTGTCCCTATTTGAGAACAAATATTATATGAATATGACAATTTAATGGAGTGTAGCATTTATTTTAATATAAAATTTTGATATCTTAGTTAAAAAAATTACATTTTCTAACATCTCCATGTCTGCTTTCCCCCTGCAATATCCTTAGAAATTGGACTAAATTGACTAATATTTTTCACTTAAGAATTTCTAACTATATGACATTGTTTCTTTCCTATCATAAATATTTATATTTAAGTACTTAAGCATTTTACTTAAGTTACCTTACATATAAAAATAAATTTGAGGGGCCTCCCTGGTGGTGCAAGGGGTTAAGATGCAGTATTATTAAGCAATCCATAGCCTCTGCAACTCAAGTTCGATCCCAGGCCAGGGAGGTGACCCACATGGTGCAGCAGACCTCTCCTGACTCTCCTGCTGCTCCCCTCAGCAGTGCATTTCAGTCAATCTGCTTGTTGTGCTCCCCACTCTGTCTGTGGTGAATCCTCTCACTCCCCCACACTCTGGCCAGTTCTTGTATGCATTAATAAATAAATCTTTAAAAAAATAAAAAGAAATAAATTAGAGTGTAATATTATCACCCTTATACAGTCTTATGATCACATTAGTACTATCCAAATTCATCATCTTTTGAAGCCTTAAACCCAAAATGACTATTTAGAAATATAGTCTTTGGGAAGTAATTATGGTTAATGAGATCACAGGATGGAGTCCTAATACAAATACTAATGGTGTTCTTATAAGTAGAGAAAGAAATACCAGATATCTTTTCCATCCATAGAGAAAAGTCTTGTGAGGGCACAGCAATGACTTGGTCTTATATAAACCAACAAGCAAGTTCTCACCAGAAACTGGATTTAAATAGTAGCTGATCATGGACTTCTAGCCTCCAGGGTAGTGAGATAAGAAATGTCTGCTGCTATGCTTTTTGTTTTTTTGTTGTTGTTGTTATGACTGCCCAAGCATGCTAATACATGCTGTCATAGCTGCTACTTCTTACAGATTTTCAAAAGTACACATTGTTGTAAATTACAACCATGGACTATGGTGGAGGAAATTTATGATTTTAAACTATTCTATCATATGAAGTATATGGTAAAGTGTTACATAATTAATAGAATTAAAGCACATTAAATATTTCTTTAAAAACTTCTCTTGATTCTCCTTTATTAAAACAATCTAAACATACCTTTCTCCTCTTAGTAATACATATATTTCACTTATTACAACATGTAATTATTAAAGAATAGGCAAGAAAGGAATTTGATTGTGGAAAACTATCATTTGAGCTCTGAAATATTTACTTGTGGAATCATTCAGATATTAAATTTATAGCGAGTGAAATGATGAGACAAAAGGTTTTGTCTTTTCCCTCTTCCATGCAGGGTCCACTCACAATTATTGAGCCAAATAATTTACCAGTTTTAGAGGATTAACATAATACTTCATATAATTTTCTTTTATTAACTCAGATATATTAATGGTATAATTAAAATATTTTTGCATATATTTTGCACCTACCGGATTATTATTTTGTTTGCTTTTTAATCAGAATGAGTATTTTTATGACTATAATTATAAAATTTATGTTATACTATTTTTCAAATATTCTTAATACTAATTCAGGACTGAATTATTTTAAATGATTAGTGAAATGGACAAAAAAAGAAAGAATTATACTTGCTTATATTACTATTTATTAAAAAAATAGTAAACATAAACAGAATTATTTAATCATTTTTCTTCTCATCCCTATCCTTATTGAGACAAATGCTATTTTCAGGTTCCATAGTTGCTTCTCAGAAATTTAGTGGAAAGTGGTTATATAAAAATGTGGGCAGAACTCATTCTGAGATTAATAAGTGAAATGTGTAAGAGATGGGATGTATTCTGTTATAACCATGTACTGTGCTGTCATCCTAGACATGCTTGTACAAAATTCCTGTTTATACATATGATTACTAAGAACACTAATTCTTCAAAATATTTAGAAATTAATTAAAATTGATAGAGCCAATCTGACACAGTAGGACTTTGAAGAAAATCACTTAGGTAACAAATTGCACTTATGTTGAAATGGCTGAAACAGATGTACAATTTTTGCTTAAAACAAAACAGCATCTACAGATGTTTCTGCTACATCTCTGTTGAATTTTCTGTTCTCAGAACTATATTTATTCCTTCCATAATACCTAAAATATGCAAAGAATCTGGAAGGCTTTATGCAGTCCTAGCTGTTAGAACACAAAACAGGAAACTATCTCAAATGCTCTTAGTTGATCCATCTTTGTGTTCCAAGCACAATGCCTCAAAAATCCACCTGCTGGAAGTCGGGTGGTGTATGCAAAGGGATGTCATGGTAATTTGAAAACTGTTGAATACAGAACAGAGGCTTTTCCTTCCCTCAAACTCACCACACTAGTCTGTCTGGATCACTACATGCCAAAACTTTTGATTGATGTGCTCAGTTCAGTCACGGGTAATTTTAACTCATATATTAAGTAGCTGCTGCTTCCACTCCATTATAGTTCCTTGTATGGGGCAAATCAGAGTTCGGGTCTTGTCTGTATTGGGCTGACCTAGAGCCATAGTGTGCTTTTGTTTGGATTTAAGTAGGAGGCAAGCTAATATTTCAAAACTAGCAAACTTTTACAATCTCTGCTTTTCTTAATTGTAGGGAGCCCTGTGGTAAAGAGCTTTTTATTGCTACCACATAGCTCTTTAGGCACCCCAAGGAAGCCAGAAATGTCGTTAAAGGCTTTCTAAATACATAGAAATTCTTTTGAAATGTAGGAGATTTAAGTGGATTAATACAATATAACCAACTCGGACAGCATTTTCTCCCCTTATATATGTTTGCATTTGTGGAAGACACTATTTCTTATGTAATTTTTGGTTGTCTATCTTAATATCTAAAACAGATCTGGGAGAGCACACTTTTCTATTCATTACCATATTAAGAGTTTACTGGTTGGGCAGAATACCTCATCTATTAGAAAGCAACATATAAATGGTAGATTATGATGTACATTTCTGTTATATTTAGATTTAACAACTCATATTAGTTTGCATAGAAAATAATATAAAATAATGCATTCATATCAGTACCTTGTCTCTCTTCAAAAATGTTACCTAGCAATTACAAAGAATTAAAATTTGATGTAAAATTAAACAACTTTATTGTTATTATTACTGAAAAATATGATTTACATTGGGAATCACTTTTTTGTCCCAAAAAGAGATAGAAGAATCTTACTGGACTTAAAAGGATTTCTTAAATGTTCTTTTTTTTTTTTTTGGCAAATCTTAGAGAATATGAATTCTGTTGTGTACATAAATAAATATTCACAGCAGAAATGTTGCAAACCATATGATACAGGTTATGATCAACAAATACCTAATATATGTGCAAGGAAAACTAATATGAAAAAGACAAAAATGGCCAACATTTTACAAATTGTTCACAGGAAAGAGATGAAATAAGCTAGATGCACTAAGCCAGGTAGGTATTTAAGAAACATCTTTCAATATTCTGTTGGCACTGTTTGATATCAGAATATATGCCAAGTACAACAATCTCCAGGTCAAACCTCCCTCTATTTGAACCAAATAAAATGAAATTGCCCATGGAATGAAATGTTGTAAATTGTGCATTATTTTAGGTCATGAGACTCTTAAGTCTGAGTGCATAAACCAAGTTATAGGAGGACTGGGAACTACCTAGTTTTAGATACTAATCTGGAGACACTATGAAAATGAGTGTTTTTTCTAAGTGTTGGTCAAATTATTTAGTTTTAACTTGTTTTGCACCAGAGGGCACTAATTTAGATTTTAAAATAAGCTTATTTACTTAATCAAAAATTTTATTTGTAGATAAAGATGGTTAGGAAAGTGGTTAGTGAAATAGGAACTTTGAGAAAAATTCAGTTTGATGCTTATTTTTGTAAATTAAATTTAATTTCAATATTATCATACCCACTGGTTTTCATACTAACCATCATTTCTTTCATGCAACAAAGGCAGACCTAAGTAGTTCAGACAGAGGTAATATGATTTGCAAAGACTTACAAAAATGCTTGCTAACTCCTGATTTACAATAAATATTTTATGTTAAAGATAAAGGACATTAATCATAAAGTTTGAATATTTTGAAAATATTTGAATTATTTCAAGTATTCAAAATTTGTTCTTAATCTCACTGTTTCAACATAATTATCATCTTTTTTATATTTTCATTTTATTTTTTTAATTTTTTACATCACTGTTCATTTTTAAACAATATTTGCTTCCCCCTACCCCCTCAGTTGTAGTCCCCATAGAGTTTAACATAATTATCATCTTACACGTACAGATATGCACTCAATGTTACATACACCAAAGCATTTTAATCACAACACTCAAGGAGAAAAAGATACTACATAAAATATAAATTCCAGGAACTAAATTTATGTGATTATTCAAGTTTCTTTATACATATTTGGGTAGGCAGGGGAAGCAAGGAGGCGGGGGAAATTAAAAAAAAAAAGTTCCTATTGCCTAATCATTAATTTTCCTTAAACAAAAGTAAAATAATTGAGCTTAAAACAATTCCTACTGAGTTTTTACTATGAATTCTAACTTCCAAACGAAAGAGCACAAGCTATAAGAATGTCATGGTTTTCTTACAGTATCCTTATAATTATATCTCATTTCAGGAACTGGAAACATGCAAATGAAGTACTCTACTTTCACGCTATGGGTGGCTGAGTCAGAACAGCATTGCACAAAGAAGTTAACTCCATTAGCACACTTTAAAGAAGCCATCAACTAAGCCGCCATTGCTTTTTTGTGTGTCTCCAAGTCAAAGGGGTGGCATTTTTCTCCCTTAAATACCCTTCTTCAATGTTTAATGGCTTCTTATTGATAATTTGCTATTTATCATTATATTTCTATTAAACAGAGGATGGGCATTTTGGTGATAAGTGGGACTACGAAGAGAAAAGATAGCATATGTCCTGGAATAAGGAAATTGAAAATAAATAAGGTCAGATGACCCAAGGGAAAAGAAATTTAAGGATTAGCAATATTTTACCGGGTTCTAAATTCTATCATGATCTTTCCTGGTGATTACTTTTAATTGTACTTCAAGATTTTGTTATCTGATACTAGTGCTTCAAAAACATTATGGCATAAGGATTATGGAGGGAATTTTGTTAAAAATGCAGATTCTGATGTGGTAGGTCTGCAGCAAGACCTAAAATTCTATATTTCTAAGCAAGATGACAGGGGTCTTTGGTGCTTTTGGCTCCAAAGCACACTCTGGATATATCTTAGATGATATCAATAAGGTTTAAAAGTAGAATAGTAGAAGGGAGAAAAATGGATTATTCTTGAGGATATTGTGCTTGCTACTTTATTGCTTTTGTATAAACAACTAAAACAATAAAAGCTGACAAAATTAGTTCAACAAGGACTTTTCTACAGATGTTCTTACTGAAAAGGAATGTTTTTCCTATACATAATTATCTTTCCACCTCTGCAAATATCTATTCTACTTCACTTTTAAAATGTTTCTAGGTTGCAACAAATTTAAGAGTATTTTCTGTAGTGCTTTCAATAAATAGAGATGATGAAAATATTTTCAGTTATCTCTTCAAGTAAGCTTTATGTATTTTTATGTATCTTCCATAAGAATACTGTTGATGCTAAATATTTTTCTTACTCAGGGATACAAAATATTAAATTGAAATAATCATACATTCCATTGCCTTTCACTGATATATGCTTTCATATACGCAATTGTATTGTTTCCATTAATTTAATGTGTGGTTGTCAAAATCCAGTACTTCAAAAACAAAAGATATAAACACACAGATTAACTTATTTTTGATAGTTTAAAATTAAAAGTATAAATCAAATTTATAGCACATATTATAGTTCTCTAAGTTTTTTAAAAATTTAAAGCTTAATATGGGGGTGGGAAAGCTTACCTTTAAAATTTGAACTGTCAAATACACACACACACACACACACAAAATAATATATTATTTACTCTGAAATAAAACTGTTCTAGAGAATATACATACACAATGTTTGTATGTGAAGGGGTTAGGCATTAACAGGAATTCACTACACTAAGTACAAATTAGAGTTAAAATTATGGCTGTGACTTTTAAAATATTGACATTTTCCCACTGCATATTATAAACTCCACATGGCAGCAATCATGCTTTGTGCTTGAATACTAACCTGAAATAAAAAATTGAAAAAAAAAGAAAAAATTGAAAAAAAAAAAACATGCTAAGGGATTTTCCATTAATTATATGCCTATATGGAAAGGGAATGGCAATAGGGTTTCAAGAAATTCCTTAACAAATTTTGTTTAACTTCCGCAGGGCCATAAACAGGAGATAAAGAACATTATTAAATTTCACAGGAGGAAGTAAGAAATCCACTTAGCCTATTGCTAATCTCCTAAAATTCTTCTTTTTATAAAGCTATAAAAAATCTAGGATTATCTAATATTCTTTCTTCTATTCTTCTTAATTCTCCCAACAGATTGAAGCCCTCTGAGAATTGGAATGTTTGGAAATACAATTAGAGAAAAAAGTATTCTGAAACCTGAATACCTTTGACATAAAAAAAAATGCATCTTGATATCTTCACATATTCTTAAATATTATAATACATAATTCTTCCAATAATTACAGTACTATAGAACTGAGAAAAGTAGTTCACTTGGAATATCAACACATTTTATAAATGCTGCTTAAACAGCTTTATAAATAAGTTGGCCACTTAAGTAACTTTCTAGTATTGAAATAAAGAAATAACCAGGAACTGCCTTGAAATTTTACTCAAAATTTCTGTTCTCTACCAAAGATTATCCCACAACATTTCTTAGAATTTTCTTTACAACATGCTAGATTTTGCTTTCATGTATATAACATAAATATATATGTACACATTTGTCACATAATGATGACAGCAAAATATTTATTGTTTGCCTACTTACTGTAGGTAAATACTCTTTGTATTACCTTTTCATTATAATAGTTAAAGGTTTTAAAAGAAAATATCAATACTGTAAGTTAACAAATGAAATAAACTAAGTCAACTCATACCACCTTGTGAACAGATAAATCTAATAAACATCTTTCTTCACCAGTGGCGTTTTATCTGTTTTCCAAAAATTAACATTTAAAAATATACTTTTAATAACATTCCATTGTTTTGTTATTTTCTTTTGCAAAGAAGAAAACAAATAACACTTTATTTTTGAATTAAATATTAAAACCTGAATACTTTCGATAACAAAATCATTAAGTTGTAAAATGACCATTGCCAGGAAATTGGCCATATAACAATTTGTTTTGATTCTTTTTTAAATTTTTGTATTATTGAGGTAACACTGATTTACAACACTATATATAATTTAGGGGAATGGGTCACAACTCCAAAGATATATGTCACCTCACCACATCCACCACCAAATCACCCTTCTTCCGTTATCATAGATGATTTCTTCTATTTCTTTAAAACTTTTTGCTTTCTTTTCATGTGACCTTCATATATAGGCATATCTTTTCTGGGGAATTAATACATACAAAAGATATTTTCTTTTTTTAAATCAATCAAATCTGTCTCTTATATGAAATCCACTTTTGTCATAAACATCCTCAAATTTCAGCTGAAAAAGTAAGCAATATTATGATACATTTCTAACATAAAACAAAAGCAGTTTGATCATTTCTAAAAATCTCTGAAATAAAAACCTCCATATATACATATGAATACACATAGACACACACACACACACACATTCTGTTTTAGCTAACACTGTATGATTGACAGTAGACTACAGAAAGCCTCCAGGTAGATTTATCAGATGCAACTGAATTAATTTACTACAATCAAACAATTTTAAAGAATCAAGCAAAGAGGAGGGATTTCTATTAACAGGTTGCATTATTTCTTCAGAGACTTTTGCTTTGATCTTTCCAGATGACAAAAGATTTGTTTTAGAATCAGAATGTAATACAGATGTCAGAGAAGACTGATGGAGTGGGGGTGGGGTAGAAGTTTACAGGGCTAAGCCATTGAAAACAACAAATGGTTATTAGGTATATGTGCAGGTATCATTTTATTTTTGTTGTTGTCATTGTATTCTCCCCTTTTCTAGCTAGCCCTCCTGTTAACTACAATTTACAAAAAATTCTCTATACTCTGACTTGTGGTTCTGACTAGCTGCTCTAATTTATAGTTAGCATATCCCCCCCAGTTACAGAGCCAGTTATTATTTTAAATATACCTAGCATACCCGCTTTGTACTCATATGAAATACTTTTCAGCTTTGTCCTGTGTATTTTTTGTTATGTTTCCTAATTCCAGAACAAACTGTAGGTAACAACCTTCATCTGAAGTTACTACTGAATTTTTCTTCTAGAGATATATTCACTTTAACAAGTTTCAAACCTGTTCTCCAGACAGTGTCCTAATCAAAAATACAAGTATAAGAAAGTGTAATACTTTTGACATGATTCCTTTGCAAAACTTGCTAAGATATTTTCATATGCAAAGAATGAAAACAAGTCGATCTGAATTGTCCAAGTAGAACTCTCTACTGGCAGCACAGTGCCCCCTAAAGTTATTCTTGGGAGAAAAAGCCACAATAGCTCAAAATGAATTATATATTGCTTAACAGAATATCAATACTTGTATTTATTGTACCAACTAGATCATTCACCCCATCAAAAAATAATACAATTCACATGGTAAATGATACACAATTTTTTATTTAACCATAAATTTTATGACAAATAAAAAATACTTTTCTTATCTGAGTTCCAATTCTATGTTTTCATAATAATAGTAATAAAATGAAACATGTTAATACTGAAGACTCCACTAAATATTTCTATCACCTATCTGAAGTACAGCGTGCCAGCAGCATCCCGACAATTTTATTTCTAAATAATATTTACTAGAGCTGAAAAATTTTCAGATGTAAGCTTGCATTTAGTAAAATATAAAGTAATGTCTGTTCCTCAAATAAGAAAATAAATTATCAAGAAATAAGATGAAAGTATTTAAAGAGAATGGATGCAACACTTACTAATGTTATGATTTTACTAATAAATTATATATATTTATAAATTTTGCTTTAAATGTGAAATCAATAGTGCATTGATGTTATGAAAGTGAGAATAAACTTAGCTTGATAAATCAAAACAATCCAGCCATGGCATTTCTCTTTCTTATAAACCAATTAGCTTTTTTTTTTTTTAAAGATTTATTTATTTATTTATACAAGCACTGGGTACAGTCAGAAGCGCAGGAGGGTGAGAGAATTCACCAGAGCCAGAGCAGGGAGCAGAGCAGGCAGAAGGACCAAAGTACACTGCTGAGGGGAGCAACGGGCGGCAGGAGATGTCTGCGTGCCATGCGGGACCCTCCACTGGTGGCCGGGGAGCAGCCGGGGATTGAACCAACGCTGCAGAGACTTCAGGCAGCTTTGCAACCCAGTGCTCAACCGCTGCGCCACCAGGGAGGCCCCCAATTTGCTTTTTAAAAGATTTAAATCTACCACCTTTTATAACAAACAATTTGATGTTACTTCCAAATATAGCACAAAAATAATATTCCATCTAAAAAGTGTTATAAGATAAACAGCTTATTTATTTTTCTCTTTCTGAAAAATTTTTAAATCATTTTTTCTAACTGATTCTGTTAGAAACTTAGGCAGTTTTGATGCTGGATACACAGGATGGGAACAGAAATTGCACTTGTTATTATTGGTCCACTCCTGCTTCTACATGTACTTATTTTGTTTAGTATCTGAAGTAAATTTGTCAAGATTGGGGAGTGAAATGAAAAATGGTTCTCCAAGTTAAAGCAACTAAGTCTTCCTAGCATTAGAAATATTACTCAGTGATGACCACAGTAGATGAATTGCAATAAGTAAACCTTCAACATCAGTTTTTACTACGGCTGCAAACTCTTGCTTATAGTCAATCTTCAAAAAGAAAACATAATAAAACCACAACGAAAATGAAGAATATATAACAATAAGGAGCCATTTTGCCTCATTATATTTACAGATATTATTAATAAGAGATAGAAGAAGAATAGTACCAATTCCTATGTGATATAACGCTTTGGGTAAAATTTACAATCTGTAAAAACATACATACAAGAACTGAGGTAGAGGTCAGAGGTGTGGAGGGTAAGAGGATACACCAGAGACAAAGTGGGGAACAGAATAGGCAGATAAACTGAAATACACTGCTGAGGGGAGCAGCAGGTGAGACAGGAGAGGTCTGCTATGCCATGTGGGTTGCTCCCTGGTTGGCCAGGGTCGAATATGTGCTGTAGTGGCTGTGGATAGTTTCATAGGTTGAGTTTTAACTCCTTGTTCCCCCAGGGAGGCCCCATAAATCATTTCTTGATTAAGCACAAAGTAATTGCTCATCACTGAAATTCCATGTATAACATATTTTGGCAATAACCTTATAGTCAGGGTATTATTATTCTCCATTTTGACAATGTGAGTGAATGAGACTTGGAAAATGCTCGAAAGTGCCAGAAGTTAGACTGCTAATAAGTAGTAAGATTAGCATTAATATCTTTTTCTTAATTCAAATATAATGTTCTTCCCACTTTATCTTAAGATTCAATGGATAAACGGAAATTTCAGTACTATATGTATCTACTGCCAGTGGAGGGATCTAGATATTTGTCTGTAATATTAAAACTATTTTAATGATGATACTTTATGCAAATATTTAGTTTATTTAGGAAATTCTGTGTAGGTATAAAGTCTCTGTCTATCATCTATCATCTATTTATAGATGATAACTATTTATAATTTTGAAGACATATTTTGATTCTTCTTCTAAGCTTAAATAATGTTGCTACCACATAGTATGTTTATAATTTATAGATTCTTTTCCAAATATTTCAATTTTCATTAAATTAATAAGAGAAAATAGTTGAAGTTATTCAATGCATCTCATTCCAACTAATACCCTAAAAAACATAATTCCTATTTTCATTATTCAATATAGTCTGTGTTATTGTCAACTAACAACAAAAGACAATAGTTAACTTTTAGTTATTCCCAGCTTTCTATGATCTTGGAATTTGTTCATCACTTCATTTTTCAAATTAATTTTTCAAAGATCCTAAACAAAGTGATGCAAAATTTTTATAATAATATTGTCATCTAAAAGTATAGTGGCATATCTTTAAATACAAAAACTATGCAAGTACATGTTTGCCTTTGATAAAACTGAAATATACTTCCTCGTATATATTTATGTCCAAATGACTGCCAAATAGAGAAAAAATATGAAGTAATGCTAAACTTCATAAATTGAGCCCACTATTGAATGCACAGAGTCAGTTACCACTTTAAATAGATGTATATCCTAAAATGACATTATTGAGCCAAATGATCTGTTTGCACAATCCTAAATCTATACCTATAATTGCTTGTCTGGAAATGAATCTAGATAGCATCTTCATTATTTAATTGTAGTCAAAGAATTTTATTGGAGAAAAGAAAACTGCCCAAACCATGTATATCATTTATTGCATTAAAAAGCTAACTGAAATTATAGAAAAGTCCTTATCACAAAAGTGGTTTTTGAAAGCATAAAATAGCCAAAAATCATTCTCCTTTCTACCACTTATAACTGCTGATAGGACTTCCTTTAACACTTCCTGGCTTATCCTGAAGGAAGCCTGGTGGTTGACACAACCATGCTAATTTTAGTTTACTCTCTTAGCTTGTGTTTCAGATAGCCCCTTCATTAAGCCCACATGGGGTGCAGAATCTGCCCTCTAGCCCACTTATTTCCCCCTTAGATCTTTGATCCATGGATTATTTACAGTTAATGATTTCTTTCATGCTCAAAATAATTCCTCTGCACAGAGTGATTATAAACCAGCAATATTTCTTTCAGTATCTTCCTTTTAATGATGAATATGTATATTTTTTTCATTAAGTGTTGCCAATTTCAAAGAGAATATTTCCCAGGAGGTACATTAGAAATAATCTCATGAGCAGACTGTAAGAAGACAGTATGAATTTGAGAGATTGCAAAGAGTGATAAAGACAGACATCAGTAAAAGGGCCTTCTATCTTGAGAGCTAATTTGAAAAAAAATCCTTAAATGTAAATTAAATAAGCATAATATATGCATAGCAAGTTAACCAACATGTGGTAGTGAATTGTTGTAACAAGTAATGTCCATAGATCCTATAAATTAATCTCCCTGTGACTGCTCCAGTTTCTTATTTTATCTTAGTAGGAAAGGATGCAAATATACATATGTAAATCCAGCTAAAACTGTCACTTCTGGGTATGCTGATTGAGATTTTTTTTCCTCCTTTGTTAGAAAACACAAATGCACACACAAAATGAGAAAAAAACGCTGGCAAATAAAAATCATGACTGTTTTTTTTACAGATATTAGAGATTTTAGGTATCATTCTTTGTCTTCAAACAAGAATATTTTTCTCAAAAATGTTGGCCATGTAAGAGATATCTTTATGTAAAAATACCTTGGTGAAAAATGTTAATCAAAGACTATACATGATTTCCTAACTTCATTTGAGAAATTATGTTAAGTGAAATTTAAAAAAACTTTCAAACTCTCAGATAATGTTACTGTCTTTGATAAAAATTCCTTTTATTGCATATTAAACAACTTAATGTATTATTGAAAAATGCTATTTTAGGATTTCTCTGTTTTGATATGCAAAACCTTTTGCCTATTTGAGTCTTTAAAAACAATTTATTGAACATGATATAATATCAATATGGAATCTTACACTTCCTTAGTTCATAAATGAAGAATTATGGTTTTGGAATGTTTTACTATTTTATATCACATGATTTAAGTCACCATGTCATTTCACCAAAAATTACCAAAATCAATATAAGAAAACCTCATGTAAGCTGTGATGATAGAGGTTAATTAGATTTTCACATGAAGTATTTGGATAAATGCTAGCAAACTGTATGTGGTAAAGATATGCACATTTTCTAGTAATAAAAAAAATGCTTTAAAGAATATTTTTAAGTTCAAGGAACCAATCCAATAAAAAAAATTTACTTATGATTGATTCATTTATATTTCCTTTAAATTATGAAATCATAAACACAACATTAGCTAATTAAAATCTGTCAATTACAATAATTACTTGTTGTCAAAAGAATTATGTATAACTTAGTGAAAAGGAAAGAATTTTCCTTGGCATTTAGGACTTATAAATATACCTTTTAATGATTTCACATACTACAAGCACATATCCAGCAGGCTCTGGTAGACATATCTGTGGTGAGTGGGTCAATGAACTCCCTCTTAGGCACACATGATAAAGTACTGGCACATCACCAGGTGATCAGCCAGTGGCAATATGATTCATTGCTAATTTTTCACCTTGGTCAGACACCTTTAAAATTAGTGAAATCCTTCCTTATAATTAGTTTCTATGAATAGTATCTTTCCATTAGAGAATAGTTTTCCCTTGAAATATTACTTCACATTCATTAAAAAGCATTCTGCTAGCTTTTCAAAGTCTAATGCCAAGAACTACATTTGTCTTTAAAAATGTATTTCTTTCAGAACAGATATTTTCTGTAACTTTTCTCACTATAGAGTAAGTGCTAAATATTAAACTTAGCCCTATTTATCTTAAGCACATATCTATAAATTATAAATTAGTCTTATATGTGATTTATATATGATTTGTTTGTTTGACATTTATTGTACTTAACAACCTATTCAGAGTCGATGTATTTTATGACATAAATTGTATAAAGAAATTAACTTATGAAATCATGCAGACAAGAAATAAAGTTAATATCTGTTATCCTACCCTTTAAACTGTATTATGATGTATGCTTTCTAATTTTGGCAAGCAAATTTATCTCAATTACATACCTACTTTATAAGGATATTTTTTATTTTTTGAAATAGTGTTTTTTCTTTGCAAGCATTCACATGTAACTTTTTAATAATCACATCATTCAATTATTTTGCAATATTTTTACATTATTGAATATACATTTTCATGCTTTATGAGTGACTTAATTGTTTTAGTTTTAACAGTTGTTAATAATCCATGAGACCAAGGCAATATCATCTAGTTCTCATTTATTTTTGTATAGTTGTTTTCACTTAATTAGTTATAATACTCATCATTTCTTTATTGTGATATATCAGTTCAATCAAAGCAGATTCATTCATGCAAGTCTTTTTACTTCTTGAAAAAAAATATTTACTTTTCTGTCAATAATCCAACAGAATGGCAAACTTAATCAACAGCATCAATTAAAATCATATAATATCATCATATTCAGTAGTTTACTGGTATTAAGTATGCTGTTAATTATTGGTTTTAGTAATTTAGTAATTTTTAAATATGGCCTCAAAACTTTTTATATTCTAGCACTGGGAAAGGTAACCATTACCTTAGGTTATAGTAACAGTAACCTTTTCAGATGTTATTACCGTTTTATAATTCTATCTCTACTGTTCATATTATTGTCTCATTTTAGATAAGCTGTAGTTATTTTCATATGTGTCATAAGTGATTTTTTAACTGAAGTAACATTTCCTTATAATAGGTAAGCTTCAAATGCAAAACCTTACAACAGTATCAGTATATACCACATTATACTCACCACCAGAATTCTAGTATCCATCCAGTACCAATACAGTTTTTTAAGTGAATTTACCCATGCCTCTTCCCCATTACTTCTAGTTACCACTATTTTGTTCTTATAGTTTAAAACTATATATGTTGTTTTTTTCACTTGTTTCTTTTTAAAAACATATCATAGTCTATTGATATTTTTTATTAAACTATTTTTCAACTAGAAATATTGAATTATTATTCTATTAGTTCTTTTCTAAATAATAGTTTTCAATTTCTGTAGTTTCAAAGTTTATTATGTAAACTAATAAATATTTAATTTTCCTTAAACTCTATTTTATGTATTTTATATGCAATTTATTATCTCAACATGAGTCTAAATTAATATTTTACCATTTTATTTTGTTTTTAGGCAGATAAAATCACACTGTATTTTTTAAAAATATACTATTTCAGAGAACTAAATATCTGCTTGTGATTTTACTCCACATAAGCAATTCAAATAAACTATCTCTTTTTCCCTATCCACCAAGAGTTTTATTCATTTGGCCTGAAGAAAATGCTTTCAGCAACATTGGGAAAAAAATGGTGTTTGTATTTCTCTGTTAGTATCATATCTAGTCACTATACAGTGAATACATAACTACCAAGATTACAAATAACATGCATACACACAAAAGAGTACATATAAAACAGGAAATCTGAATAAGATCAGTGTATTGTATAAATGCCACTTTGTAGTGTGACTCATAGTGTGATTATAATTGCATGTGAATCTACAATTTTTCTTTTTTTTTAAAGATTTATTTATTCATGCATACAAGAATCAGGGCACAAGCCAGATGCACAGGAGGGTAAGAGGATACACCAGAGACAGAGCAGGGAACAAACCAGGCAGACTGACTGAAATACACTACTGAGGGGAGCAGCGGGCGAGACAGGAGAGGTCTGCCACATCATGTGGGATTCTCGCCAGCCTGCCGGATCAAACTGACGCTGCAGAGGCTGCAGACAGCTTCACAGCGCTGTGCTCAACTGCCGGCGCCACCAGGGGAGGCCTGAATCTATAATTTTTCAATGGGATTCTAATAAAAATTAAGTATCTGGTTTGACACATATCAGAAATTGGAGGAAAATGGAATCATCTTTAAATAATGTGGTTACAGAAAACATTGGAAAGGGTCTGGAATTTACCTAGAATTATTAAAATTAGCACTGTGTAAACAGAGAGAAGGAATAAAACATTCATGTCACAAAACTGAAGAAACACAGTCAGTGAGAAAAAAAGGCCAGTTTTCAGAAAAAAGTCAAAATTAGTTGGAGCCTGGGTTCATATAAAAAATTGTGGATTCTAAGGTTGTGAGGAAATGTCAAAGTGAGAAATCACAGAGACTGAAGGCAGACAATTGAATTTAGATTTTATTTTCTATGTAATGTGTAGCCAATCATACACAAGAGGAACACTAAGATTTTGATATCTACTTTTGATTATTAGAGTAGAGGTCTGAAATACTTAAATTTTCTTAATTCTTCTTGGAATCCTTTTATTTTCTAAGCACATATAAATTCTTGCATAATGTTTCCTATCCCCATTCCCAAAATTTAATAGCATTTACCAATCCAGATTATATTTGCAATCTCTTAAATTTATGAAAATTACTACAACAAATAACAACCAAAATTCCCTCAGCAACAAACTTTGAAAAACATATGATAGGTAAAGTACATATGCAACCAGAACAGGTAGGAGAAAGAATAGTGTAGTCTTTTTCTATATTCTAAATGGATCATTTAGTTAGTGAAGAAAACTCTTTCCAAATTACACATATATTCTACCAAGGATCAGTTTAGTTATGGATCATTAATCCTGAAGAACAGTAGAGTGTCCTATGGCTCTTTCAGTTGGAAAAAACCAGAAATGTGTGTTACCTCTATTCTTCTCAGGGAAAAAAAAAAGAATATAATAAAAAGCTAAACCTTTACATAGGACATTCTCAATTTACAAATACAAAAATAAATAAAGTAACTATCACAGAGAAGCAGTAACAATAACTTAAATAACTTGTGATTAAAACCCATGTTACTTTTTTCACTCTTACGGGATTTAAAAACTTAGTCCCAATTATTGGGTTTAGTGTTGCCAGGGAAGACACCCACTGAAAAACTGGGACTTAAGAACAAAATTGGGAAAATGGTATTGGAGGAAGATAACAGGGAGATAATCTAAATAGTCCAGGAGGGATACTGGACCCATAGGATCCTTGACTGAGGGTGAAACTAGAGCACTTCTCTGACATGAGACACCAATATGACAGAAGCAGAAGAAACACTGAGACATTCAACTCCATATACCAAAAGGTGGGTGAAGAGAGGTAGAGACTGAAGCCTGGGAAGAAACTGGTAGTACACAGTACTCCTGTGTTTGTTTGGGTGGTGACTCTGGGGAGGGGAGAACTGATTACCATGGAGGCACACCTTTAACTGAGGCAATTACATGTGGAGGTGTTGGAGTGAGCAAAGAGGTCAGGGTCTCCAGTGAAGAGCATAGGACATGGAACCAGACACTTTCATCTCCACTGCTGAGGGATGTATGCTGATAGTACGAGTGGTATTGAAAGCAAGATCCACAGATGCTAGTGACAAGGGTCTTGCAACCCTGGTTGATATTCAGTAATAACACAAAGAACCTCCACCTGCTCACCACTTACAGCAGTGACTTGACCTGTCCAGGAAATTCCCCCACCCCTAAATCTACAACTATAGATTAGTTCTCTCTGACAAACAACATCATACAATGAACTGGAACCCCAAGACAAGAAAAGCTAAATAAGCAAAAACAAAAACAGAAAAATACCTCAGTGCCATCTGCTGGAAAATGGAGTTTTACACCCTCAGAATACACACACACACACACTCACACACACACAGAGTAAAATGGACATTCATAAATGTACAAAACATGGTACCATGAGTCATAAGGGAATGGTCACCACATAGAAAGAACAAATATACAGAATCTAATCACAAAGACATAGAAGATCTTTTTTCCTATCAAACACAGAGTTTAAAACTGCCATGATAAAGATATTTAAAGAAATGTAAAAACATACAAAAAAATTGAAGGTATACAAGTAAACTCAGAAAAAACAAATAACTGTCCTTAGTAATAAAATTAATGAACAGATATAGAAATTGAAACTTAATTTTTTAAAGATTTATTTATTTATGCATACAAGAGCTGGGATATAGGCCAGAGGTGTGTGTAGCGGGGGGCGGGGGGGGGATGAGAGGATTCACCAGAGACAGAGTGGGGAACAGAACACGCAGATTGACCAAAGTACACTGCTGAGGGAGCAGCTGGCGAGTCAGGAGAGGTCTGCTGCGCCATGTGGGTTGCTTCCTGGCTGGCAAGGGACGAACTCTTGCTGCAGAGGCTGCAGATAGCTTCATAGGTTGGGTCTTAACCCCTTGCGCCACCATGGAGGCCCGAAATTGAAACTTTAAATAAGAAATTAATAGGGGCCTCCCCAGTGGCGCAGCAGTTGAGCGCTGGGTTGCAAAGCTGCCTGCAGCCTCTGCAGTGCCGGTTTGATCCCTGGCTGCTCCCCGGCCACCAGAGTTGGGTCCCACATGGCACGCAGACCTCTCCTGCTGCCCGCTGCTCCCCTCAGCAGTGTACTTCGGTCCTTCTGCCTGCTCTGTTCCTGCTCTGGCTCTGGTGAATTCTCTCACACACCCTCCCCCCCGCCACTTCTGACTGTACCCAGTGCTTGTATAAATAAATAAATAAAAATAAATCTTAAAAAAAAAGATATTAATAGGCATTCAAAATGTAAAGAGATCAATACAGGAAAGAGAAAATTCTGGAAAAAGCTATGAAATTAGCATGACCAAATGGAAGATCAATAATATATATCAATAATATAAAAAAAATGGAAGAAGCTAAGAATTGTCTGGCTCCATGAGGAAAGGAAAATAAAAATAATAGTTACTTGAGAAGGGTACATGGGAGAGGAGATAACTTTTTCAGAGAAATAATAACAAAAAACTCTCTAAATCTAGGGAAGGATATTAACACACAAGTCCTACAAATTAAAAGAACACCAAGTTATCTAAATGTAATAATACCTACACCAAGACATAGAGTAGTGAAACTTCTAAGAGTTCAAGATAAAAATTGTTGAAGCTGGGTAGAGGGAATAAGCACATGACTCATAAGGGTATCCCCATCTCGATTATCTTTGACTTTTCTGAGGAAATATTATGGGCTGGATAGGATGGAATATTGTATTGGAAATACATACAGATAAAGCCACCAGTGAAGAAATGTACATGCCTCAAGACTGAGGGAGAAATAAAGAATGCAAAAATACTAATTTGAAGGGACAGATGCACTCTTCTGTTTATTGCAGTTCTATTTATAACAGTCAATTATGGAAACAACCCAAGTGCCCAAGGATAGATGAGTGGATTAAGAAGATGTGGTATATATACACAATGGAATATTATTCAGCAATAAAAAATGATAAGCACTTGCTTTTTATGACAACATAAATGAAACTGGAGGGGATTATGTTAAGTGAAATAAGTCAGAAGAACATAGACAAATGCTAGTTGGTCTCACTTATATGTGGACTTTACCCAAATCACAGAAATGTGTCAGATAAAAACAAACCTGAGAAATCTGAAAGTAGAATTGAGGTTACCAAAGAGGGAGAGAAAGGGGAAGGCAAAGACAGGAGAGGATGAAAATGGACTATCAGGGTGGATAATTTAAATTTAAACAAATAAAAATAGTAACCACAAATATTTTAGTTTAACAACAAATATATGTAAATGTAAATTTTTCCATTAGCAAATATACTCATTTAAAATAGCATTAATATATAAAGTATATATGCTTTCTACAATGTATAGACACAAAGACATTAAAATAAATAAGCAAAATATAAATAAAAAACAAAAGTAGTAGCGATTGGGATATTAATATAAAATAGACAAGTGTCAAAGGAAGATTTATTTATACTTTATATCACCAAATACATATTACTTGATAAGGATGATAGGAATAGTGCTATACCAAATGATATTACATTAAAAATAAGAAAAAAGGGCCTCCCCGGTGGCGCAGCGGTTGAGCTCTGGGTTGCAAAGCTGCCCGCGGCCTCTGCGGCGCCGGTTCGATCCCCGGCTGCTCCCCGGCCACAGGAGGAGGGCCCCACATGGTGCGCAGACCTCTCCTGCCGCCCGCTGCTCCCCTCAGCAGTGTACTTCGGTCCTTCTGCCTGCTCTGCTCCCTGCTCTGGCTCTGGTGAATTCTCTCACCCTCCCGCGCTTCTGACTGTACCCAGTGCATGTATAAACAAAACAAACAAACAAAACAAATAAATAAATAAATAACATGCCTCTATTAAAAAAAAATAAAAATAAGAAAAAAAATCATTATGAATAAAATCATTTTTGGATAGATTTTTGTGGACGCCTGAGGAGGTATAGCAGGTTTTAAAATATAATAAATACAGTAGTTTTATTCTTGGATTTATATAATTATATACCTTATAAACAGGGAGCAGAAGGAAATACAATGAACTACAGTGGTAGACTGGGTGATCTGGTGTTGGTTGCAACTACACAATGGTAATAACTGATGGCAGTATCCAAAAATGACCTCAATTAAAAATAAATTGATTTTTAAAAACTAAAGAGCCACAAAAAAAGTAATAATGAATACAATAGTTTTATTTTTGTATTTATATAACTGTATACCTTGGAAACAGGGAATGTGTTAATTTTCAAATATCAACATAACTAGCAATCACAATAAATCATATTTTATGAAAAAATAATTATGAAACATTAGAAGTTCTACACAGTATATCCCATCATTTCAATGCAATATAACAGATAACAGATTAAATAATTTAAATAAATTAAAATTTAGAAATAAACTTTTAAATTCATATCCTAATATTTTCCTAATATTAAAACAATCATAAACATCACAAAGTGTTAAAGTTCATGAGTTTTTGTTTTGAAAATATGATTAGAGAAAAATACATACCTACAAATATTTTATTATAAATGCAAAATCAAATAAGTGAATTGGACATTGAATTTGTTTAGATACATGGCAATATTGCATGATCAAAGGAAATGGAAGGAAATATTCTATATAACTAATTATTTATGTTCTACTTTCACATTCATATTTCCTAACAATAATCGATGGTAGAGATAAAGACTGTTTCAAAACTAGACAAAAATAACATTGTGTTAGCAGTTGAGCCGGTTGTATAGATTTAGCCAAAGTTTAATTGCTATGTTGGGAACTAAATAAATGAGTCCATCTTATTTATCTTCTTTATTATTGTCTGTTCCTTCTTAATTTTCATCCATATGTTCTTACAAAGACGTAATTTTTCTAGACATCTTCCCACAGTTATGAAGTGATCCATCCCAATGACCATTTCTTTATAGATTATTTTTCAAAAAGCATGCCACTACCATTGATAAATTCTAGCTCCAGTCACCTCATGGACAAAATTTATTATTCTTTAGGTTTTCTTCTTATACTTTGGATTTCCAAAAAATAACTTGTCAATTGTGCTTTACTTTTCTCATGATTGCTTCTGAAAGTCTGTGATTCATAGTACTTAAAAATATTATTTACCAACAATTATGCATGCATTCTTAGTATCAGAAAATGTGAAAAATAAATCCATAAATGAGAAAAAAAAATAACCATTGTCTCTAAACTCATGAAACTGAGACTCTAGGACAAGGTTGTCCAAAATTTCCTATTACAAAAATCATGGAGCATTGCCAAAAATTCAGATTCTCATTGTTATTATTTAAAAAGTTTAAAATCCAAAGTGTAGTAACTTTTATTAAGTTCAGGAATTTTAATTTTTGACAAATATAACAGGTGGTATTAAGGATCAAGCAAGTTTGTAAAATACTTATCTACTGACTACTTAACCTAAAATATACATGTAAATTTTCCCATTATTCTATGATCAATCCAAATGGATTGTTTGGTCATGGGATCAGTGATCTAAATAGTAAATCTCTTTTTCCTAATCATGTTGACCATGTTAAGGAATGACTGAGCTGATGAATCCAGCCTCAAAGCTCTCCACTTTGGTGCTTCTAAGAGTTCTTAATTGTAAAGGAGTGAACTTTTATGTTTCTGGTGGTTTAGGGCAGAAATAAATACCTCTTGGAAGTTTAAAAGATGAGAATTTTGTAGGAGATTTTTTTTTTTTTCTTACTATTCTCTTGCTGATGTGATCACAGTTTCTGGAAATTTATTTTTATATTGTAAGTCTTTTACTATTGGCTATTAATTACCACATTTCTTAATGATTCAACTGTATCAGAATGAACAAGAGAAACAAAATTGATGATTATAAAACTGACCCCAGGGCCTTATAACCTCAGGTTCTGACTTAGGAGGCATGTTTTGGGAAACAGTCAAATACAGTACCTGAATACTATTTCAGTTGACTCTAATTCATCGCCATGTTTTAAAAACCGTTCTAAATTGTTATTTAGAACTAAATGGAGAATGATTTAAAAAAAAACATTCAATGGAGAGATTATATATATATATATAACTCAATAAACTCAGAAGCATGTATATATGTAAAATTAAGCATAAAAGTTGAAAGTGGAAAAGTGGAGGGGTGAAGTAGACCCATGACATCAGCTATAATACATCATTCTGATATTTCAATACCAGTATTAAAAAAGAAAGCCTTTGTCTCTCTCTCTGTGTGTGTGTGTGTGTGTGTGTGTGTGTGTGTGTGTGAGAGAGAGAGAGAGAGAGAGAGAGAGAGAGAGAGGGAAAATGATTTAATTAGGGGAAAACAAAGAAAATTTAGGGAACCATCTAACACATCTGACAGAAAAAAAAGATAAAGAGATCAAGTGCAAGAGATAAATCTTTAATAAAATAATTTCAGAACATTTTTCTAGTACTGGAGAACATGATTTTACATATTATAGAAGCCAAACAAATGCCCAGCAAAGGGTTGTTTTTGTTTTTGTTTTTTAATTCCACACCATGGCACATTTTATAATTTTTCAAAATACAAGGAAGAAAAAGTAGATCCTAAAACCTTTCCAAAGAGTTAGTGCAGTGGGGGGAGGGAGGCTTCTACAAAGCAAATACATAACCTATGTGAAGGATAAATTCTCACTTTATTTTCTTTTGAATAGCTTATCACACTGTACCTTCTCACCAATTCTAATTATAATATATCCTATTTCACAGAGAGTACAAAAAAGAGGCAAGGTTAGGGTGAGGGAGGGTGGGATATGTGGATGAAGTACTATAGACATTTTGCTTCACCTTTACTTTTCACTAAGATACTCTGAATAAATCTTTTCCTTTAATCCTAAAATGAACTGATCATTTTAGGGTTCACTTCTCATTTGGGCTTTGAAGTTTTCTTTCTAACTTTAATTACCTTTGATGGTAAGGACAGTCTGGCACAGAAGCATTTATACACTTAGGTTAATATAGCATAAATTAAAAAGAAAGAAATAACACTATTGCTTGAAGCAGCATTTTAAATTGTAAGGACACATCACATTGACATACACTCAATAATAACATTGAGCAGCTTTTAACTAAGCTAGTAAGTGCTCTTCTCCCCCATCCCATCTTGGAGACAGCTGCCCCTTCCAGTTCATGTGTACTGTTTTTTGCTGATAGACTGATGTCTTTATTTAGGGAGTTATAAAGAATTGCTTCTAGTCATCAGCAGTTTCAAAAACTAGCCATTGAAGGAGGGATAAAGCCTATTCAGAAGATGGATGACAGCTTTTCATTTGAGGATCATAAAGAAGGATATTTCCTTCTATAAAAATAGCTTCTGCAGTGTAGCTTGAGACTTACATTTTGCTAGGGATTGCCTCTCTAAAAAATGACACTGGAAATTGAGGACTAAAAGACAGTCTTTCCTTTCATGTAAAAAGGGCCACACATGACAAAATTGTTTCAAATCAAGTTCAACTATTTAATACAAAAAAAGAGGTTTCTGAAATGTATACTTGCCATAATCATATTTTTCTAAATCATTAACAGGAGGGAAAAAATGGCTAAATTGTCTTATTTAAGCATTTTGTTTTCTTGGATATAACTGTGTCTAATGTCATTGAATCAGTTTATAATCAGGTAAAAAGGAAGTAAAGCATGACTCACTTATGAACATACTGAGTATTGCTTTATTTTATCTTCTATTTTTTAAAAAGGTGACAAAGATTCTCAATTAGTAAAGCAGGAGGTAGACATATGCCACCAAATATACTTGAATTTTTAAACTTTGGATGATATTTTACCGGTAGATTTTTTAGCAATTGCCACCCACAAAACATCATTCCATTTTCTTTCCACTTGAATGTCTGAAAAGTGGAAATGAATAGATTTCATTGCATCTAAGAACTCACTAAAATAGATGCATAATTTGGTGTATCAAAGAGTGGATATTTTTCTGTTTGCTATAATATTTCTATTCATGTTCCGGTCAGTAAATCTATTTTTGTTTGTTTGTTTCTGTGTGTCCACTTCTGAATCATCTCTGTGTTAAATCCTACATTAATCTAATTCCTGATCAGCATCTGGGTAGTGAACACTGCTGTCTCCCATCCCAAAATTTAAGGAGAAACAATGCCTTGGCATTACCACTCTTATATTCTACATCATTCAGCATGGTATTTCAAATCTATATTCCATCAATTGTCTGAAGTCTTGCTGTGTCAATTCAGACTACTCCAAGCTACCATATTCCCACTTGTTTTCAGTGGGAACTGCATCCAAACCCAGATAGCCTTTGCAGCACCAAGGCATTGTGTAAAATGCCTTTTCCTTAAACTGTACCATTGCTATATACTGGCATTCATAAGACAGCACTGTCTTTATCTAATCTTCAGGAGTCTTGATGTATTGTTCCTTGTTCCTGAATGCAGGACCCTTACAGATTCAGTTCTCTCTCAACCACTTGTAAAGCACACTGATGACTGTCTAGAATTTTTAGGTTGTTTGAGGTTACCATCTTTGTAATGCCAACCTCTAGGACACAAGGGATCAGGGTTGGATATAAAATTCTAAAGGTCTCCAGTCCATTGCTATTGCATAACATGGGGGTTTAAATTTTTGCTGTGTCTCAAAGTTTTGACTGAAAATGAGGTATGGGTCCCTCAACTATCAGGTAGAATTTCAAAAATTTCTGGGATTACTTAACTTAAAACTATTTTAGTGGATACCCAAATGCTAAATTAATTGCAGGGCCTCCCCTGGTGGCACAGCGGTTGAGCGCTGGGCTGCGAAGCTGCCCGCAGAATCTACAGTGCCAGTTCGATCCCCGGCCACTGGGGAGGGTCCCACATGGAATGACAGACCCCTCCTGCCACACCCGCTGTTCCCCTCAGCAGTATATTTCGTCAGTCTGCCTATTCTGTTCCCCGCTCTGGCTCTGGTGAATTCTCTCACCCTCCTGCACTTCTGACTGTACCCAGTGCTTGTATAAATAAATTAAATCTTTAAAAAAATAAATTAATTGCATTTAGCTTTAATAAAGTTTCCTTTAAATGGCAAAAGATTTATGGTTTACTTTCTGGAATAGGGGAAGACTCAGACATATTCTGATGATGGGGTATCCACAATAATGAATTTAGCAAGATATTATCCCGCCATATAACTCATGTTTATAGTCGGTCAACACAAGTGTATTTTTTTAACTGACCCTTTCTTTTTTAAGTGGAAAAAATTCATTAGCTAGATGTATAACATAATAACACAGAATTAAATAAGTTTTAAATAATGGTTCAGTAATTTGATTATAGGTACATTTAAAAACACCTTGCTTTTCTACATCTGTAATATAGGGGTAATAAAATCTAAATATTGAATGTCAGAAAGATTAAATGTTAGAATACATGCAAAGAATTTTGGCAAGATTGCTAACTGGCTGCTATGTAGCACTCATACACTGTGGGAGGCTTTTGCAAAAAGGTGTTAACAGATTGAAACTGCAATGTTACACAGGATATTTTGGAAAAGATTATTATAAAGATTACTCTGAGCAGAAAATTACTGTATATTTAATTTAACTGAGTGCCCCTAATCTTTTTATTCTGCTTTGCTGTTCCCTATAGCACTTATCACTGTGTTTATATATTTTTTCATTGGATAATTATCTCTCTCACCCATCAGAATGGGTCCATATGAGCATAGTGACTTTGTAATGTTCCTAACATGACCTACCCCCACGTATAGAGAGCACAATATTTAATTGTAGAAGCAATAGATAAGTGAAATGTAGTGCATTCATATAGACTAGATTTAGATACTCAAAACATATCAAACATAAGAAATATATGCCTATGTTTATTAATTAAATTTACATGGTAATGAACATGCAGCATTTAAACTTTAAAAGAAACTCTAACCACTTAACCTGCTGCCACTAAGTAGACATTAGATAGAGGTCAACAGGAGGCCACTATAAACAAAATGATTTGCTAAGGCATAGTAGCATCTTTACGGGGTCATCCAAACTAGAAATTATTTGCCTGAGTAAATTCGTTTCACCACATCAACACTGTGAATTTAATAAAAGGAATTTGGAAGGTAGAAATAGTTTCATACTTAGACTAACTCTGCTTTCACACTAGATGAGAATTTCTACATTTTGCTTAGCCTGCACATTCAGCCATTAGCAAATAAGAACAGAAGAGTAATAGAAGTGCAGGTGACAGATCCGAACTCTTTTATTCCTGAATTTTTAGCAATCACCGAACTGGTAATACTTTGTGATTCAAATGTGGTCCAAAAGTAGAATCCACATAATAGGAAGAAGAGATGAGAGTATGCAGCCCAAGCTCCATACTGTTTTCTCTTCTTCCTATTATATGGATTCTACTTTTGGATCACATTTAAATCACATCATCCACAAGAAAAAAACAGGGTAGCAAGATAGAGAATACAAGCCATGAATAGGATGTTTATGTGAGATCTTTGGAAGGATGTTCACTGCAGAAGGGACTCAAAAAGCAAAGATAAAATGATGGCATCCAGAGATAAAACAGAATACAGCAAGCAACGTAATGGGGATAATGCAAGAGGTGTTCGAAAAGCTGAGCATGGAATGCTACTAAATGCTTAAGAAATGGATCTCTAAAGAAAAAAGAGAAATATGATTTGTGGCACTGGCTGATTCCCATGGTACAAATATCCTCACTTTTGTTTGTGTTAAGCTAAAGTGGCTTAATAACCAGATAGCAAAATTCCTGAAAATGTCATTTGGCTCAATAAACCAATCATAGAGAGTAATCATATCTAGGTGAACATGTGGCATGAGAGTTCAACCAGAAATGCAATTATGAAAATATTAAACTCCAAGTTAATGAATTCAAACTAATGAATCTGCTCTTTATTCTGCAGGAAATAATGACCTATAGTAGGCTTTGAGGGGTGTGATGTGTTCAGAACAGACTATTCACAGGCTCTATAATGTTAGAATGAGGTTAATGAATTATAAACTAAAAGCTAAAATAGAGCCATATATATCAGATTGCCAGAGGAAGTATACACTGAATGTATAAAAGTATTTAATGGGAAATATATTCCTTTCATCATTTTCCTTTTCCCTCAAGTGATAGCTCTTTGAAATAAAACCTTGTATAAAAATAGACATTTTATTCTCTTTCTTTTCCTTAACTTTCTGTTGAAATTGTTTTTCTAAAAGACTGCATTAACATAATGCAACATTCCCACATAAGAAAATGAAAGGAGGGGCCCCTCTGGTGGTGCAGGGGGTTAAGACACAACCTATGAAGCTATCCGCAGCTTCTGCAGCATAAGTTTGATCCCCGGCCAGCCAGGGAGGAACCCACATGGTGCAGCAGACCTCTCTTGACTCGCCCGCTGCTCCCCTCAGCAGTGTACTTTGGTCAGTCTGCCTATTCTATTCCCCACTCTGTCTCTGGTGAATCCTCTCACCCCCCCACACCTCTGGCCTGTACCCCAGCTCTTGTATGCATAAAAAAAAAATCTTCAAAAAAAAAAAGAAAACAAAAGAAATATAAAAAGTCTTGTTTGTCTCTATATCTATCAATAAACCTATTGTTAAATAGTAGTACCAGTTAGCTTTGTTATACTTCCCAGAACATTTTTCCATAACTATTTCTGAAGTATATTAAACCTCTCAGTGGTAGTGGTAAAAAGGTGGTAAAATACAAACACCACAGCAACTATGAAAAAAAAAAAAAAAAGCAGAGGTTCCTCTCAGTAAGAAAGCCCCTATATATAAATACATGATAATTTAAATTAATATTTTGTTTCTAATTCTTATTAAATTAACGTGAACTTTACACTTTGAGAACTAAAGCAAATATTTGCACCTTCTAGGGTTTTCTTGAAACATGTGCTGTGACATACAATGGATATGAAATCTATATTATTAATATCTCTAATGAACTTAAAGTTTAAGCAACTCTCATTAAAATTTCAACTCATCAAATCATGATAAGTAATTTAAAAACTCCTTCACTTCTTTTCTCCATGAAAGACACGTAAAACATAATTGGATGCTATTGTGGTACATAGCATTTGCTATGATTATTCCTGACACTTTGCTTATCACAGTACAATCTTCAGATAAATAAAATAACAACTCACTTCCCTTCACAACAAAGAATATACTCAGAGATAACAATGATTGGGGGATTTTGAAACTCTACTAAATTCATATGTTAATGAACAGCTGTGATGTTTCCCAGACACATTACTAAAAGGAAGACAATTCCCAGGTTTCCCTACAATCTAAAAACTTTACAAGATTCAAACTAAGAGCCAAAAGCAAAAATATCTGTAGTTTTCACCCTATGCCCTTATATCTTTGCTGTTCTGAATTGTCACTCTGCTTGGCTGAAAAGACCCAGATGACACACTGGTATTTTTACTTATTTAAGTTACACTTTTCTACCTCTTCAGTTTGCTGTAATTATTTACTTTTGCTCTATGGAAACAGTATGGCAAGAATGAAAAAAGATGGGGGAAGGGGCCTCCCTGAGGGTCATGGGGTTAAGCACTGCACTATGAGGCCATCTGCAGCCTCTGCAGCACAAGATCAAGCCCAGGCCAGCCAGGAAGATACCCAGATGGCATAGCAGACCTCTCCTGACTCACCCGCTGTTTCCCTCTGCAGTGCATTTCAGTCTGTCTGCCTGTTCTGCTCCCCACTCTGTCTCTGGTGAATCCTCTCAACCCCCGCACATCTGGCCTGTACCCCACTTCTTGTATGCATAAATAAATCTTAAAAAAGATGGGGGAAGAAGTAATATTGATTAAATTAGTTACAATTATGTCAAGATATTTATAAATTAATTATGCTATTTATCTACTCCCTCCTTCAGTGTAACAGGGAGATCTAACTTATGTAGAGTCAAGGCAATTAATAAACAGAAAGATGACTAAGAATTCCCAAAATATTCTCAGTCTGATTTCTACTTTCAAAAACGTATTCACTGCCATCACAGATTTTAAAAGTTAGTTGGAGAGGCAAGACATATGTACATGAAATGTAAAGTAACCACAAAATTTTGAAATTAGATACATTCTTGTATTTCTTTTGTGACTAAGTCCTCTTGGAAATAATGCTGAGGATTTGTGATTTTCTACTTTGCAGAATGAATTAACAAAAAAGTAATTTGTAAACAAATATTACTGCTTTTTTATTAGGCTAGGGTATATGCCACTTGATTTACTTTACTTTTGGTTGGTCTAACTGCTAATATGGTTTGTAAAGTTACATTCACTCTGACATTCACAGATAGAAGGTTTTCAATGAAAAGCAATTCAAATACTTATTGTCTGTTCAGTCTGCTGTGCCATGAATATATGAATTCATCCAAATGATATTATGTTAATGAAGCCTACCAAATGGCAGGTGCCATGAGAAATATAACTTTTTCAAGAATTACATATATGCACCAGTATTTGATTTTAAAAAAAAGTGAAGATATTTTTAAAAGATGTTTGACTGTAGTTTGTATCTATATCCAACTTCTAGAGACTTAAGATATTCCTCAACAAACCATATCTACATTTAGTCAAGGTAAAACTATCACTTTGCCTAAACATTGGATTAAATATATCTAATTTGATCAGAATCAGTTTTAGCTACTCCATACTGTAGTTGCATAGAAGGCTGGATTAACATCTCTCAGTTTTTGAGACATGCTACTTTCCACAGAGCCAAATACTAATAGTCACAGATAGAAATATATGTACAGGTTCAATTTCATGGTAGAACTGCTTTAACCATTACTTCTCAATATAATCTGTTTCTACTGAATCTTATTGCATGTTCTCCTCTTTTTCATTTTTTAATTTTTCTACTTCTCCATATCTACTGATTGCTTCCCAAAAGCTAAAAACATACTGAACACTTGAATTTGCCACTGATTCTGCTCCCATTAAAGAGCTTCCCCCAACTCATTTCCTTCACATTGCCTTCTTTTCTCAAAAATAGTATCTCTAAGGAATACTTGGTATTGTAAACAATTGCTTCTGGATTCAGAAAAGGCAAAATCCCGAGTGGACTTCTACTTGCCCAATTCAATATACTATTTTCATGTCTTTAATTTGATTTGTGGTATTTTATATGTTGATCTTTTCTTAAAATCATTACATATGCGTCTTTATTCTAATTATCTTCTTACCCCTAAATCTCTCTTGCATTTCTATACTGAAGCTATTTATTTATTTTTTAAAAAAAATTATTTATTTATACAAGAACCGGGGTACGGGCAAGATGCACAGGAGGGTGAGAGGATTCACCAGAGACAGAGCAGGGAACAGAACAGGCACACTGACCGAAATACACTGCTGAGGGGAGCAGCGGGCAAGACAGGAGAGGTCTGCTTCACCATGTGGGATTCTCGCCGGCCGGCGGGGATCAAACCTGCGCTGCAGAGGCTGTGAACAGCCTCACAGTGTGGCGCTCAACTGCCTGCTCCACCAGGGAGGCCCTCTATTTATTTCTTATCTTAATCTGATATCTCCCAGATGAAGTCCTTAGTGTCTCTCTTTGTCCTCTCTTTAACTCAACTGACTTTAACCACCAATGGTATCAGGGAATCTAAATCCAAATCCAAATGTATAATTTTTTAAAATATGATTTTGTGTCCTTCCTCTACATATTTAGATCAGTAGATTTGGATTGAGATCATGGTCCAATATATGGGGACGAGGGGGAATATGTGCTGATATATGCTTCCGTTTGAGAAGCCTGATGAATATAATAGGTCTCTAAGAGTCAAATCCATAGATCCAATTACCTGCTAGACAAATTCACCCTAAGAGAACACAAATAGTTCCAAAGTGTCCTAATCTATATATCTCTTCTATAAAGAGGTATTGAATCTTCTATAGTCTCTGACTCTGGCATTAGCATTACCATCTAAACAACCCAAATCAGAAACTCGAAGCAGTAAGTACTCTTTCCTATCTCTCATTAGGTCCTATTAATTACATCATCTTAACCAATCTCATGTGTAGTCCTTGCTCACCAATCATGTTACCGTTGTCTCTAATTTTCACACCCTGTGGACATTATTTCTTCCCATTTGACCTTTGTATATATACAACTTTCAGATCAGTTCAAACTCAATCTTTTAATGAACCTTTCTTGCCTGTTCATTATACATCATATACTATCCACCTTTACTTCCAATAATCTAAAGTGACAGTCTTTTTGTGATTATCTGTGTTCTTTACATGTTTCTAGCATTTGACCTGAATTTCTTAAAATAGATGTTTGTATATCTCTCTTTATAACAGTCTGAACATGCCTTAACACAGGAACCACTATTAGCTTCTTTGGATTATATCTAATCCACAACAGAGTCTTAAACATGTTTGGGGGGTATGTGTTTGTGTGTGTGTGTGTGTGTGTGTGTGTGCCATTCACATGGATAAAACTAAAAATCTAATGCTGCTTTTATAATGCATCATTTTATGTATTATTTATAGCTTTCTAAATTTCTTTAAATACATATATATTTTACATATATACATATATTCTTTGAGATTTATATAGGTTATTTTTGGTTAATGTATAACATCATAAAGTATAAAGAAGATTTACAAATGTATTCAGTTTCACACAGTACATCATTAGTAGAGATATAAAGCTATAAGAGTTCTTATGTAGTGCTATTTCAAATGGAAGAATAAAGTCACAAATATCAGAAATACCAAGACATTTAACTGTGAGATTTGGAAGAATTTTCAATAGATTCCAATAAGGTTGTGAGTGTCTCCATTTAAATTCTGCTTGAGTATTTAAACCATTTAAAACCACCTGTTTGTGCATTCAATTTCTCATGTTGCACACATAAATGTGAGTTTTTGCAAGCAAAAACAGATGCACTTCTAAAATGTGTCAGCACATTTTCAAAAGCCTACTGAAAATGTGTCCTCATATGTCTCCAGACTTTGTTATAACTTACATCAGTGAGCTGTATAAATTGGTTTCTTGAATATCCATTAATGCAAATTACCAGGCCAGGAAAATACCACACAAGGACCTGTAAAATCTCACAAAATATAACATCTTTCCTAGGAAGGAGCTAAAGAAACAAAGTTGAGCTGGCAATTTTTATACTAGAGTGTTCTTGGAGGTAAGGTTGGCTAAATAGAGAAATAAAAATTATACTTTGAAAAAAAAATCATTGCTAGCACTGTCCCTCTTCACCTAAATGCACCAGTTGATGTTGGGTGAGGTGCAAAAGAGCAACTATAATTATACCACAAAAACAGAAAATGTGTTACCATATATTTTATTACAAATACACTGAAATGTGGGGGTGGGGAGGCAGAGAGTAAAATATAAAGTATAATTAGTTGTATTTGGGGGCAAAATATCCATTAGTCTGTATTGCAGAATTTCTAATATGACTAAAAAGAACAAAAAGTAAGAATAGTCAATGTGTAAAACACCTTTCATCTTGCCCAGCTGGTAGTTCTTGGATGAACTCTGTTGTGCTATACCTATCCAAACTGTTACTAGAAGGGAAAAAGTCATATTCAAGTTCCACGAATATAGCCAACCCAGAACTGAAAGAATTTACCTTCCAATTTTAAATGTCCAGTTGGAACATACCATTTGCTATACTCCTCTGCTTTACCAAACTTCTAAAGAAATTATCATATGCATGCCTCTTCTATCCCAAATTTTTACACTGCTTCCTTACATTTTATTGTTAAACTTACACAATAATGGAGATCCACTGAAGTGTAAATTGATATAACAAAAACAGATCAATAATGAGATTCTTATGCAGATGCACTATTAATGGAGTGTTACAAAGTGAAACCTGTAGAGATGTACGGAGAGCATCCTGGCAAAGATATGGATTCAGCTGAGGACTAGACACAGTCTGATCTTTTGTGGAAATGCTAGGGGGAAAAGGATGTCCTTTTGTGTATGCCTGTAGTGGAGTATAAATAAGTCCCTTGTAAGCACGCGCAGGTGAGGACCCACAGCCTGGCAACCCGTTCAATATCGGGGCGCCCTATAACAGAACTCTGCATTATCAATGAACATTTTACTTGAGACAAAGGAATAGGATTTAATTTATCCCTTTATTATACACTGCTCCTAGAGCAACGGTGTAGCATTCTGGCATTTTGCATGAAATGACCCAGTAAACTCATGATGATTCTCAGGATGGTGCTGCTGTGAGCCTTTGGCCTCCAACACTCATGGCACTTTATGTCGGGTGCCCAGTCCAGGGGATAGTATGGGGAGGACATGAGTGGGGGCACCAACCTGCACTTTATACTATCTTTTATCTGAAATTCTCTGAGAAAGAATATTTAGGTTTTTGTGCACATTTTCCTTTGAAAAAACAATGACAGGACACTTCATTCACAGACAGAAAAAAATCAGAGTTAAAACTTCTAGTGCCTTCAAGTTAAGTTTAATTAGCCCTTCAATCAGGTACATAATTTGCAATCTTTCTCAACATTTTCTTTAAGTCTTTCCAATCCATTTTATCCTCAGTCTTAAAACCAAAAGGTTTTTAATTTTTTAATTTAAAATATTTTTATGAAATGACCTCTTGACCACATAATGAATCTATCCTCTTATCTATTAATACCTTCAAATCCTGGGTATTTTAAATTGCTCAAGCCCTATTTGGTCTAGATGATTATTCTGTTACTTGTGATTTTACTCCTAAAAGTCGATAGTATGTTCATTTTAGAATCATGAATTAAGCCATAATCCTAAATAAATTGCTCAATAATAATTTAAGCTTCTGCCGGTTTGATTAAGAATGCTAGGGATTATAAAAAGAGTGCTGATGACCAAGTATATGCAGACAAAAGGCAATATGTTCAAAACTTTTTTTTAAAGTATCCATACTTGGAAAATAATAATATTAGAGATTTTCTAGCACTTTATTAGGAAAGAATGAAGATACTAAAATTAGTTCTAAATAACTATTTAGACACTAAGCAATTTTATAAATAAGCATATGCATATTGTAATGCCGTGTATTAATTTTTAAAATAGCTCTCAAAAGAATGAAAAGATGTATGATTTTATAGTCTCTATTGACGCAGAGAACCAGACATTATATAATTTTTGTGCTATGTTGGTAGGCCTATGTCCCTCCCTCATCCCCTTTTAAAATAGCTATGTTGAGTCTCTGTTTTAAAAATGTGTGTGTATATATAGACACACTTTTTTTCCATAGCTGGAATCAAGATAATGTATTTTTTGTAGGCTTATTTCAAATGCCTCCTCTCTTTTGTATTCTTTCCCTTTCATCATTTTTTTCTTTAGGTTTTTTTCTTCTTTGTCCCAAAATGTTTGGATCTTGTCTCTTTCTCTTGAGGTATAACTTAAAGAGGACTGAAGTAAATTTATTTTAAAACATGATTCTATATCTATACTTCCTTGATTTCTTTCACTGACATTTCTCTTTTTAGAATAAAGTCTAGTCATACAGTTTCTCTGGATTGGTCCCTATTTTTTCCCCATTCTTTCCCTTTATCCCCCACAATTCATCTAAGACTCTCTGTTTCACCTTGTGAAGTAAAATGCTTAGTTGGCTATGGTCATGCACATGGTCAGAGAAACCTAGTTTCAAAAGTAAACTCCATGATTTAGGTTTGAGCAGGCTAGTGAAGCATTCTTCTTGCTACTTCTGAGCTTTCTCATCTTTTTTTTTTTTTTTAAAGATTTATTTTATTTATTTATACAGGCACTGGGTACAGTCAGAGTCACGGGAGGGTGAGAGAATTCACCAGAGCCAGAGCAGAGAGTAGAACAGGCAGAATGACGAAGTTCACTGCTGAGGGGAGCAGCGGACGGCAGGAGAGGTCTGCGCTCCACGTGGGACCCGCCGGTGATCGAACCAGTGCTGCAGAGGCTGCAGACAGCTTTGCAATCCAGCGCTCAACCACTGCGCCACCAGGGAGGCCCTGAGCTTTCTCATCTTTAAATTGAAGGTGTCCATTCAGATTCTTCTTCAATGACATAGGCATGCATACACACAGCTGTCCCTTTTTCTCTAGAGAATAATTCTCTCCTGATGGCAGTTCGCTTATCCAGGTGGTTATCCATCCAGCATGGTTAGTTTTTCCCTAGCAGCAGCTGATGAACAAAGACAGATTCTTGAAAACATACATGTGACCTCATATAACCAGGGGATGTAGCACTGGTAGAGGTTTGTGCTCTGGAGATTTAGACTCACTCCATAGATTAAATCAAAAATAGTCTTACTTTAGGCCACATGTCTCTTAGTTCATTCTCATTCCCTAAGCTGCTTCCCCCATGCCCTTTCAAGTTTTGCTGTAGAGCATTTCTTCAACATATCATCATATATACCCAACTTCCTGTCTCAGATTCTGCTTCTAGGAAATGTGACCGAAGGTTTTGAGATAAGTAGTGGTTCTAAGAAGCAGCCATATAGGAAGTGATTCTGGAGTTGCATCATTTACCAATCAGCAGGCAATGAAAACCACATCATTCCTGGTATTGACAAACCTTGGAAGTGTGATTTATAAGATTTTACCTGTAATGAAAAAGGATGAGGTATAGGAATACAGTTCATATAGTATCACTGACATGTGCAAAGTGTGGCATTCTGGAAATAGTGAAGAAATTGTAAGTGAGTGCTGTGGATTTTGGTGGTTGTTGCTGAATATCATTAATGCTTTAAGAAGGAAAATGACAGGCTCAGGAGAATCAATCATAAATTTAAAACAAAGCATGATAGTCAGAGTGTCTTCTTGGCAGTCTTTAAAGAGACTATTACCTCCTGTTAGTAGAGCTGAAAGCCAGTATTGAATCATCACTAAATTCATACTAGTACAATAATTACTTGTATTAGTAAATGAGTCACTAAAAATAGGTTAAATCAAATTCTGTTTAAAGATTTAGGTAAGTGCAAAACATAGTTTAGACTGATTTCAACTAAAAATTTTAAGTGATCTAGCTGAAAAAGTTGAAAAATATGATCAAAACTTGTAAATAACTGTTTTAAACTAAATGGTCTTCATTTTGCAGGAAAAAAATAATATTGCACATTTTTAATGGCTAAACATTATATGTGAACTCTTTTAATTCTCCCAACTATCCCAAGAGACAGGTGCTACTTCAAAGATCATTGCACAAATGGAAAATGTAAGGTTAACAAAGGTTAAAAATTTTAAACATCAAGCACAATGGCAAATGGAAGAGCAATAACTCAAAATCAAGTCTTCGTTCCACAAATATTATATTGTTTACCTACTTGGTGTTCTCTACTGAACAACTGGAGAATTTTAAAATATTATAGTTTTTTATTGTTTATTTTTCTTTGTTGTGCATGGGGAATATATACTGTCTGAAAACTTTAGAACTTACAGTAGGATACAGGGAAGATTCACCCTGTGAAATGAAAATATAAGTATCATAATGTTTTAGGTTAAATACCACAGTGGTTTAGACCTGGAGGTTAGTAGAAATACTGTTAGTAGAGATACACTGAAGGGTTCACCAGTATTAAAAGTGAATGGGGTAGGGGCCCCCCTAGTGGCGCAGGTAGTTGAGCGCCACACTGTGAAGCTGTCCACAGCCTCTGCAGAGCTGGTTCAATCCCATATGGTGAAGCAGACCTTTCCTGTCTCGCCCGCTGCTCCCCTCAGCAGTGGATTTTGTCAGTCTGCCTGTTCTGTTTCCCACTCTGTCTCCAGTAATCCTTTCACCCTCCCATGCATCTGGCCTGCATCCCGGTTCTTGTATAAAAATAAATAAATCTTTATTTAAAAAAAAGTGAATGGGGTATCCTGGAACACAAATACTCTAAAGGAAAAAACAAAGTAGGGATATGAAATGCATATACATGGCTTCTGATTTACTTTATTGCATAATATGTAGAACTCCTTTTCAGTGTCACTAACTAGCCCCTATCATCTTCATGTGGATGAGATGTACAGACTGGCCCAAAGAATAGTTATCATTGCATGAAACAGATTTCTTTGTCTGATTTTCCTAAGCAGAGGACTTGGAATAGACAGTTTCAGGAGGAGGTCTGATTTTTCACAACAATATGATTGAGAGATCCAGTATGCAGAGTATATTATTCTAATACTTTGTGGATCACATAATTTATCATCAAAACTATGTCATTATTGAGAGTGAAATGGATGTTCTTCATAATTACTTCAGAATAACAGACATAATGAAGGCTATCACAAACTGGAACATATATCTACTTTTTTCTGTGGCTTTAACTTTTCTTATATTCTCCTGTTTCTCTGCTCTTAGGAAGCAAGGATATTGCAATATAACATGGTAGCATCAATTTTATATCTTAGCACAGTAAGTGATTTCAGGACTATGGAGCAACCTCAGGACTTAAGTGTTGACCCATGGACTTATAAACCTGGTATCATGAGGGTAATTCCTTTCACTTCAGAAAAATCCTAGACCATAAGCATTATAAAAGGAGTTGTAGAACAGAAAAGAGAAACTGTTAATGTGATATTACCTAGTATCTTCAGAATATCTATTACTTATTATTATTAATGAGACTTCAACTGCTTTACTTGTCCACATTCCCAGCTGGTGCTTCATAGAGTTATAAAACATTCAAAAAATTAAGTTTTGAACATCTGAAGCAATTAATACAAAACCAATAGGATTCAAATATGAGTAAATGCTTACCTGTGTGATATTTGTCACATCACTTAAATGCTCCATATTTAGCAGCCTCGGTTAAAAATGTATTTTTCTAATATTTATATTGGAAAGTATGGAGTATTTATATTGATAGGCTAATAACACTGAAAAGAAGTAATTATGATATTGTATAGAACTAATTTTATGAATGAGATGAAAGTCACATTTGGAATCATAATTGGCAATTTGTGTTAATCTGGTTCCTCTAAGAAGCAAACACTAAAAGGGGTTCAACGTGAATGGACTTTATAAGGAAATTTCTTATAAAAGAAGATGGCAATGGCCCTGTGAAAGGCTGTGTATACTGTCAAACAACAATGCAAATCTTCCCTGAGAAAAAAGATTGAGGGAGAGATGGTAGAAGTGTCCTAGGCTGTCATGTTTTTCTGAAGAAAATCTGGTGAGGCTCTCAAGAAGAATGAAAAACAGATCAATCACAGAAAACCCCCGCAGAATGGGTTTACCTTAATACTAACATCCTCCTGCTGTGCTCAGACTTAGTTTCAAGCAGTCCACAGGAAGCATGGCTTTGGTGCAAATGTGACAAAGGATCGCAAAGTTTAGGAGCTTCTGCTTCTTCACAAAGATTCAGGGATCAGTCCCTTCATGATTCTCTTGTGTCTTTCCTCCTGAAGTAAAGTTTATTTTGATGAACTATATTTCTCAGTTGATCTCTGGCCTGTCATTGGCACTCATCTTCTTCCTCCTCCATTATCCATTATATCTTCCCCTTATCTTTGGTTATCACCTAAGTAGGTCATGGTGGTTTGCCTGGTGGGACCCTTCATTACAAGGCATTCCTATACTTGATAATTACACCCTTTTCAGTACTGCAGATGTCTACCCACAGGTACATTAGGTTAAAGGAATATCAATAGTTGCTCATGTAGATTTTTCGGGTTAAACACATATTCTTCCCTGTCCCCTTTAGCAGCTCTTAAAAAAAAAAAAAAAAAAAAAAACAGGGCAACCAAAAAACAAACACATGAGAAAACTCCCCATTGCTCAGGGTCAATTACTTGTGCCAGAGTGATGATAATTTTCCTGTTTGCCTACCATTGGCAACAAAGAGGTCCAAGAGCTCTGGTAATAGCTATAACTTACAGTAGGATCCTTGTAAAATGGTGCTTTATATGGATACTATAAGCTCCTGTACTATAAAGTCCAGTGCCAAGAGGACAGAAGGTACAAAATTTCCCTAAGGAGTCATTAGGAATGATGGTTAGAGGGCCACTCCGCTTTTTTTCTTTCAGTTCCTGGGAGTAGGTATCTTTCCTAGTGGGGATATAAGACAAAATAATTTTCTGATCTAGTAAATGAACTGTGACCTGAAAGGATGGTACCTCAATCTTTCATTTGCTATAGATTCAGCTTCATATTTAGGTCTTTTGAGTATACTAGTGAAAGTAAAATATATAAGTGCATTATTATATTATGAAATGTAAAACAAATGAAAAATTTATAACATTATAAATTATATATATATATTATATAATACTGCAATTCTAGAATTGAGAGACAAGTGGTCACCATGAAAATTGAAGACATCAGAGTTGCAGAATATAGAGTGGAGAAGATTATGAACTGATATTTTTAATTAGGTACTGGCATGACAAAATCTGAGTAGAAAGAGCAAATAATAAAGTAAGAGTGCTATAAATAGGTATAATTCATGATTCCATCTTCATCACTTCCTTTAGGCTGCAAAATATACTTTGTTCACTTGCTCTTCCTTGTTACTCATGGATTTTACTCTTAGTTTAAAATCTCCATTTTTTTTTGGGGGGTGCTCCCTTGGTGGCACAAGGGGTTAAGACACAACCTATGAAGCTGTCCACAGCTACTTCAGCATGAGTTCGATCTCCAGCCAAGGAGCTACCAACATGGCACAGCAAACCTCTCCTGACACCCCTACTGCTCCCCTCAGCAGTGTATTTCAGTCAGTCTGCCTGTTCTGTTCCCCACTCTGTCTCTGGTAAATCCTCTCACCCTCCCTCCCCACCTCTGGCTTATCCCTCATAAATAAATCTTTTAAAAATAAAAAAATAGAATCTCCATTATTTTTGTTTTAAAGGCTGATAAAAGCATCATTGACATAAAATGTACCCTACATTTTAAAAATGTTCAAGTTGACAAATTTTGACATATGTGAACATCTATGTAGCAATCCAATTACCATAATGATGATAATGAACATAAATGTCAACTTCCTTATGCACTTAAACTTTATCAATTACCAAGTTTGTCAGTTAATCCCACCCATACTAGTAAAAATTTTATTTGTATATTTTACCAGAAATTTATGAGGAAAGTGTCAGAAATTATGAAATATTGCACAGAAGTCCAATATAAAAATTTAATTGATAGACTGCATTTTCACATAACCACGGCGTCATTTAAACATCTAATGACAATAACTCTCAATGACTATAATAAGCAATGGTCTCAAGATAGTTTAAATAGTTTTCTGCTAATTTATTGTTTAACATATCAAGTCTTATTTTTCTAGGATTGCTTTTAATGCTTAATAAATATGTACTTGTGGGCCTCCCCTGGTGGCGCAGGAGTTGAGTGCCAACTGTGAAGCTGTCCACAGCCTCTGCAGCACCAGTTCGATCCCGGTTGACAGGAGAGGGTCCCGCATGGTGTGGCAGACCTTTCCTGTAGCACACACTGCTCCCCTCAGCAGTGTATTTTGTCAGTCAGCCTGTTCTGTTCCCTGCTCTGTTTCTGGTGAATCCTCTCACCCTCCCGTGAATCTGGCCTGTACCCCAGTTCTTGTATAAATAAATAAATAAATCTTTAAATAAAACTTAAAAAAATATATACTTGAGAAGATTTTTTTCTGAGTGTTAGCTGTTATCTTCATTTTTTATTGTTTTATTGCTTTCATTGTAAATCACGTGTGTTTTAATTAACTGTTTTCCTTTTTATGTTATCATTTGAAGAAATATATCTTTGTGCATTTCTTTCAAAGTTCTATTGAAACTAAATAAACCAAAATTTTATTTGGCTTTTATCATCTTTAATTTTGAATGCACATTTGTAGGTAATTTAATTAATAATTTGGAAAATGTTTCCTGATAAATAATAATAAATATATAGTCTCTTGTATCCTGGCAACCACAGTGGTTGATGAAAAGTATGAGACCTGTCCTTGTGTAAGGAACTCAAGATTTGGCTATGGAAACCTCCAGAATTTTCATTTCAATTATTCTTGTGATTCTGTTAAATCTGACAGCAAAATGTCTGGCTTTTCTATTCACATACTTCACATTGAGTATGCACTTTCAGTCTGAAATTTCCTTTAGTTTTAAGAAGTATATTTTACTTGTGTCCTTTTGCTTAATTCTATAACTGTATTTGGTTGATTTTAGAACTTCTAGTTCTATTCTTGTTTCATCATTTTTTCTATTTTATTTTCATTTCTTTATATGTTTACACCATGAGTTTAAGAAAATTAGGTTCTTCCTACATTGATCAATTTGATCTGCAGTATTGTCCATTTTTCTCTTCTATTAGCTAGATTTTTTCAGTTTATAGTAAATCTAACTATTTTTATAAAAATATATTAACCTAACCACTCAGGAAATTACTTATGTTTATATAATCATTATCTTATTAATTTGATTACCTCAACTGTTAATTCTTAAGTTCATTAATTTTTAACTTAATTACTGCTCATTTTTTGAATTAGTGTTCTGCCCAATTTTTTGAAAATATATTCTTTTGCTTGAAGATTTAATCTCATAACCTTTTCACATTCTTTACATGTTCGTCTATGTATTTTAGGGGTGTGAATCCATATATCTTAGAATCACTTGCCAGCTATTTTCTGGCTAGATAATCACAATGGTTAGAGGAAGAAGACTGCTATCAGCACTAATCCAGCAACATCTGATACCTGTTTTACAAAGACCCTTCCTAGTTGTCTCATCCTAATTTGATAGTTTTCTTGGGATTCATAATCTGAATTGCATAGTACCTCCTCACTTTTGCAGTGCTAGTGGTGGCACCCCTTGTCAAGGTCTTGGTGGCACAGCTATGCAACCTCTCCTTATTGTGGGGTCCATGGAAATAAACAAGCACCTCCCTTGTGTCCTCCAATCCAGCAGATCAGTTGTTTTATTTTCTGCAGTAAGTGAGTTACTTCACTCCTTTCATTTTGTTTCTTGCCAAAATTCATGTAACCAATTCTCTGTATTAAATTCCCTGTGTTTGAAATATGTAAAGTGGTTTCTGTTTCTCTTACTGAACTTGGAATATTACCTGTTTTTCAAAACTTATATAGAGGTGTCAGATAAAGCACAGAAAGCAAAATATAGTATATGATTATACTCAAAAAAGTTCCATTGTTTATCTGAAATTGCAATTGAACAGAGTATTTTGTATTTTTATTTGTTAAACCTGACAGCCTTATGATTTTATTCACTATAATTTGTTCCTTTGAGTGTAGTAGAAAGGTGAGATATATTGTTGAGAAGAATGCACTGTTACTTGTTTTTTTGTATGACGATTCTCACTTTTTCTACAGGTAAGTATCTACCTGAGGAACTGATCTACTGATTCAATTCTAGTGGAAGCATTCGTTGCTTTACCTGCCAGCAAGTATAGATGTTGCAGCAAACCACACAAATCTAAATGTATATCATAAGATATCATTTAATGTTAAATGAAAATTTTCTTCAAATAATCCATGATGATTTACCTGAGTAACTTTTCATTTGAAGATTTATAATTTACTTTTTCTATTCAATTGTGCTGAATACGTACATCTGTTTATACTTCATATGTAAATGCATTTAAATATTTAGCTTAGAAATCTATAAATATATTAAGACCAAATATGCATGCTACCTTGTCCCATAGTGCTGTAGAGAAGATAACTAATTTTCAATTTTTCTTTTAAATTAAGAAAAACAAATGAAATATAAACACACAGCTTGTGATTAATGTGGGACCTTCAATTTAATCAGTCATGCAAGGAATTTTTGGACTTCATGTGCAAGAACTAACAGATATAATGGCACATCCACTCAGAATCAGGAAGCAGATTTAATTAGACAATTAGTATTTTCTATCTCAGTACCCATCTTGATTTGCTTTCTTATTCTGAATTTCAACAGATCTCATGTATAGTATGCCAACATTGAGTTAAATTCTATTCCTATTCCACGAGTGAATCTTATTTGGAGAAGTTAAAATAGAATACTTGATTCTGGAAAATTTAAATTCCATCTCATTACAGATTTCTAGTATCCTTATATTTGTTTACCACAGGTGACAAGATATAAGAAATTTCAGGAAATCTGACAAAAAGTTAAAGATATTGCAACAGTTGATACGATAGAGAGATAATAAGTATCTTTGTAAATACAATACTCTCTTTAAAATGATTCTAAATGTACTAGGGAAATGTTTTACATAAATAGTTTAGCTTTTATTAATTTAATTATGTTTTTCTTATAGAAAAACCTAAGCAAATAATTCACCTACTATAATATTTGTGTTAGACTCAAAGAGAATTATCACCAAACTTAATTAGTGAAACACATAGGCAAATGTCAATTATAAAACTACAAATTACAAAAAATAAATGTTAATCATTTTTATTGGGAAAATATATACAATCTTGATTCCTGTTCTCTAAAATCTAATACAGGTGGAACACACTGTATTTTATTTCTAATAAATTCTAGCAAATATGTTCTTTCTCATTTATTAGAATATAATGACTAACAAATAGCAATAAAATCCCACATCAAGAAATAAGAAATATCAGGGCCTCCCCTGGTGGCGCAGTGGTTGAGTGCTGGGCTGTGAAGCTGCTCTCAGCCTCTGCAGTGCTGGTTCGATCCCTGGCTACAGGCGAGGGTCCCACATGGCGCAACAGACCTCTCCTGCTGTGCCCGCTGCTCCCCTCAGCAGTGTATTTCGTAAGTCTGCCTGTTCTGTTCCCCACTCTGGCTCTGGTGAATTCTCTCACCCTCCCACACTTCTGACTGTACCTAGTGCTTGTTTGAATAAATAAATAAATCTTAAAAAAAAAGAAATAAGAAATATCTCAAATAAGCAATAAAACCTTACACCTTAAGGAATTCAGAAATGAAGAACAAATGAAATAAAAGCCAGTAGAAAAAAGAAATAATAAAAAAAAATTAGAGCAGTGATAAATGTAAGTGTAAAATATAAATATATCAAAGAAACTAAGAGAAGGATCTTTGAAAAGATAAGCAATATAGACAAACCTCTAATTAGGTTGACTAAGAAAAAAAGTAAGAAACTAATAAATAGAATTAGAAATGGAAGAGAAGTTACAACAGAAAAAAACACAATACAAAGGATCATAAGAGACTACTATGAACATCATGTCAACTGAAAACCTGAGAAGGTCAATTGCAGGCAAAGAAATTGAAATAGTAACCAAAAATCTTCTCCAAAAGCCGATGCTGTGACAATTTTACTAGTGAGCTATTTCTTCCAAGTTGAACCAATATCTAAACTTCCCAAACTCTTCTAAAAATTTGAAGAGGTTATGCTTATAAATGTATCTATTAAGGCCAACATTAACCCATAACAATAGAAGCAGAGAAAGCATTTGTTATGATTCACATTCATTTATTATAAAAACTCTCAGCATAATTTTTAAAATTTCAATAAAATGGGGATAGAAGGAACACACCTCAGCATAATAAAGGCAACATATGATAAACTCACAACAAATATCATATTCCAATGTGATTAAATGAAATGTTTCCTGTCAGATCAGGTATAAGACAAAGGTCCCCTTTCACGACTACTGTTAAAGATAGTATCAGGTGTTCTAGCTAGAGCAAACAGGCAAGACAAAGAAAAAAATGAATCCAAATTGGAAAAGAGATAAAACTATTACTATTTGCACACCTATACAACACAAACTATTACATATGGTTAAAAGAAGTAGAAGACACTACAAATGGCAAAATATTCTTTGTACATGTTTTGGAAGAATTGTCATTGTTAAAATGGCCATCTATACTGAAACAATATATTAGTAGCACAATCCTTATCAAATCCCCATGTAATTTTTCAAGGAAATATAACAGATATTACTGAAATTTATTTGGAACCACAAAAGTCCCTCAATAGCTAGCACAATCCTGACAAAAAAGAATGGACATATTATGCTTCTCGACTTCAAACTACAATACAAAGCTATAGTAACCAAAGCAGTATGGTACAAAAGTAGGCAGGCAGATTAATGATAGACTTGAGATCCATAAGTAAACCCACACTTACATGGTCATCTAATTTATGACAAATGAATTAAGAGCATACAAAGGAGAAAAGAAGCTCTCTTCATTAAAGGCATTGGAAAAACTGAATAGTCACATTCAGAAAAATAGAAGTAGACCATTATCCTATAGTACATGCAAAATATAAGTTAAATGGAATTAAAGATCTAGATAAAACATATGACACCATAAAAACAGAAGAAACATAGCCTAAACAATCTGGCATTTTTTTTTCAGTGATGTCCTTGGAATCTCAACTATAATGGCAAAAATTCTAAAATGAAAATAAAGAAATGAGACAACTTCACACTAACAAGCTCTGCACATTTAAATGAACTATCATTAAAATGAGAAGACATCCTATTGTATAGGGGAAAATATCTGTTTATCATATATTCAATTGGAGTTAATATTCAAGATCTAAAAAGACCTCACACAAATCAACAAGAAAAATAACCTAATCAAAAAATGGGCAGAGAAGCTAAATGAACAATACCTCAAATAAGTATACAGATCACTAGAAGGCACATGAAATATGCTCATTTTCACTAATCATCAGGGACGTATCAAAACCACCTTACATCTGTCAAAATAGATTATGTCAAAAAAGCCAGGTAAAAAAGTTAGGAGAGTATTGAAAAAAGGGAAACCTCATACACTGTTCACAGAAATGTAGGTGAGTCCAGCCCCTATGTAGTTTGTAGTCTTCTCAAAATATTGAAAATAGATGTGCCATTTTGGGAGGATGACATTAGAGAAGATTCAATGCCTCACTGACAGGAAAATAATCTGAAAGCTAGGCCAAACCACCGCTACACCTACAGAGTCCTGTGACATGGAAATAACCTACATTCCCAGTGACACATAACTGAATAATAAGATGTAGCATAGATATAATACTGAGGGGAAAAAACATGAAATATTTTTATTTGTGGTAACATGGATAGAACTAAACAATATTATGCTAAAAGTGAAGTAATTAAGAAAGGGAAAGGCAAATACGTTTTTTCACTCAGATGTGACAAATAAAACAAAGGGACAGATGATACAAAACCAAAATAAACCCTGGAAATCGAAATAGAGATTATGGAGGACACAGGGAGCAAAGAGAGGATGCAACCAAGTGGACTGTGATAGAGAATTACTGGTATTTTAGTGGTGATCATGATGTGGTAGCATACATCTGAACAGGTATGAATCTAAACCCCTAAACCATATATATGGTTTAGGGTATCACCTTTAAAAAATAACAAATCATTATAATCATTAAAATAATATTTATAAAACAAAAACAATTATGATGACTAAGATCAAATGTATAAAATCAAAGATTAAATCGTTTCAATATACAAAGCACTCTATAATGGAGAACAGTGTGCAGGACAAGCCGCTGAAGAAAGGAAGCAATGAAAGAATAAATGAGGTAGGGGAGGAATTTCACACATAACAAAAGCATCTGTTCTGCCCCCGATGGAGAATAGCATCTGAAGAACTCCTCAGAAGCATCTCACTTTATAGTGAGGGAGCTGGGTCTAATATACTCCTGCATCTACCAGTACATATTATGGTGAAGGGGTTAGATCTGAAGTGAAATAATTCTCTTCAGCTGAGGATAGTTGCCTAAAAGGGCTAACATCTTGAAATAATTCTGTAATAGGAACTATGTCTGTCAGTACTGAAGGATGCTCTGAGCTGCAAATCTCAACATCTACTATAATATCACACATGCCATATTTGTAAAACCAATAAATATTATGGTTACCACTTGGAAAGAGGGGATAATTAAATAAAGTGAGCAGCTGGAAATTGAAATTTCAGTATAGTTAATAAAGGAGAGAGAAAAACAAGAAAACTCTTGTGATTCTGAAAAATCTAATATAATCTATTGTATTCTGCTCTGATCATAAGACTGGAGTGGCGGATATGGCTAAAGCCATATAACTCTATTTATGAGGTAAGTTAGTTGAAGCTTTGATTAGCACAGTTGGTACAAGTTAAGGAACCTCGATTAAATCAAATAGTTGGCACCTCTTTTCAGTAGTTATGGGATTAAACCAATGAGAAAGTTGAAGAAGATACTGGCATTAAAAAAATCCATATGCTAAAATGACTGATAATGTCTACCAAGTTCAGGCATTACTTACTGTGACTAGACTTTCTGATTATATAGGACACAATTATACAAGAATTTTATCTTTGAAATGTTCAAGCACGCGTACTACTTCTCAAAGTCAGTGTTCACTGTTGCCTTTCATGTGGACACTAATATTTCTTTTCCAAAAACTAAAAATACCAAACCCTTCTATATACCTAGATTAAATCATTGAGCTACTTGGAATCCTATGCTGGTCCTCCTCTAAGGAAGAAGAGACTACAAAGCATGATGCCTAAGATTACCATATTTTTCACTGAGCCCAATAGAGAACTATTTATCTCTTTTAAGGTTAACTCATTACAGTAAGGTATTTTTGAAATGGTAAATGTTCAATTAGGACAGGGTCCAAACAATGAGGATGACGAAAGATTAAAAATGAAATTATAGTCATACACAATTATTTATACTAAATTTACACAAAAATCTGTTTGGAAATACCTTGCCTTAAATTATCATATGTATCATTGTGGGATATAGACTAAGAAGTCAAAGTTACACAGTAATTAAACTTAAAAACCAAAGGCCAGAATCATGTTTTTTGATATAAATAAGCAATATTGAATGAATGTTTAATTAATGTTTTGGGAAGATATAGTCCTCAGTCATAAATTGTACTACATTTTCCTTAAGCAATATAGAGTATGCAAATATGAAACAATTTCTTATCCTATACTCATTCATGTCACATATTATTTAGATATTTTATTTATTTTTTTAAAGATTTATTTATTTATGCACAGAAGAAATGGGGTGTAGGCCAGTTGTGTGGGAGATGAGAGGATTCACCAGAGACAGAGTGGGGAGAACAGGTGTACTGACTGAAACACACTGCAAAAGTGTGCAGTGGGTGAGACAAGAGAGGTCTGCATCATGTGGGTCAGCTCCCTGGCTAGGGATGCAACTCAGGCCATAGTGGTGACAGCACTGCGACTTAACCCCTGGGCCACCAGGGAGGCCCCAATTTTAGATATTTTAAAACATCTATAAATTTAGAGTAGATATACTTTGTAAAATAATATATTTAATATATATTTTCTAACATTTATAGAATGTTTAATGATAGTTAAGTTGCCAAAACTACCAATAAGGAGACAAACACAATTTTACAAATTCTGTTATGAAGTGGTCTTTGGGAATATATACACTTAGCTATTCAGACAAACATATAAACTATTGATGCTTACTAAATACTCTCTCTTAACAAAAAGATGCAGCCTACAACAATCACACAATGGTAAAAAGTAATTAAAAGAATGTCTTTAAAGCTATATATTGTGCTACTGACCAACAAGGTAAGAGCTATGATATCCTTTATGATGATATTCCTCCTTTGGTTTTAAGCACCATGGTTTTGCTATTTTGATAGCAGTTTTAGATAGCATGTAAACAACAGAACCTATCAAATTAAACGCTTACATTATAGTGCGAGATTGCAATCAGTTCTTCAAAAAAAATCTGAGAAGAAATGTCAAATATATACAAATTATCCAAAAAATTAATTTACTTTTGGAATATTAATGAATAAACATCTCATTTTTTATAATCAGTGCATTTTATATTAAATCCATTAAGTTATTTTTCATAATTTTCTTAGTAATTCACTATGAAATTTAACACTTTCTAAAAATAAGACCAAGTAAAAATAAATTAATAAACAGAAGAAGGGACATCATTCTTCTGTATACAAATTAGTTTTTATTTTTATATTTATGGAATGCCAAAAATGTTAGAAAAATTACCCAGGCTTGACTAAAATATAATTACATACTTTTAAAAAAGTATATCACTCTGAAAGTGAATAGATATAAATATACATATTGCTAAATACACAAAGGGATACCAATTTTAGCTTTATAGGAAGGAGATACTAAAATTCTACATCATGGAATAAAATATTTTATTATCTTTTGATGCTGAAAAATATGTTAACATAGCTTTATTGAAAATTTTTGTTTGTTTTTGTTTTTGTTTTTTTATATAGGCTCCATATGTCTATTGGTAAATTCACTTCACAAACAGTCTGGTAGTTTCGCTTTCTGTCACTTTTTAGACTCCTGTACAAGATTAAGACTTTTTTCCCCACAAATCAGTGTTTCCATCCAAAGCGCTGGGTAATTTTGTTGCTGTTAATGATACAGTTGTGAAACAGACAAAATAAAAAAATTCTCTGCACATTTCAGTTCTGTGATTGTTAAAAACTTCTGATTTCCATTGGTCTGACCTGAATAGAGAGAGAATGTGAAGGGAAAGGAAAAGGAGAGGAGCGGAGGGGTGGAAGGGGAGGGGAGAGTAAGGGAGAGCAGGGGAGTGGAGGGGAAAGGAAGGAAAGAAACAAAGAAAGAAAAAAAGGTTCTTTGTTTCAGGAAGTACACAGCAGGGCTGAGTTAGACCAGTGAATCTGAATATTGATGACCATTTATTGTTTTAGTGAACTGAACTACTTCAGTTAACTGAATTTTTTCTTTACTTTCCTCATATGGAAATGTAAATGTTTCTTCATGTGTACAAATTCCTGTCAAAAAAGGATGCTGTTAAGAATTAATGAGCAATTCCATTTAAGGTACTTAACTGTGCTTGATAACTGGCAGATATTTAAATGATTGTTGTTATTATTATAGGTACCTTTATTGTTGCTACCACTTTGGTGCCTTCTTACTAATATTCTTGAAAATAGCTAAACTTTTTTAACTCCTCTCAGTGAAAAAGTAAATATTCAGAAAAAAAATTGAAAACTATATGGAAAGTAGATTCAATAAATTGATCCAATGTATTTTAATCTGACTAGATAGATGTGGCCTTTGATGAAATTGGGAATGCAAGTATTTTAATGACGAAATCATTGTACTGTGTCATTTAAAAAAAAAGTTTATTGACACATGTAGATTAGCTGATAATTCTTTAAAATTAAACATCTAATCTCTAACCTGTCTCATTTTAGATTGTTTAGATAATTGGCTGAAGCCAAGAGGCTAAACAAATTATAGACAATCTCTGTTAAAATCCAAATTTCTACAGCAAAACATGAATGGCTGTCAAAATGAAGCAGAAACATTTTAAAATTTTTCAGTGTTATCATTGGGCACAAACATGGACTGATTTTCACAGACTGTGTTTAGATGGGAAACTGTCATCTTTTTTCCGGTGATATGCTGTTATAGAACAGAAAATGCAACCAAAAAGCTTAAGGACGACACTAGTTAGAAGTCCTGGGTTGTTCGTTCCGTTTTATTCTCTAGGTTAAAAAAATAATAAAAAAAAAAGACTTAGAAAATACATAATGACTTAAAGGATCACATTACAACAAAATAAATTAAACAATAATCATACTGCTTTCTGTGAAGCACAAGACAGTCAGTATTTTACACATACACACACACACACACACCACAAAAGCCAAGGACAGCCCTGTCTGAACTGAATTCTATAACTAAAAACTTCTAAAACAAGTATATCTGAAGTTGTGGGAGTAGGTCCTAATTTTTGACTGAGAAAATTTATTGTATATCATCAGAGGTTTAGGTCCTAGATTAGAATACCCCTGATAAGTGTGAGAGAGGCTCTAACAATATATGTGAAGAGATAACAAAAAGAAGCTTACTCATTTTAATCACCAGCAAGCTGCATCAGCTATTCTTTGAGTAATAACTATCCCTCTCCCCAGATTTAATGTGTAGAGTAAAATCTAATTTCATTTCATCTTTAATTCTTTTCCTATTTCCTATCTATGCTAAAGAGTACTGCTTTCTGCTCTGTAATTTTTTTGTCATATTGGCTTCAATCATTATACAATTTTGTCTGCAATATCACTCTGAATCTCTTATTCTATTTGAAATTAAATTCAGATCTTACAAATATATGCATTTCCCTCTTCAAAACATCTGTGTACTCACATATGCATATACGTGAACCCACATGTAGTTTTGTGTACGAAGAGTCAGTTTTTAAATGAAGTCTAGGTTTTTCATAATAACTACTGAGGTTGACCTGATTAGAATATTGCCAACAGAATGGTATTTCCCACCCTTCATTGCCCTTCATATGTCTTATTAACTTAGTTTACTTTTGAAGCATTTATACATTAATGATTTTATACTCACAATCTAGATAGCTATTCTTTTATAACCACATTTGATTGGATAATTCCTATAGGCTCAGGACACACAATGTTATTCTTCTATAGTATGGTCAGCATTTGGTTGCTACAGATAGTTTCTATAGAGCACAAGTTACTAGAGTTTTCTATTTAACACAAAGTTCACCAATTCTTTTCTATAAACTAGTGAAGTGGGACTTGTCCATTTTTTAGTATCAGTGGAGATGGGTGGTTTCTTACGAAGTGATAATATATTTCGGTGTATACTATCCCTTTACCTGGAAATGTAATATTTAGCCAATGATTATATGGTACATTTTAGTTTGTTAGTTATATTGGGAATTCTCTACTACCGTTTGGTATCTCTCTGCAATCTTCCACCTTGCTATTTGGCCCAGAAAGCTGATTTATATATATATATATATATATATATATATATATATATATATATATATATATGTATGTATGTATATATATATATAATTGTTCTTTTTTCTTTTAAGATTTATTTATTTATTTATTTATTTAAGATTTATTTATGCAAGCACTGGGTACAGTCAGAAGCGTGGGAGGGTGAGAGAATTCACCAGAGCCAGAGCGGAGAGCAGAGCAGGCAGAAGGACCGAGGTACGCTGCTGAGGGGAGTAGCAGGCGGCAGGAGAGGTCTGCGCACCATGTGGGACCCTCCTCCGGTGGCCAGGGAGCAGCTGGGGATTGAACTGGCGCTGCAGAGGCTGCGGGCAGCTTCGCAACCCAGTGCTCAACCGCTGAGCCACCGGGAAGGCCCTATATTATTGTTCTTAGAGTTTACTCTTTTTTTTTTTAAGTTTATTTATTCATGCCTACAAGAACCAAGAACCAAGGTACAGGCCAGATGCGCGGGAGCGTGAGAGGATTCACCAGAGACAGAGTGGGGAACAGAACAGGCAGATTGACTGAAATACACTGCTGAGGGGAGCAGCAGGCAAGTCAGGAAAGGTCTGCCGCACCATGTGGGATTTGCTGGTGGCAGGGATTGAACCCGTGCTAGATACGCTGTGGACAGCTTCACAGCACTGCGCTCAACCGACTGCGCCACCAGGGTAGACTCCTGAAAGCAGATTTTTTTTGATTTACATCAGTTTAAAGCTTTGCTTTCTGGTTTCTACTTTGTCTGACCAGTGGGAACTACCAAAGTGGGTTGGTGGTTAATAAGAAAGACAAGTTTGAGGATTTATTTATAAGATTAGATTTCTCATCACCTGGCTATGAATTGACCAGGTGGAGTATTTTTTTTCTAAGAATTTGGCATTCTTTTCCTGAGTTGTATGTGTTAAAGATTTCTGGTGTCAACTTTTCCTGTCTCTTCTCACATAGAGGAGGGTGAAGCTTTCTGCTAAAACCATAGGATACCTCACCACTCCTTGTTAGTATTTCTTAACCCTGCCAACACCTTTGTAGAAAAATAATCCAAATAGTAATATATCTTGATACACCCCCTTTGAGTGTGACAGGTGTTTTCTTCCAGGAGCCTAATAATAAGTAGGTTGTATTCATTAATTTTTTCTCTAAAATTTTTGCTGAAAGTCATTTTTTACAAAAATTTGAAGGCTAATTTTACAGCACCTCATTTTTGTATTTCATATTCTCAAGTATGGATATTTCTGTTTAGTATGTCAAAAACTTTCTATTTTGTTATTTTGGGTTACTTCCAAAGCAAAGTGGAACAGTGGTTATCATACAGCAACTTTAAGTTTGATAGGCAAAGATAAGGTTTAGTAGTTTCCTCCTAATTAATAAAAGTACAAAAACATTCATTGCTATCATCCTAGTCATGATTAAATGTTGCTTTAAATAGATGTTTTTTAAGTACTGCAACTCTGGTATCTCTCTCTGTGAACCTAGTTTTCTATCTCAGTGATGTTTCCAATGTATTTTATCCCACCCCCTAACATTTTTTCCATGCTACTAAATCAAACTTGAATTATAGTGCAATTTCATTGCTCACAGATGTGGATCATTTTCTTGTCCAAAGATATTTTAAAACTCTTGGGTTAGAAACCCCTAATTAATCAAGAAGACAAAATATGTAGGAAAAACTGTGTAAGATGGATAAAATATATATGTAAGAAGTCATGGAAAAAATTTGGTTTCCTTTACACTCAGGAAGACAAATGTAAAACATGATACATCAGTTAAAAATTAAATTAAATGACAACTGAAGGAAAGTTAAAATTTTAAATAATCAGTCTAAAATAAAATGGTTTGGTATGTAATTGTTGTTACACAGATACCCAAATTCAATAATTATTATTTTGCCCACAAATAACTCCAAGGGTCATATAACAAAGGGCATTATTGCATAGTTCTTTGAGTTCAAATATTTACAGAATTCCATTATGGCAAAGTCAAATAACTAAACCAAAACCAATCCAAACAGGCATTTCCATCTGCAGATCATGCAAAAAAATCAAGAACATCTAGCAATGTAATAATCATATCCTGATGCCAATATATTTAAGTTGACACTAACTGATACTGAACTTCTTTAATGCACAAGTTACATTTGTGATTTAAGTGCTACCCTAAATCTCATTTATTTTATGCTGAGGTTTTAGTAACAACCTGAAGAAATTTCAGAATAAAAAAGATGCTCAAACTTTACTTAGCTGGGTTGAGTCATCTTTGTAACCCTTAGAAAAGCCATCAGTGTTTGAACAAGAGTTGAAGTATTGGGAGGAAATGTCTGAGTTACACCTTGTAAGTGATGAATAAATAAGATTAAAGTAAGTCTATATTGCTTTTTTAAAACCTAAATCTCTATCTGAAGATAAATCTATGGAGTACTATCTTGCCAAACATCTCTATTAATGTAAAATGGCAAAATGAATGAAACATTTTATCAGAAATAAATACATGTCTTCAGGAATGAAAAACATCAACATCCTATGTTGTTTGTTTTTAATAATATATGTCAGTCAATATCCTATGATTGAAAAAAAAAAAAGAAAAGAAAAAGCCTGCAATTTCAAACAGATTAGACACAGCAAGCTACGAAAATGACGATGGACAGAATTGTTCACAGGAAAATACTCTTCCTCTTTCTAACTAAGAATAAGCAGAGTCGCATTTGTGGAAACTTAACTAAGCAGAAACCTGCAGTGTCTGCTCAGAGATGCTGACCTGCCAGCTGGAAAGAGCACTGAGTTTAAAGGGTTTAAGCTCTCAAAGAAGCCAAGACTTGGCTGATCATCTTGGGCTCAGCATATTGTGAAGCATATGAACATTCCCTTCAAAACTGGCAGGGAAAAAGGAAGGAGAATTTAAAGTCTAAACACAGTAGTCAGTTAAAATTCAAAGAATTGTAAGTGTTGTTTTCTCTGAAGCATTTGGTAATACTCTAAGCTATTGAACAAGGCAATAAATGGTTTTCTTTTGATGGAAAGAAGAACAGCTCACCTTTAGATTAGTGCACTGAAATCTAGTAACAGGCAAAAAGAGAGAACACACACATAGCCTATTCTACTTTGAAGTAAAGAAGTTTGTTTTATTTTCTTAATGTATTCTAGGGTTTTTTGCTATCTGCAGAAGTTGATTTGTATTATTTATTAACATTTTTAACAAAAACATATGTAAGTTAAATATATTTTAGTAGGATATTACTATTCCAATGAATAAATTACAAAAGCATATTTTTCCAAATGAATATGTGCAATAGCCAAAAAGTAACAATGACATATTAATTATTACTATTGCACATTAGAAGAAAAACATTGGCTGGGCTCCAATACTTAAAATATTAATATCTACTTTATTTTATTTTCTGAGTTAACATTTCTGTTTGTTTTGTATGTGCCGTCTAGAGATGCCCCTCACTCCTGGGAATGTAAGATCATGTTGCCAGCGTCTCAAACTGACAGAATTCTGATTTATTGCATCAATACAAAAAACAATACTAAAGATAGTCAAAGTTCACTGCTCCTGGGCACTTCATAGCTGGAGCCTGCTGGTCAGACACTGCCCATATACCTGCCATCAGCATTTCTCCTGATGACATCCAGAACTACTGAGTGACAAGTTTTGAACTGAAGGCTTATCGGTCACTGACATGTTTTTTGAGAGGTATTTGAATGAAGCATTCAGTAAAGATATCATGAACACTCTTTTGCATTATATTTGGATTCTCATCTAGACTAAAAGGGAATGTACAAACAATGTTTTCCTCAAGGAAATGAGAAACACATGAAAATGAAATACAGATATTATACCAGATTCAACACCAAATAGTTTCAAAACATACATATGAATGTTAACATTTTATTAAAGTTTGCAATCCTATTTTATCAGTTACTGTGTTTACTACTAGGTAGGCCTTGTTCTTAGTTTAACTCTTTAAACCTACTCTATTTCAGCTTTTGATTAAATCTAAATACTGTTTCAAATATAATTATTTTTCTAGAAATAAAAGCAGAATATAATAGTTTATAAAATTTCTACCAAGTTTAGTGGCACTAACTACATTGGTAGAGCAGAAAAAACAAATTTATTTTAAAGTAATACTTTACTTTAAACACAAACTGCAGAAAAGAAAGGGTAGGATTTGTTGATTACCTCTGATCAGTAAATCCCATGCTATTTTAAATGGCTCCTGTTTGTGAAATAGAAAATCCTTTCTTAAGAAATAAGTTTTCTTTCCAATATGCTCTTGCTCAAAGTCTTTTCAGCTGAGTTGTTTTCACTGTGCCACACTGAAGTTTTTATAAATTGTTTATGGGTGTCAAAGTTCCTTAATAGTTCAGTTGGACTATTTACTCTCCAAGCAATAGTAAGTGGGCAACAACATATCTGTCAATGTTAAAAGTTGATCTGCCAACTTTTAATGCAATAGCTCAAGTAGGAGAGGCAGTTCGGTGGGAAAGCAAACTGTCTAGTATTTGACAAGATTTGGTTTGTCAACAACATGGGTAAAGTTGTTTGTCATGATACATTCTTTCTCCATCATACTCTCAGACCTGTGTCAAAATGTATATCCTCACCTGGAATCAAGCTGCTGAATAATTTTTACATTTTGTAAGGAAAGCTATGTTTAATAACGGTAAATTATATTAAAGGGAGTATTTACACAATGATTTTCAATCAAACTGTGATTGCAAATAATAAAGAATGCTGACTGCTTTTTACATACAATAGTAAATTCCCTCATCAAGTCATAAGAAAAAAATCTGATGTGTTAAAAAAGAAAAAAATGTTATCATATGAAATTCACTTCCCCCAACTAAGGAAAAGTGCAAACACTGTGCAACTGAAGGGATTTCTCTGCAGTCTGAAATGGCTGTATTATTTGGCTGTAAATCTCCCTCACATAATGCCCGGGGTCTTGCTTGCAGGGCTGTAATGAAGTTACACTGCCTGAATGAAAATTTTAAGAACAAATTAGAAGAGAGGATCTTGCTGGTATCCATGATTCATGGCAGTGCTTATCAGTAGGAGGTATGGAGGTGTCACTTTAAGAACTCCCAACCTCTTTGTCCAGGCCACCATGTTTTACTCTAATGTCAATATTGCAGGGGAAATGAATGCTAAACTGTAACAGTCACAGTTAGCGTGGGACATGTTTGTAACACATGCACAGAGAAATTTACATCAGGAAAACTGTGACCCATAACCTAGTGACTTGGTAGATAGTTCTTATCTTCTGACTGATTCAGTAGCAACAGCATATTTTTGTATGTGGTGACCTCATTGATCTTGAGAGTGTCTTCTACATGGATGTATAGATATTAAATTACTCTGTGACAGGAATCAGTATATGTAATAACCCTCTGGTATCAAATTTAAGATGAAGTTCCAATCCAACACAAATTTACAAATTACTTAGTAAAAAGAAGTTGTGAACTAAGACTTCATTTATTTGATCTTTGTAGTAAATCAGGTGAAGATCGATATCCTTTTCTATTATTGTTCAAAATGACAATACAATATTTTATACCAAGTATATGTTATACTATAATGACATTAAAAATGTAGGTTTGCTTAATATGATTTTATAGAAATAAAAACCCTATGTACTGAAATCAACCTAAGACACAAATTCATAAACTGCTAATTTTACATCATTTTATCAAAATATTTTTAACTAAATTTCTATAAATCTAATTTTCTAATTTTTGAGTGACAGTGCCAGAGCTATAACATTGCAAAATTCAGTCATCACCTCCTCTGTGTACCTGAGCTCAATGTTTTATGCATGTAAAATTTTTGCACATCCATGGATACTGAAAGATGAGATAGCAAGATCTTTTAAAGAGAATTAGAAATGCATTATATACCTAGCTAAGAAGAAAGGGGGGCTGGTACTCAAATAATGACATAATGTTAATGACAAACACAATCTCATCAGTAGGAAAGAAAGTGATTCTAAGCACTCAGTATTCAAAACATATTCAATCAATGGAAAAACTGATACTTATCAAGTTTCAAAATCTGATCCTTGACTCTGCTGAGAAACATCACAAACTAACAGGCTAAATGCTATCTTCTCCCATGTTATCTACTTAGGCTTCTTCAGAAGCCTTTTCCAGTACAGCAACAGTGTTCTCTGGATATTAAGATCTGGAGAAATGACACCATCATGTATCCAAAATAGTAACTAAAGGGAGATCACATAGATTTCTCAAACAATCCCGATGACTTGTTTCCCTTTAAAAACTTTTTGAAAATTGCCACTCACCTTTTCTCAGTTTTTTATCCATATTACAAGTACATAGGAAAATATATGTACTAAATTTGGAAGTGATCATTCCAGTGTAACAATTACCTCCATCAATTATTATAGGGAGGTTCAATTTCAGTTAAGCATTTGCAATATTTTGTATTTTTACAGTGCTATTGTGTTCACAATATAATGGTCACTCAGCATTTATTATGTATGTTCCTCTTTTTCCTCAAATTATGTATACTGAGGTAAAGTTGATTTACACTTTTGCATCTGCTCTAGGGGCTATAGGTTCAAACCCCTACAAATGCGTACTTTCACACCCTACCCACCATCAGCACCTCAACAATCCTCTACCATGTTCCAATGGCCCCCCCACAACCACCTTACCTCCATATCTGTTTGAGTGCCTCAGTTTGATGTTAAGAGTTTATTATTTTTTATGATTGACTCTTTGTTATATTTCTCTATATTCCACATATAAGTGAAACCATCTACATTTCTTTCTCCTTCTGATTTATTTTACTTAGTATTTTCCTCTCCAATTCTACCCATACTCTCCAATTCTAAACCAAAAGCTCACCCCTTTTTGGTTTAATAGTATTCCATTTATAGGTATATATAACATTTTTCTGATTTACTCCGCAGGAGATGTCTGCACGCCATGTGGGATCCTCGCCCTGCGGCCGGGGACTGAACCGGCACTGCAGAGGCTGCAGGCAGTTTCGCAACCCAGAGCTCAACTGCTGTGCCACTGGGGAGGCCCTATTTAATAACATTTTTAAGATTGCCATAATATGTGAATTTGTTATTAGATATAGTTTGTTCACACATTTGTTTTTATTTTGTTTTAAAATGAAAAAAATAAAATCTCATAATCAAGAACTTGAGAATAGAACAATAGCGTCCTTTTAGCTAAACTCATTTCCTTGCTATAAAAGAAAAAAGGGGGAAACTTTAATAAACAGAATTAGAAATGAAGGAGGAGAAGCAGTCACACATGACATGGAACTAGAAAGGATCATGTTGACAGCTACACAGCAATACATTTGATAACCTTGAATAATGTGCCTAGTACACCATAATTTCCCAAGACTAAAGCAGAAAAAACAAAACAAAACAAAAAACAGATCACAATCATATAAATTGAATCAGTGATAAAAATTATCCCCAATAACAAAAGCCCTAGACCAGACAGCTTTACAAGCAGAAATTATGTGCATTTTTGCTTAAATTATTTCTAAAAATCCAGAAGAGTAAGTACTCCGTAGTATATCTTACAATGCCAACATTATTCTAATACTAAAACCAGAGGAAGATAGTACAATAAAGAATACTTCAGACCAATATCCTTGATGAATATTGATGTAAACATTTTCACAATTTATGACAAATCAAATTCAATAATAAATTACAATGATTATACATAATGATCAAGTGGGATTTATCCCAGGAATACAAGGATGATTGAATGTGTGTAAGTCTATCAATGTAATGTATTATATAAACAGAAGAAAATATAATAATCATAATATCAGTAGCTGCAAAGAAAAGATTTGATAAACTACAGAACTCATATATCATAAGAAGTTGTGAACAGGAAGAACCTACTTCAACATAATAAATACGGTCCTTTATATCAAATATCACCTATAGCTAAAATAATACTTAATGATGAAAGCCTAACAGCTTTCCTTTTAAGAGTTGTAATAAGACAATGATGCCCGTTATCCCACTATAATAACTTTTAATTTAGTATTAAAGTTTTAGCTAGAGTAGTGGACAACAGGAAACCAGGTTGAAACTATCATTATTTGTGGACAATATAATACTATATATAGAAAACACTAAAGTTTCCCCCCAAAAAAACTACTAGAGGGTCTCCCTGGTGGCGCAAGTGATTAAGACGCAACCTATGAAGCTGTCTGTGGCCACTGCAGTAGGAGTTCGATCCCAGCCAGAGAGCTACACACATGGCACAGCAGATCTCTCCTGACTTGCCCCTTCTTCTCTTCAGCAGTGTATTTCAGTCAATATGCCTGTTCTGTTCCGCACTCTGTCTCTGGTAAACCCTCTTAGGCCCTGAACCTTTGGCCTGTACCCCAGTTCTTGTATGCATAAAAAAAATATTTTTTAAACAAGAAAAACTACTAGAAATAATGAATACAACAAAGTGGTAGGTTATAAAATCAACTACAAAAATCTGTTGCATTTTTATGTGCAAAAAATGAACATGAAGAAGAAAATAATTCCGTTCATTTGATTGTATAAAAAAATATCATATATTTATAAACTGGCCTAACAAAGTAGATGAAGAACTTTTACAATGAAAACAAGACATTACTAATGGATACAGATCATGACATAAGAATATGGAAAGATATTACACGCTCATGGATTGGGAGAATCAATATAGTTAAAATGACTATTCTATCAAAAGAAATAGATAAATTTGATGAAATCCCTATCAAAATACTAACAATAATCTTTATAGAAATAGTACAAAAGTATTAAACTTTATATAGAATCATAAAAGATCAGGCCTCCCCAGTGGCACAGTGGTTGAGCGCTGGGTTGTGAGGCTGTCCGCAGCCTCTGCAGCGATGGTTCGATCCCTGGCCGCCGGGCGAAGGTCCTACATGGCGCGCAGACCTCTCCTGCCGCCTGCTGCTCCACTCAGCATTTCAGTCCTTCAGCCTGTTCTGGTCCCTGCTCTGGCTCTGGTGAATTCTTTTACCCTCCCGTGCTTCTGACTGTACCCAGTGCTTGTATAAATAAATAAACAAACAAACAAACAAACAAACAAATAAATATATTTTTTTAAAAAAAGCTAAAAAAAAATCATAAAAGATCCTGAATAGTTAAATCAATCTTGAGGAGAAAAATGGAAGTATGATGTTATATGACAATAAATTATATTATAAAGCAACTGTAATTAAAACAATATATTATGAAATGAAAATAGACTTTTGGATCAATGGAACAAAACTGAAAGTCCAGTGATAAACACCTCTCTCTCTCTCTCTCTCTCTCTCTCTCCACATATATATATATATATAAATAATTATCTCTCTATATAATTAATTCTCTCTATATAATTAATTCGTGATAAAGGAATCATGATCATATAAGGGGGAAAGGAAAGTCTCTTTAATAAATGCTGCTATGAAAACTGAATAGATACATGTAAAAGAATGAGACTGGATCACTCTGTCACTTCATTGAAAAGCAGATTCAAATTGATTAAAGACTTAGATATAAGGTCTATAACGATAAATGGTACAGAAGGAAACTATGGCAATACAGTTTATGGCATCAATGATAAAGTTGTCTTTGGAAACTTGATTCCTATGGCATGGGAACTAAAAGCAAAAATAAATAACTGTGACTAACTCAAATAAAAACTTTTTAAACAGCAAATGAAAATCAAGGTAGAATCAAATGATGTCCTACTGAACAAAAGAAAATGTTCACACATTACACAAATAGCAGTGGGTCATATCTAAGATTTATAACAAACTTAATTTAACAAAAATAAAAGTAAACAGCTGATTATAAGTATGCAGCAGATCTGAATAAACAAAGAGGATATCCAAAAGATCAAGCTATATGGAGAATGTACATCACCACTTTTCATGAGTGGCATGAAAGATAAAAAAAAAAATGAAATATAACACCAGTGATATTGGTGCATATTAAAAAGACCCAAGCAACAAGTGCTAGTAAGGACGTGGAAAAGAGGAACTCTGTTCCTCTGCTGGTGGGGATGCAAACTGGTACACTCATTTTGGATTAGTATTCCATTATGTCGATACTACTTGTGCAAGTTCTTAATGGGGGGATTTTTTTTTCCAGTTTTTTTAGTGTTCAGTATTATGCTGGCTATTTGTGATATTTCACATTTATTATATTGTGGCAGGTTCCTTATATTTCAATCTTGTTTAGAATTTGTACATAAGTGGGTCCTGAATCTTTTGTTTCCTTTCAATTTTTTATGGGTTTTAATAGGGAAGAACTTTCCCTATTAAATTTTCCTATTACATTGCACTGGTTAGAGTAATAGAGGAACTTGTGCTGGAAGGGATTAGTAGGAATAAAAGAGGTTCGATCACCTCTGGTAGACACAGGAATCTGGACTTCCTACTGTGTTGTGGGTACAAGGGTTATGTGGTGGTAACCACAGTGATTCCTTCCTCCAGACAAATACCTCAGTCATAGTGTCTCTTACCATCTCATGTTGTACTGCCCATTATCACTTTCTCTATAGGCTATTTTTAAGCAATAGATGCAGTGGTAGGCCTGGATTACAGCTGACAGGGCTCACGGGTTAGGAGGGAGTCTTATCTGGGGCATCCACTCTCACTGTTGGTAGGTGCTGGAGCTCTAATTTGTTCAAATACTCCTCTTTGGGGGGGTGAAAGGTGTTCTGGATATCTCAGTCTGAGGTAGGTTGTGTAAAGTGTTTTGGATATCTTCTCCCAGGCTTCCAGTAGTAGCCTTTTCTACAGAGGCTCTGACCCAATTCAGGTGACAGCTCTGCTGTGTTAAGAGCCTCTGCTTCAAGTCAGTAGTCCACATTCTGTGCCACAATCTCCACAGCTCTTTCGCAAAACACCTTCCATCATAGGTGACTCTCTAAGCATTCTTTTTTTTTTTTTTAAAGATTTATTTATACAAGCACTAGGTACAGTCAGAAGTGTGGGAGGGTGAGAGAATTCACCAGAGCCAGAGGGAATTGCAGAGCAGGCAGTCTGACCAAGTACACAGCTGAGGGGAGCAGTGGGCGTGGCAGAAGAGGTCTGCCTGCCATGTGGGACCCTCGCCAGCGGCCAGGGATCAAACTGGAGCTTCAGAGGCTACAGGCAGCTTTGCAGCCCAGAGCTCAACCACTGCGCCACCAGGGGAGGCCCTCTCTAAGCATTGTTTAACTAGTAGAGTGCAAGGTTTTAGGAACATCAATGTTGACATCTGCCTGGGTCAGTAATTGTAGTGGGTCTGCACAACAGCCATTCCTCCCAATTGTGGGTTGTACTGACCATTATCACTCTAAAAGTTCACTTAAAGTTTTCCTACCCTTTTCCAATGGATGGATGCTCCTATTGTGTACTGTAATTGTCAGTTTTCCCCTCAGGGTGTCTGGCTTTGTTTTATAGCAGTACTTTGGTATCTGGAGGAAGTAAAACCTGCATCTTCACTCTACTACCATCTTGCCAGATGCAACATTTAGTTATTTTTAAATAAGCAATAAATAAATCAGTGATGATTTGAACAATTATTGAATGTAATTTGGTTAGAAATTCACTAGCTACCAAAGACCCTAAGAGAATTCTCCGAATGTAGAGTAGCCAAAGTAGGATTGACATGCCATCAATGATTTTTTCTTTTACTTTTGCCTTATTTATTTATTTATATGATTTTACCATTAATGTAATTGCAGCAGAGAGATAAGTATAGAAGTGTTAAGTATGAATAGGTTAGCTTGGCTATAGTGGACTGCAAGGAAAAAAAAATATTTTTGATTATAATTTAATGATATCACAGCTTTGGAAAAATACAAGTGCTTTCCAGTATACAGAGGATTTTCATAGAAAATTTATGCATACACTGCCAATTTCTTTTCTATCACTGTCATAGAAAAATGTTTCATAAAAACACACATTTCTTTTGGGAAGGAACAGTTTGTGATGAGATAGTAAAACTCTAAAGTTTGTTGTTGTTTTTTTTTTTTTTTTTGTCTGATGCAAAGAGAAAGCAGAGAAAAAAAAAGAGTGCTCTTTAAAATACTTACATTAGCCCACATCATTATTTTCAGAAATCAAGAAAATTTGCAAGTATGTATCTATGCAGAGAGATATGGGGAGCAACTATGATTCCTCACAAAACTTAAATGAACCTCTTTTTTAACTTCTTTAGTCAAAATCTATCCTGAACAAAGGAAGAGGAGAAAATATAGCAATAACATCAAAAAAACAGAAGCCTGGATGTACTATTTAAACTTGTTATGGTGATGAGAGAATGATAAATAAGATAAAAATTACTTGGAGCTTATTTTGGCTCTCCCTACCTGCCTACTGATTGCCACAATCACCTTGGAATAGTCATTATCTGCTCCCTTCTGCTGAGGTCATTGGGCCTATGGGGACATTCCAAATTCCTTTGGGTGAGGTACTGAAAGACAAAGGTGAAAGGTAATTGATTTTCTATGATTTTTTTGGTACTAGTAACTAAAAAAATAAACATTACCTTCTCCAGCTGCTGCTTTTCTTTAGAATATTAAGGTGAAGTCCTAAAACTGACCTTGTGGAAATGCTAGCAAATGTGTCCAGTTAATTATGGTTTGATGGGAACAGAAGGTCACCATCCTAAATCTCAATTCTCCACTACCTTCTTGAATTCATTTGGACCAGGTGCTAGCCTTTAACTCCCTAAAGTATATTTCAAATCAAAATAGTTGTCAGGCCCAAGAAAATAAGAACTTCTGGAGTAAATGAAACTAGATACTGAAAGATAATTATTTACTTTTAAAGGGAAAAAGGATGGGGCATATGCATCATCTAAATTAGAAATATTAAAAAAATCTAAACAAATTTTTAAATGAGTGAATTATATCAGCAAATTTAAAAAATATATGAAAAATCATTCAAAAAACATGGAAATATTAGTTGTAGAAATATATTAAAGATAAGATGAATGTAGATGGAATTTAGCTTATTCATGTTAAGGAATTCTCTCAGTAGGAAACTTAAAAGATAATGAGAAAATGTAAAATTTAAGACATAAGAATATACAAACAGAAACACAACATACAGATAAATTTTTAAGAGAACTAAATGGGGAGTTATTTGAAATTGAGTTGAGATAAATTGAAAATAATTTTCCTGAATTAAAAAAAAGGTAGATTAAGCTGTATATGAAAGTACAAAATGCTAAAAAGAGCCACCAACAGTGACAAAAAGAAAAGTGTTTACCTTACAAGTTACTGTAAAATATTATAACTAAGAGGTAGAGGTATGGGTGAAGGGATAGACTGAATTGATCAGAGGGATCATATAAGTGGCATTTACTTGACACTTTGAGAAATGATACAAGATTAATGGAGAAATGAAAAATTATTCAATAGATGGATCTGGGAAAAAATCCTCTCATACATCTCAAACACAAAAATAAACCCTGACTGGATTAAGAAACTTTTAGAAGGAAACACAATGTATCTCTTTCTGACTTTGTCAAAGAGATTTTAATAAGTGCAAAAGTAATTTTAATGGAAAGCATTAAATACAGCATTTAAATAAAAATTAATTCATACAAAGACATCTAAAGAGTGTAGAATATGTTCTATAAGGCAGAACATATTTGTAATATATAATCACGAATTATTGTGAATGTTTATAAATTAAAAATTTTCTGAAGGTTAATTTAATTTTTTTTTCTTTAAAGATTTATTTTATTTCTACAAGAGCCAGGGTACAGTCCAGATGTGCGGGAGGGTGAGAGGATTCACCAGAGACAGAGCGGGAAACAGAACGGGCAGACTGATGAAAATACAATGCTGAAGGGAGCAGTGGGCGAGACAGGAGAGGTCTGCTTGCCATGTGGGTTGCTCCGAGGCTGGCCCGGACGGAACTCATGCTGTAGAGGTTGCAGATTGCTTTACAGTGCGGTGCTTAACCCCTTGCACCACCAGGGAGGCCCCATTTCATAGATTTCAAACAAGTAAAAATTAACTGTAGATTTAGTTATTTATATAAATTTAAAAATTTACTCTAAATGGAAGACTGGGATGAGTTATGGAGGTTTATAAATTACATATGACTAATAGAGAGTATTGTTTTACTTTTTGAGGTGAATGATATATACCTGATTATTTAATATATTACAGTTTATCATTGAAATACATAAAATAGACCATTAAAAAGCACTGCAGCTAGACTAATGACATAATGTGCCATAAATAAAGATTATAATTAATTCAGTTAATAATATAACTGAGGGGAGAAAAACAAAGATAAATAAACTAACTTGTGTCTTCAACATCTTTAATTTTTTGCTGTATTTAACATTAAATGCAAACCTATTTTAATCTAAAAATTTAATGGATTTTTTCACTCACTAAAACTCATACATTTAATTATTTTTAAAAACAATTAAGAGGTTATAATGATTTATCTTTTCAAAAAAAAGAAAATTAAAATCAATGGAACATATATCTAAGAAAATATAGTTATAATGACTACTTTTTAGTTATAAACAAAGTTGCTATTGTCTGTTTCAAACTGGTGATACACCCCTGATTTAATCATTAAAATGCATCTTTTATAATCTACATTCCTCAAAAATGTCATTATAAAACAAGTAACTGATTACAGTTAGAAAAGCTACCTTTTGCCTCTTTTATTGAGATTTACTTCACATACTATAAAATTCATCTATTGAGTGTACAATTTAGTTGTTTTTTAGTAAGTTGACAAAAGTTTACAACCAGTACCACTATCTAATTTCAGTTGGTAATTTTCATTACCATACCCATTAGCAACATCTCCTGTTCTTCCCTGCTTGCTCCTGACAACTACTAATCTTCTGCCTGTCACTATGGACTTGCCTACACTAGATATTTCTGTATCAATGAAATCACGCAATATGGAACCTTCTCTATCCTACTTCTTCCACTTAGCATAATATTTTCAAGTTTCACCTACTTAGCACTAAGAATTGTATGCATGATTCTCCATTGTACGGATATATTAGTTCTGCTTATTTCTATAGCTGTTGATGGATAATAGTGTTGTTTTTGTATTTTGTTTCATAGAAATAATGCTTCTTTAAACATTTGTGTACAAGTTCTTTGAAGGACAATCGTCAATTATCTTGAGCATATACCTTAGAGTGGAATTGTTGGGTCATACTTTATGTAAGACTTATTGTTTCCTTTAATTTCTGTCTGGTGACCACTCTATTAGTGAAGATGGGGTATTGATGTCCCCAACCCACCTATTGTGTTTCTGCCAATGTCTGTTTTCATATTTGATAATAACTGCATTATATATTTTGATGAGCATTCCTTTGGTGACTAGATAGTGATGCTTATGCTGATGTTATTACACTTGATAAAGTGTCTACCCATTTTAGCTGGAAATCTGTTTTATTTAATATGTAAGGCTGTCCATTCTTTTCTTTGGGTTCCATTTGCTTGCTGGATTGTTTTCTTATCTTTTACTCTGAGCCTCTGCTAACATTTTGATCTCAGATGTGTTTCCCAAAGACAGCAAAAAGCTGGGTTTTGTTTTCTGGTCCAGCCAGCCACACTGTGCCTTTTGATTGGTGGGTTCAGTTCATTTGCATTTAGGGTGATTATTGATATATGAGAGTATGCTAATGACATTTGGCCTTAGTTTTCTATATACTTTCTTGTTGAGTTTTTTTGGATATGCTCTTTGATTTTATACAAGTGCTCCTATCAACATTTCTTGGAGGAGAGGTATAATGTTTGCATATGCTTTCTCTTTTTCTTTTTTTTTTTCTGAGAAGACCTTTATTTATACATATATAAAGGAGAGTCTTGCAGGATATGGTATACCTCTCGTCTTGCAATTTTTTAAGTATTTTGAAAATGACTTCCCATTCTCTCCTTGCCCACAGTATTTTCTCAGAAAAGTAATATATAAGCCTAAAAAAGTACTTTTACAGGTCAAGAGGTCATCTGTTTGATTTGTCCTCCTAGATAGATTCAATATGCTTTCTTTTTTGGTCTGTAACTCTTGGAAGTTTCACAATTATGTGGCTTGGTATAGATCTCATTGCACTGAGGTATCCTTGTTTTCTTTTATCTTCATGGATTTGCACACTTAGTTCCTACTACCAATTTAGGAAGCTTTCCTCTTATTCTTTGAATAATTTCTATTGCCTTATCTATCTCTTTCCATATGGCAATGTAAGAAAAGTAAGTATTCTTATAGTGCCTTTCCTCATGGAGTTACAAAAAAATCTCTAAAAATAATTCATTTTTGTTCATATTTTGATTTATTCTTCTACCTGGATTCTTTGTAAATTACTGTTTTTGAGGTCACTAATTTGTTCACTGATTCTACAGTCATAACATTCTCTAGAAATTTTTATCATCTCTATTCATCATTCCATATTCTGTATGTCCATTATTTTCTTATTTAAAACTTCAATTTTTATATTCTGTTCTTTATTTATCAGGACATTCATTTGCTTTGCTGACTTTTTATATTTGTCAGCTTTTCTGTTTTCTTCCATTTCTTTCAGCATCTTTAATATGGTAATATTAAACTCTGTATCTGATACAATGAAAAGAGCTCACATGTCTTTGTAGTTGGTTTCTGGATATTCTCTCTGTCTAGTAGTATATTCCCTTGAAGACTCAAGGTGATATGTATTATATTTTTCCATGTCTCCAAATTATAGTTTTCCAGTTTGCTATTTTTCAAAAGTATCCAAATGGTGCATAACTTCCACTTTTCCTGCTAAAAGTACTGTGAGTTTTATTTTTTTATTTATTTCATTTTTTCAGCTTAGAGTTTCAGTAAGTTTCATGTGGGAATAACTGATCTGCAATCTTTTTCATACTTTTTTTTTTCAGTTTCACTTGGGTAATAAGCAGAGCACTATTACCTCATTTCCCCATTATAAGCAATGAGAATTTAGAGTCTAAAGAAATTTAAAATGCTGATTAAAAATTTAAAGTTCAAAGATCTCATTTACTGCTATCTAGTTTGCTTGTTGGATGCAAGTTCACATAAATATATAAATTAACAATCACAATAGTACCCATTTCTAATTTGTAAGGAAGGTAGGAAAATTAGGTAAGTGAATATTAAGGCTGATGCTCTAAATGCTCAGGTTTCAGCTGCGTTTTTATGCATTAATCTAATACTATTTTAAATATAAATACAAACGTTCCAGAAAGAACTTTCTGATCATTGAGAAATTTATAAATGTTTGAGATATATAACATTTAGAAGTCATCTATTTGTTTCCTGTCTCAAAATAACAAATTAGCATTAGAAGAAGCTGACTTTCTCAAGATACTATTTAATTTTTTTAAAAGATTTATTTATTTATTTATACAAGAACTGGGGTACAGACTAGAGGCACAGCAGGGTGAGAGAGAACCCACCAGAGACAGAGCAGGGAGCAGAACAGGCAAACAGACCAAAGACACTGCTGAGGGGAGCAGCGGGCAAGGCAGGAGAGGTCTGCCACACCATGTGGATTTCTCTCCCTCCGGCCAAGAATTGAACCCGCACTGCAGAGGCTACAGACAGCTTCACAGCGTGGCACTCAACCTGTTGCACCACTGGAAGGCCCATCTCAAGATACTCTTAATGTTAAAGATCCATATATACTTTATCAGTTAATTCAAACAAGGTCAACATATTTATATAGATAAAATATAAATGATATTGATGAATGGAGACAATGATCAACAATAATGAGTTCATGGATACTTATAATGATCACTGTAACAACAAAGAAAACTCATTGGTTTGTGGGCACAGATGAGGGTCTGTGAGAGAGATCTGACTTAGTAGTCAGTCTTATAGCTATGGCCACCTCCAGTATTGGAGTTACAAGTTGCTTTATTAAGCACAATACTCATTTTCAATGCCTTCATCTTTATTATGTAATTTCAAAAAAGTGTCAATGTGTTCCTTAATTTCACTATAGATCCTATCTATTTTTTTAAGATTTATTTATTTATTTATACAAGAACTGGGGTACAGGCCAGATGCATGGGAGGGTGAGAGGATTCACCAGAGACAGAGCAGGGAACAGAACAGGCAGACTGACAAAATACACTGCTGAGGGGAGCAGCAAGCGAGACAGGAGAGGTCTGCCGCGCCATGTGGGAACCTCGTTGGCTGGCGGGGATCCAACCAGCACTGTAGAGGCTGCGGAGAGCTTCACAGCGCTGCGCTCAACCACCTGTGCCAACAGGGGAGGCCCTATTCTTTATTCAATTAGTGAACTGGTGGCATCATGCATAAAACTCATCAGTAGTGCTAGGTGCAGGTAGAAATTATATATTTTGCTAATAAAGCCACTTTAATATAAATATCCATTAATTTTTCTAGAATCTTCAGATTCAAGGGAAGATTTTATTTTCATTTTTATTAAAATGGTAATTGGACAAATATTTAATTTTATAAAATATTAATGTTCTAGATACTCTAACATTTCCTTTATTTTCTTATCTTTTGTTGATTTTAAATCTTTCTCATTATAAGGTTAATCCCAGAAGGTCCATCATTTATAATTTTTTATTTATATGGTACAGTTTTAATGTATTGTTAGCTAAAGATCAAGAACCTATTAATGGTCAATAGATTGGCTTTCATTGTGAATATTTTATGCATATTAGATCTTATAGAAGATAAATGATTAGACTTTTTATGACAGGAAAAACAAACATTCTGATCAAAACCCTACATTCAAATTTATATAGTCCAACTCTCATTTTGATGAAGCATATGGACAAAGTTTAACAAATGCCACATGTTTAACATTTAATGAAAGTCTATAGCAATAATATGGAACAACAAAGTTCTTATGTTCAAAAATTCAATTTTCATTGGTATGCCAATGTCAAAATTTGTGAAAATTAGTCATTTTCATCCATAATTATTAGTTACTGTTGAAATTCTATATGTATCCTCACCTTATATAATAATTGGCTTTGAAAATATTTATTCCATTATTTAGTTTTATACCAATTTTTCATTAACCACAATTTCTTTCAAGGATGCAAACATCATACTTAAGTATTATTTGATGTTTATTTTGAGGGCAACACTTCTTAATGGGACCACCAAAATATATGTTTAAGAAAAAGCATTGTCTTTTTATTCCAAATTAAATAATGAAAGAATTTTAAGGAAATGTTTTTCATGCTATCTTTTATATCAAAGACTAAGAAGGACTTTTACTGAAAATATATTAGCAAAAGTGAGTAGATATTAATAGTTTTATTTGCCTCTTTTATACACAGAGTGGCCCTGATTATTCTCTATACCTCTGAATTGTGACAGGCCACATTTTGCTTTGAAAAGTTAACTCTATCTATATCTTTTTTCTCAAGATAGCCAAAAAAAACTTTATTTGAATAAAGTATTGCATTAAAATCATTGTTAAATAAATAGTATATGATGAATTGGATGAAATAAAAACGTCTAAATTTCTTTTCATTTTTATCCATATTCTACAGAAGAAGGATCCTGACATCGCACTCTTTTTCTTTCATTATGCTTTCTCAGCACATAGCACAGTGCTTGTCACCTCATGAAGACTCAGTAAATATTTGGTCGATGAATGAATGTGTGAGCAAAAAATTGCACATGCAGTTAAATATACTCCAAGTGATTTCTTGTATATGCCATTGCCCATTTTTGTTTCAATTTTTATGGAAAAGTGACTACTGGAAACCCTTTTAGAAATTTCATACAGAATGACTCACATCTGATTCAAATCAGAAGAACAATCAATTTGGCGCCATTATAAGAGTTCTCAGATGTTAAAGGTGACAAAATGGGCAGAACTCCTCCTAACAGATTATGGATACCATGTGTGACAGAATTAAGTAGAAAAATATTTTGTAGAAATGCCAAAGTGGAAGGCATGTCATGCCCATGTGGCTTGGCTGTAGGACAATGCATTCACTGACATGATGGCAAAGTTAGGTGGCATATCACGTATGGCATATGGCAGGCTCCTGATAGAGAAAATGCATACCACATGCCAAAAAGTGGTGAGGATTCTACTGACTACTCTGATTTATTTTCTTCCAACTATTCAAAATTAATAGTAAACTTTTAGCAACCCAAAAGAAACACAAAAACTTGAAATACATACTTTAAATCATTCAATGTATTTCCATATTAATGATTTATCTACCTTAAAATTGCATACATACACATTATTGACTAAAACATAAAGAAAGAAGGATGCTGAAAGGGAAAAAAATAGTCAAAATAGAATCACTCTTAAAAATTTAAGTGCCCATCTATATATTAGTAAATATGTTTTCATATCCTACTTCGGTGTATTCATTTGTTCACTATTCAAAAACACTCATTTAGTGCACATGCTAGACACTGTGCACACAAGTGTTAATTTATGACTCATTCTTTCAAGAGACTGCGGTATAGAGAGGCAAATAAGTAAAAAGAAAATTAAACTACAATGTGATATGTACAATGTATGCTCAAGTTTGGGGAGGCCATGAGAAAGGTAAGGATCTGAGTAGATAATTTCTGTGAGTGAGCACTTCAAAGAAATTATTAACCATTTAAGAAGTGGAAATATATCACAAGCAAAAGAGCGTTTGCAAAAGGAATGAAACTTAGTTAATATGTTGATTTTTCTGGTGCCACAAGTAATTTAGAATAAATATAGCATAATGTATAGTTACTATGGAAATATATCTAAAGGCAAGATCAGAAACCTCAAATCACTATATGTCATGTTGTTATTAGCTTTTATACTGAAGATTTTATAAAACCAAGAAGGGTTTCAAATAGAGAATGATGATCAGATACATGCATTAAAGTTATCCATCTTTAGAAGTTTCAAGAATAGTAAGAGTACGTAAGAGGATGATAATATTGAAGTTTGGTGTGGTAGTCTAGATGGCAAAAACAGGGCTTAACTAATTCATTATCAATGGAAGTAGAAAGGAGAGGACTGCTCTTAGAGTTATGTCAGTAGTAGAATTGGCAGGACTCATTAACAAATTTGAAGGTTGTGGAAAGGGATGAAACCAAAAGTTTTTGCTTAGTAAACTGATTAACATTGGAAAAGAAGATATGAAGAAAGAGTTACTAAAGAAATGATAATTGTAGTTTCGGAGATTTTTAATTCAGCAGACCCATAAATTTATCTAATTGGATCTCTGTGATAAAGAGGTTAATGACTGGACCCTATCTTAAAGGAAGACTTAGCCTGGAGACGCATACTTTGTTGTTGATGAGAATATATATTCCATTTATGGGTATAATTTTAATATATACCCATTAGCCCACCCATGAAGGAAAACATTTACATTTGATTTAACAATGCTTTGTTCCCTATGTTCTTAAATAAGCTTGTATTTTAGATAATCTCTTTTTTGGTATTATCCTGATCTCAGGTTATTAATAAATTTATGTTTACCCCATGCAGAATGATAGATGATTTCTTTTTTCCTTCCATATGAATTATATTAAAATTTGATTATTTATTCTTTGTATTACTGCCTTTGAGTCAGGTGTTTCTTTGTGGGAAGATATTTAATTGATTTAATTGAAAGTATTTCATCTAAGTTCCCTAATACATCACTGTGCAATTATTTAAAATATCCATTTTTATCTTTTTGATCTCTGAAAATATCTACAGCTAAGACTTTCATTCTATCATTTGTATTGTTTCTTTCAATTAGGTCAACACTATAAATTATAAACCAAACAAAGGAGATGCTATTACTTGTATCTGTACCATGCAAAATAATTTTTTTAAAGATTTATTTATTTATGCATACAAGAGCTGGGGTGTAGGCCAGAGGTAGAGTGGTGTTAGTAAGAGGATCCACCAGAGACAGAATGGGGAGCAGAACAGGCAGATCTATTGAAACACACTGCTGAGGGGAGTTGCAGGTGAGATAGGAGAGTTTTGCTATGCCATGCGGGTCAGATAGCTTCATAGTGCTGAGAGCTAAGCTCTTGCACCACCAGAGGCTCCATGCAAAATAATTTTAATAAATATAAAATGAACCGCTTTTAAACAATTAGGCAAGGGTCTCCCTTGGTGGCGCAGGCAGATGAGTGCAGTGCTGTGAAGCTGTCCGCGGCCTCTGCAGCGCGGGTTCAATCCCGGCCGGCCACAGAGATACCCATATGGTGCGGCAGATCTCTCCTGTCTCGCCTCCTACTCCCCTGAGCAGTGTATTTCAGTCTGTCTGTTCTGCTCCCCAATCTGTCTCTGGTGAATCCTCTCGCACTCCTGCACATCTGGCCTGTACCCAGCTTCTTATATGCATGAATAAATAAATCTTAAAAAAAATAAATTAAAATAAATAAAAAAAATATTAGACGACTAATAAAATGTGAGGATAATGTCATACATAATTTATAAGCAGCCAGTGATAATGCTAATTACATAATGAGATTTAATGGAACTAATGTAGAATAAGAAGTGAAACCTAACAGGGCCTCCCTGGTGGCACAGGTGGTTGACCGCCGCAATGTGAAGCTGTCCACAGCCTCTGCAGCACAGGTTCCACCTAAGCCGGCTGGCAAGAATCCCACATGGCGCAGCAGACCTCTCCTGTCTCGCCCGCTGCTCCCCTCAGCAGTGGATTTCAGTCAGTCTGCCTGTTCTGCTTCCCACTCTGTCTCTGGTGAATCCTCTCACCCTCCCGTGCATCTGGCCTGTACCCCAGTTCTTGTATAAATAAAACTTTAAAAATAATAAGTGAAACTGATCTGTATTATAATTGATGAGAAATTAGTAGATAACTTTCACTGACGATTTACCATGGGTAGACCTATATAATTCTCATTAAAGTATGTGTACCCAATGTTATCCCCACTTGCAAGATGGAAAACTTAGACTAATATTGTCCAGAGTCAGGCAGCTGAGAAGGATGGAAGTATGATCTACACTGGGTCTCTGAATGTACCCATCCCTTAGTTACCATTCAGCATATTGAAAATTTCCAATTTTAAGTAAATAATCACTTCACTCAAAAAACTTATTAAAATATAATTAACTGTGAACCTTATATTTTCATATAAATATCCCTGCTTTGGTTATCTATTACCATAGTGAAATATTCATTCAATGAAGATTTAAGTATGCATTCAATACTACACAATAGCCAAATGCCAAAAAATTTTCCCATTAATGAACAAGAATTTTAAATGACTCATTCATTCAAGCTAAAGGGGATAATAAAGTACTACTATAGTGTTAAGCACTGGTTTGGTTACTAGACATACAATATTAAACAAAGAGACAGTTCCTGCTGTCTGGGAAAGGAGAAAATAATGAAATAAGTCAACATATAGTAATGGTATTAATATTTCTTATATATCATATGGCAGTAATTAATTATATAGAAACGAAAATGAAGTAGTATTAATGGGTAAAGAATAATCAATACTTATGTGATGACAGAGCAAACCTGATTGAAGTTATGTATAATTTGTGGAATTCTACAGATAGCACCCAGGCCAGGTAATTATAACAGATTAATTTCTCCCCATCAGATGGAAATAGAAAACTGTTTTCTGTTTGGCTGCAAAAATGTCAGTGAACAAGAAGAGTAGTAGCATGGGATAAATTTAGAGAGGTAAGATCCCACTGAAAATGAAATGTTAAACTTTTTCTGTTGGTTTATTTCTGAGAACAGTAAATAGTACACTCTCCACCATTACTCAGGAAATACTATCCTTGAGATTCCTGATATCTCTGATACCATAGAAAGTGCAAAATATACTTGTAAGAAGCCTTATCCTCATGGGAGTTTGAAATTTGCAGAATAGGTAACAGAGGCACACCCAAAATTGAAGTCTATAATGACTGTGGGGTGTGCAGGCTAAACTAAACCACAGAAAATTCCCTGCCTAGGTAGCAGAGGACAGGCAAGTCACAAGAGATTCTTTTGCAACAGTTTGAAGAAGGAAAAAAACGGTTATTTTTGTAGCACTCATATACACACACCTTCTCCCAGTTGTCCAAACAGGAATCTAAATGTTGTTCTTAAGGAATTTTGCAAATATAATTAAAATTCCTATAAATTACTTTTAATTTAGTAGATAGTCTTGGGTAGACCTGACTTAACAATTGTTAGTTCCCTAAAAGAGGTCACAGCTTTTCCTGAAATAGAGGAAGAGTGGGTATTCATTAGGCGATAGGTTTAGGTCCTTGAACATAGGGTTTCAATCTGCTGGTGATCATTCCTTCTTGAGTGCCAGCTGCCACAATCGGATAAGCCAATTCCTTGAAATAATCCATATATCTCCTGGTGGGTTAACCCAGAGAGATACAGGGAATACTCATCAGAACTACTCAGCTGGGGAGACACTGCAGAACACATGGGAGTAGCTATGAATAAACTTTAAACACTTGCCAGATCTAAAGAATATGAGGTCAGATCATTTTCCCATTATCTTTACTTCTGCCTTTCCTCAGTTCAAATTTGCTAAAGTGAAAATTCTGAAGGAAAATCTGGTGGAGCTTCCGTTTAACTGTAATTTGTTTCATTTTAAATGGCAAAAACAAATGTGATCACATCCAAAAATCCAGATATATGATGTACTAGTTTTGTATGGCGACTATAGCACATTACCATAAAATTAGTTAAAAAAACACAAATTTATTACTTTACAATTTTATAGGTTAGAAATACAATACAGCTCGTGCTGGGCTGAAATCAAGGTATCAGTTCCTTTCTGGAGATTGTGAAGGAGAATCCATTTCCTTGCCTTTTCCAGTTTCTAGAGGAAACTATATTCCTTGGATTACATCCCCTTTCCTACATCTTCAAAGCAGCAAAAAATGGAACGGAGTCCTCACGTGACATCACCACTATTTTCTCTTCTGCCTCCCAGACAATCCTAGCTATTCTCTTTATTTGAAAGGAAGCTTATTAGCACACTTTATTGGAATTGCTACCTTAATTTCCTTTGTTTTGTAAAATAACAGTCACTGGTGGTGTTGATTTGGCAGGAGGAGGAGGAGGAGGCTAGGTAATTTTTTTGTCTACCATATATGAGTTCTTTGTATATTTGGATCTGGAATAACAACATTTTTGCACTTCTCTTTAATCCCTTGATAAAATGTAACATTACCTTGAAAAATGGTTCCCAATTGACAGGAAATCATTCCTGTAATTAAATTATAAAAATGAAAAATTGAATTTGTCAACTAACTTGCATTGTATTTATGGCCAAAGACAGAACTTTCCTTTTCATTACTATATAGCTGAAATAAATTGTCATTTTTATTTGACATTCACTTTTGCACATGAAAAGTATTACCATTAGCCTAGAGTTTAGTATAAATACAATTGTTTTCTGTAGTTCTAAGATGTATTCTATGAATATTTCTTTACAAAGATTTTCCAATATATTTACTAAAAGTTAGCTTTTAATGTGAACAGAATAATAGGCCATTGGTTTGATATCCAAAGCTATTTCAAAAAAGCATTTGGTTAAAAATGTTAAAAAAATGTTAAAAGTCATTATACAAAATTGACTCCAAATGGCTTTTTACACAGAGAGATAATTAGGTGTTTCCCTGAAGAAAGTAGTATATTAGGAAATTAATCTCTATGGAATTGATAACCTTACTGATTTCTGTATTTTTCAGTTCTTATATTTGATTATACAATCTGAAAACCTCCAAATATATCAGCAAATCCACAGGCCCGGGTGACAGCTGCGGGAAGAGCTAAGCAAGTGAAGGGAAAAAGAATTAAAAAAAAAAAAAAAAAGGTCAATCTTGATTTTTACCATCAGGATTTAAAATCTTGAGAACTTTCTTGCAAATTTCTGCTCTACTAGTCAAAAAGTATGATTAAAAAGGAGGTGACATGAAATAAGGACAGGTAGTGATGATGAGGGAAGTGTGAGGGTGTGAGGACGGGCAGTGCATTAGTGCCACATAAGAAATGTTAGTTCAGAAAAGAAAGGGATCAATTAGCTTAAAAGGTTTGAAATCATTTTGGCACAGTTTTAAAGACAAAAGGAAAATCATCCTACAGAAATGCAGTTCATTGTTGAGAGCAATGAACAATGAATTCCATCAGTTTTGTAGACAACATTCCTTCTCCTTCATACAGTACTATCCATTATTAATGAGCACTATTTCTGAGTGTGAAAGAACTCCGAAAAACATTAACATAGTCTATTGGATGTGATTGACATTGTCATTCCTTTCATTTTGCTGTTGGCAAGAGGCATCCCTGTAGACTTATGTGCATCTGGACATTACTAATATTCTTCTTGTTATGCGCTCTGGGCAGCTGTGATATGGAAATTTTCAGCATTGTATTTTATGGTTTATTTTTCAGCTTTTACATTGTGTTCTGTTGCAAGATGCATAAGTCAAGCCTTTTTGTATGCAATGATCAATCAGAAAAATTATCTCTTTTCTAATCTGACTCTTCTCCAAATTTTAAAAAGAATTTATTCAAATTCTGGAGATGTGCAATGACCGTCTGCTAGCCAGGCAGTTATTTAGATCCATATCTATTCATGGTATTTCTTTTTTACCCTCCAGTTTTCAAAGCTTATTACATTTTTAATTGTCTTGCTGCAAAAAAAGAACTGTAGTTAAGCTCTACCTGCTGTTCAATAACATCATTGCACCGATGAACCCACCCTCATAATACCTTTCAATCAGCAATATTAAAGGTAACAAAGTCAAAGAGTAGAGGAGTAATGAATCAAAAAAAAATAAGCACTGCATCCTGTTGACTTTTAAATATGTATATAACTAAGCTTTTTTTTTTTCCCCCTCTCAGCTGCCCAGCTTCTTCCTCCTCACAGCCCATATGCACACCCACACATAGATCTGTGTTCCTAAGTGTTGCTGACTTACTTCATATGAGCATACCACAAGTCGGTCTGTTTCTCAGTATATTAATAGCCTAGCAGTGGAGTAGAGATTAAAACATCTTCAGCCAGCTAATGCTGATAATCATTAATAGATGTAGATGAACACAATTGCTCCCGTTTTCATTTTTGATATTTCACTGTCAGTTCTGCCAAATGTTTCAAGTGTCCTAAGAATACATCTTTAAAATGCTCCTCAAATACATGGTTTATCTCTTGCAATATTAGTTAGTATAACACATACATACACACACACACATGCACACATGCATGTGGAGGAAGAAGTTCCCTGTGGTAAAATTAATGTAGGGATGTTCTGTTTCAGTATTTTGGAGTGCATTAGAGTTAGATGAGCTCTCATAAGGCTGATTTGGAACAGGATTCCCTAAGAAAGGTATTATAATTATAAGGTTTTCTTAAAACTATGTTACTTGAGAATGATTTCACTTAATCGACTGTCTACAGTTATTAGTGTTCTATGGAACACATTTTGGGAAATTCAGATTTAATTGTATCTTCCTATTAAGCATACTCATATCAATGGGACATACTCTAGGGAGAAAAGAGAAAAGTTTACTTCCTACTCTTTGCATGTATAGTGTAATACTGTCATGTCATTAAGAATGGGCTGACTCTGGAGTTTTACTTCCTGGGTTGAAATACTACTTTCTCTAATTATTAGTTGCATGATCTTTGTCAAGTCTTCTATACGTTCTTTGATTTCCACTACAGCAAAATGGGAAAAATAATTTTACCACAGACATGAAATAGTGTGCATAATGTGTAGACTATAATAATTGCTATTTTCTCCTCACAACCTTTGTATCTAAAGCACTTCATCTCACTTATATAAGGGTGGCATATTGTGGTTATATTACATGGCATAGTTTGCTTCATTCAGTATGTCTCAGATATGAGAGAACATTCCAGGAATTTCTGCTGTCATGTGTTTCAAAATTGCCCATCAAATTTTATGCACGCTCATGTTCCATAATTAGATAGTTCATGAATGAGTCTATTTTAATGAAATTGTACAGCAAGGCTGCATACTACAACAATCTTAGTACATTTTCTGTAGCTTTCCATGGATATTTTTTTCTACTGTTATTAATCTACTGTTAGAAAGTTTAAGCCTATCAGCAATGATAAGCAGAACACCCTTCAAAAAACAATTCAAACCCAATCAGGTAGCACCAATTTATTCATCATATTTGTGTTGCATACCTATCATGTATCAGTCAGTGTTATAACAAAAATCCAAAAGCTAATGCATAAACACATACATGACCAAAAGAATTTCAGAGACTAACAGATGATAAAAATAAAGCTAAATGGGTGATAACATAGAGAATGACAGAGTTGTGAAGAACTTTAGTTTGGGAAGTCAGAAGAAGCAACACTGCAGAAGTGACACTTGAGCTGGAATATCAGTAAAAAGAAGGAGCCAAGCATGCAAAGATGGATCAAAGAGAATGAAGATGCTAAAACAAGAATGCCCTGGTGAGAAAGAATGAAAACTCTTGAGGCTGGATTTTAATAATATAAGGCAAAAAGGCTGGAACATTAGACTAGAGAAAAATGATCACATTCCCCTTTAAAATCAGAACAAATTGAAAGGCAGTATACAGACAGAACATGGAAGCAGAGAAACTATTTGTGAATCAATAGCATTGATAAATGCCAGAAAGTAACGTGTGACGAGGTCAAAGCAAGTGAAAAACAATGAACTATGAGAAATAGCATATATTTTAGACATAAAGTTGAGATTTGTAGATAGATTGAGTATAGGATGAAATGGATGGAAGGAATCAGAGACAATACCTGTTTTGGCTTGAGAACCAGCTGAGTGATAAGACAGTTACTAAGCTTTTTATAAGACTTACAGAATTATAGATGTAAAGTCAGTATTCTGATTCTGTCACAGTAATTTAGATATCCAAATGGAGAAATGAGTTTGCCAAATGGGTATATGAGTGAGTGAAGGCTCCGGAGAGATATTTGAGTAAAATATCTGCATTAAGAACTTATTATATGCCAGGTACTGTGCTGATTGCCAGAAATAAAATGATAGAGAAATTATATACATATACGTGGTAGGAAGAATTTTTAAATGACCACCATGATCCCTGCTCCTTGATGAATATCTTATAATCGCCTCTTCTTCAGTGTGGGTGGTAATCCTAGGGTTAGGTGACATTTTATGACAATTTGATTTTAAAAAGGAAGATTGTCCTGGATGAGCCTGACCTAATCAGAAAGGTCTAAAAAGATTTAAACTTTTCCTAAAGAGAGGTAAAATGTAAATTCAATGTAAGAGTGATTAGACGTGTGAGAGGGGCAGTAGAGGAAGCCAGGGCTCAAAGACCTGACAATGGTCTCCAGGAGTTGAGAGTGGTAGTTGGCCAATATCAGCAAAAAACAGGGACCTCAGTCATGCAGCCAAAGAAACTAGTTCTGCCAACAACCTGAGGAAGCTTGGAAGTGGCCTTAGTTGAGGCTTTAGCTGACACCTTGATTTGAACCTGGTGAGAACCCAGCCATGCTGTTTTGGATTCTGTTTCATGCATACTATCAGATAATATACCTTGCATTTTTAAGCCACTTTATCTGTGGTAATTCTTCAAACATCAGTTGAGAACTAGCATATTTTGTCTGTTTCATGGAGCCTATAGTTTGCTAGAAAAGAGGAAGAAATAGAACAGATAGTTATCAAATTTTCATTTTTTAAAAAGGTTCATATCAGTAAGCACATTGGAGATGAATGGGGATGGGTTCTTTCATATCACAATGGATGGATGTAATAGATGGTTGGCTACTGAAGTCCAAGTAAGTAACCACAGATTAGTGTGGTGGTAGTGAAGATTTAGCAAAGAGGGCATATTTAAGAGAATCATGAGGCAATCGTGAGAGACTGGAAAAACAAATAGGAAAAGAGAAGATGGGTATCATATCACATTGGGCCAGGTCTGGTCCACAACATTGAATATACCCTTAAGTCTAACCTAAACTCTGAGGCATCAGCTTCAAATTATAACAACAGGGAAACTGGAAAAGAGACAATTTAGCATATTTCCCACTTTCGTTACTGCAGTTTCATTTTTTAAGACATACTCAAATTATGTATTGTCAATATTAAGTTACATTTTTGTACAAGGTACATTATTAACTCTTCAAATAATAAGTTGCAGGAGAGGGGGTGCTGTTCTTTAGTAACATGATGTATCAACCGTTCTATTTCTCAAGGCTTAAAAAATCCTGAAATCCAGCAATCACAGCCAACTTAGTGACCTGTAGTTAAGTATCCACTGACCCAGGTCGTAAAAAGCTATTACACTTTCACTTTTTAAATTGGTTAGTGTTAGAAATACAAGAGAATATCCCATATTCCCTGAGGGTAAAAAATAATGATTTCTTTTATTTCTTTTCTTTCCTTTTTCTCCCTTTTTCTTTACTGATACAAGAAAATATTCTAGACAAAGGCATAATCTCTTTTCATTCATAGAGGAACAGAGAAATATATTTGGTGCATTCATTGAGGTTACACCTGAAAAAAGAAAGTGTACTTTTTCCCCAGATCACTTTGTCTTCAGAGCAATTTTTTTATCGTTCACTCATTAGATTCATATCTCCTAACCCTAGGATATCAGGTGAGAGCTAATTCTTGTCTGGCAAAGAAATGGCAGTTTAAAAAGAATTTTTTATTATTTTGATTGACTAACATCATATTAAACAATATATGGATACACATCATAGCCCTAAATGGAAAGCAATTATTTGCATACACACAAGTAAGGTTCATAACCTAGGAAGTTTTCCTGAGAGCCTTTATGTGACAGTAGGAAATAGCACTCTTCAGTCTCTGTCACTAATAAATCAATATGATGTCTTTCCTTCAGGAGCAATTGCTATCTAGGAAATTCACTTAAATAATGGCGACAACAAAGATTGTCATTTATTTCATTATTCTATTCCTGGCCTAGCAAGATAAGAGCAGGAAGATAATTAAGTCAGTGATGAGTTGCAGGTACAATGCTATTTTAGCTATTAAGAAATATATGGAGGATTACATGTGGGGGTTTACGGAGGCAGACAAGTGAGGGGCATTACTCTTTTTAGGTTCTGTCTGTCCTGAAAAAGATTCATCCCTCTGTATTACAATGCAGGCAATTAAATGAAGACTGATAAATAGAAGGAAGGAGGAAGAGAGTAAGGGGGAGAGGGAAGGAGAGAGAGAAGGGGGAGAACAACAAAAAATATGTGTTTCATATATACATAATGGAACTACACAGCTAGAAAAAGAAGATGGGATCTTGCCATTTGCTACAACATGGAAGGGCATTGAGGGAATTATGCTAAATGAAGTTAAGTCAGAGGAAGAAAGGTAAACACAATCCACTTACAAGTGGAAGATGATGAAACAAGGCAAATGCATTAACTAAGCAAAACAAAAGCAAACTCTTATTAGATTCGGAAAACAGAATGATGGTTATCATATGGGGGAGGGGTATGGAGGGTGGATAAAGCAAAGTAAAGTGGGTCAAGCATATGGTGAGGGCGGAAACTGAATTTTGATGGAGATTAGATTGTAGAATATATATACAGAGGTCAAACTATAATACTCTATAGCAGAAACATATATAGAGTTGTAAACTAAGGTTATATACAGAAATTCTGATGTATGTGCATACTTTTTTGTAAAAATATACATTTACTTTATATGTAAAGTTTAGTGATGTCTCTTTCCTCATTACTTTCCACCCACCAAAAATAATAAGTATAGACAGTGTGTCAGAGACTATTATGCAAATATATCAGAATTCCTGTATAGACTGATAAAAGTATGAATCAAAATTAGATGACTAAGTATTCAGGGAAAATTTTCTGAAAAAGAGAGTAAATGATTGCAGGCAAACAACATTGTTTCCTTTCTCACTAAGCTTATAAATTGTTAAGTAAGAAAACAAATTATTTATACAAACAATTGCAGTAAAAGTTAGAAAGCAGTAAGTGCCACAAAGTACCAAAAATGCTTTAGAAGTTCAATAAGGGGGTACAAGTGTTTGGTTATAGAAAGGATGAAATGGATAACTTTGAAATAGTAGCAAAGGAATAGACAGGATTTCTATAGACCTAGTTTTAAAGAAAAAAATTGGTCATAAGTAACAAAAATAGTCACAGAACATACTGAGAATCCTTGTATTTGGCTGAAGAGATGAAGTTTGTTCTAAGATAAGTATTGAAAGTAAAGAAGTAGGGAAATTCCATTGATAATGGAAACTCAGGGAAGAAGTTTATATATAGTTACATTTATAGTAAGGAAAGAGTCAGATTTTAAAATGTTTAATAATTCATTTGATGATATTATTTTTATAGAAAGGTAATAAATTTTATACATATAAGTGGACACACATACACAACCTTACAAACATTTTAAAATAACTGCATTACATTGCAAACTCTATTTTAATAGTTTTTAATTTAATGTGGATATTTCCCCACCATGTTTCACACGCAATTTAAAATGTACTAGAATTTTAAAGTAGAACATGAAATTAGTGAAAGTGGTTGAGTGAGCAGTTTCAAGTTACAAATCCCTCCAACGACACTTTAAAAAATCAAGCAAGACCAACAGAACCAAATTCCTTAGAATGCTGAAAAAAACAAAGGGTTAAGCAACCAAAAAAAGCAACTTAAAATTAGTGGAACAACTTTTTGATGTTTTTATTTATCCTTGCCCCACCCCCTCCCAAATGTGGCAGCTATTTTGAAGAGAGCAGCTTTATTCCAGGTATGGAACTCTGGCTATTAGTTGGGAGGGGGTACAGAGGGAAGAGGAAGAGAAGACATACAAGGAATTGTGTGTCTCTTCTAACATGTCTCAAGGCTACCTGACAGACTAGTGCAAGGTGTTTGTGTTATCAAAGTAGGGATCCATTCAAGTAGGATCACATTCTTCAAAAACTCTGTTAAGATGAACGAGCAACCCACAGCAGCTTGAGTGGAAAAAGATTACTTTTAAAGCATACACGAGAGCATTTTTTAAAGGATTATTTTATTTATTCATGCATACATGAACTGGGGTGGCAGTCAGAGGCACAGGCGGTAAGAGGATTTACCAGAGACTGAGTGGGGAGCAGGACCAGGTGGATCTACTGAAATACACTGCTGAGGGGAGCAGTGGGCAAGACAGGAGAGGTCTGCTGGGCCTTATGTGCGTTAGCTCCCTGGCCTGGGGGTATCAAATTCATGCCATGGTGGTGGCTGGGGATAGCTTGAATAGCGCTGGGACTTTTACGCCTGCACCACCAGGGAGGCCCATACACAAGAGCAATTTTTAAAATCCTTCGAGAAAAAGTTGGGGAGAAGATATCTTCAGGAAATTAGGGCATTAAAACGTGCCTATATATTCCAATACTAGGCTGTTTTGATTACTATCACATTTGTAGCATATTGTGAAGTTGGGAAATTCTAAATTATTCAAGATTGTTTGTAGTTCTAAATAAATTATTTTCATGATTTTTGTTCTATTTTTATAAAGAATGTTGTTGATATTTTGATTGTATGGAATTTATATGCTGTATTGAATCTGTGTACTGTTCATTTTAAAACATGAATTTGGGCCTCCCTGGTGGTGCAGGTGTTAAAGACAGTGCTCTCAAGCTATCACCAGCATGAGTTCAATCCTCTGACAGCCAGGGAGCAACCCCTACAACAGACCTCTCCTGCCTCACCTGCTGCTCCCCTCAGCAGTATATTTCAGTGGATCTGCTTGTTCTGCTCCCCACTCTTTCTGATAAATCCTCTCACCTCCCACACCTCTGGCTTACACCCCAGTTCTTGCATGCACAAACAAACAAATCTTCAACAAAACAAAACAAAACAAAACAAAAAAAACATGGATTCATCTAGTCCATGAGTATGGGGTATCTGTCCACTTTTTAAAATATCTTCTTCAATTTCTTTAAGTACAGCCTTGCAGTTTCAGTATATAGGCCTTTAATCTCCTTGGTAAATTCATTCATTACTTTGGGTAAAATTGTGGATGACATATTATACTTCATTGCACATACCTGTAATGAGGCTGAATCACCAGCCCCACCATCTAGAAATCTGGCCTTGGACAAACCATTGTGAATAGACCTCCATCCATAATGCTTCTCGCTCACTCATGTAGATGCTAGTATTGTGAAACATTCTCTATTTTGGCTAACCACCAGAGTCCAGTTATGGATCAACAGTCTTGCTAAAGAAAAACTGGTCAGAATCTGCTAAGTATCCCATCTGTGAGCTTTCTCAAACTATGTATCTATACCTAGGTATATATATATATATATATATATATATATATATATATATATATATATATTTGTGTATATGTATCCTATGATGTCTGTCTATCTATCTATCTATCTATCTATCTATCTATCTATCTATCTATCTATCCATCCATCCATCTATCTCAATCACAGCCTCAAGACCCAAGGCATGATTCTGTTTTGAATCTGCCCAAACTCACTCTTGAGTGTGTACTCTAGCATGCAATAAAGCTTTATTATAACTCACCTACTGACTCCTGCATTCTTTCCTACACCAAAATGAAGAACCTCTGATGCCCCTTGGGATCCCCACACCCTATCAGAAATACAACCAATTTCTACATATTGATTTTGTAACCTGTGATTTTGTTACTGTATTTATTTATTATTATTCCTAATTGCTTATTTGTGGAGTCATTAAGGAATCAATTGTATGATGATGAATGGAAACTAGAATTTTGGTGATGAGCATAATGTAGTATACACAGATGTTGATATATATATCTGTACACCTGAAACCTGTATGTTATAAACCTATGTTCTTTTCATAAAAATACATATATCCTAAAGGAAAGTTCACATGTATACTGGGGAGTGTAGAAAGAGACAAAAATGCCCCAGGCAGGATAGGATGTTTACTCAGAAAAGACTTGAGAAGACCCTAAACATTCATTCCTGGGTGATCTAAGAGAAAGGCAACTGTAGAGGCATCAATGTCCTGCCTAAGTGTTGAAGCACAGCCTCAGCACATAGTTGAGGTGCAAAGAAACAGCAGAGAGGGTTTTCGACACCCCCCCCTTAATTATTTGACAATTCAGCAAGAAAAGGCATGAACTCTCTTTTTCTCAAGTGAGTTCATTTTGTTTCTAGTGCAGCTGAGTATATTTTATGATATTCATGGTATATTTTTTTTCCTTCTGAACTACTATTTTTATGCCCTTTGCACCTTAAAGAGCAATAATAATTCAATACTGTTTTAGTATGTTCATCATTATAAGGGCAAACTACTAGTGGACTACAAATTAAACTATCTTGAAAAAGACTTACGTTTTTACAAATACAGAGTTTAAAACAACTGCATAATTTGAATCAAACTTGGAAATAATCATGTAGAATGATTTAACTGAATGAATAGTATCACATTAGGAAGAAGCAATAAATCCCTTATGTTTGTAAAAACTGCTTTTATTATACCTATGGTTTTCAGGGAAATGTTGTTTTTATGAGAATGTCTGGGGATCTGTTCTAGGGAGATGTTAATAGTCTCAACTTAGCATGCTAGGAGTGAGAGGAAGGGAGAAAGGTACTTGAGGGGAAAATATTGAGCCTGGTGAGGTCAAAGGGGTTGTAACCAAGAGTACAGTTTAAAGAAAGAATAAGAATGATTGCAAATCTGCAAATGTTTCCCTTTTTCTACCAATATTAACATATTTCTAAAGAATGTTCCATCTTTTTAAGTAAGAAATGTTAACACTATATAGGGTATTTAGTAAAAATGAAATGCAAGGGAATGCATCAATTTAATAAGAAATTAGGTCAAACTAAGAAAATAGATGATTAAAATTTTCTTTTAATCGTCTCTAGATGTGATTAAACTATGCTGAATCTAAATTGTTGCATGTAATTTGACAGCTTTCTGAGTTAAATGCAAATGTATGAGATCCAACTGTAAGAAACTGGAAAAAGAAGACATGATGTTTAGTATATTTAATTTCCATAGCAGGTGGATGCAATGAGGACAATGGCAAAATCAGACATGATTGGTCTACTAAGAGAGTCTTTTCTGGAATGTACTTCTTTGCAATGATAGAAAATATAAGACTTGTTGCAACTAAAGAACTAGAGAGTCTTGTATCCACTGGACCTAATCACATTTCTTGCAAATATACTATATTTCATTTCATTTTGAAAATACAGGTATGTGCTACTTCTAAATTGATTTGAAACTTACTTTTTTCTGTCACCATAACAGTGGTTTCTTTATTAAATAACCAAATAATTTCTCATAAAATATCATTCATAAATAAACTACATAAATCTGAATTGTCTTAACTAAACTATTTGCCTACAATAAACCTCCTGTTGAGTTATTTACAAATACATGGAGACAAAGATTCTACTTTTCAGATACTAATCCTTTTTCCTCTGCTCAGCTGCTTTTCTGTTGAAGGTAACCTTGCAATTGCTAGACAGAATATTGAGAATATCCCTGAATTCAAAAAAGAAAAGAGCAAATCCAAAATTATGAGCATTCTGGGAAAAGATCCTAGGGTAGGACTCTTATGCTGGCTATACTCTCTGAGTAGCACCTCTGTCCAATATATTATCTCCTTTTGTAGTCTGGAAAATTGCTCTTTTAAAATACTTTTCCTTATATATAAAAGCATAATTCTAAAACATTATGAAGTTTATTACATCAATAAAATTGGAAACTGTAGTAGTGAGAATACTTAAGGATGGTGAGAGTTGGTAGAGATGACAGTGTCAAAGTGGATTGTGCGAATAGAAACAGTTGTAAACATTGTGAATAGTCATGCCATAATGTGTTTAAAGTTATCTTTATGATTCCATCTTCTTACCCGTAATACTGCTTCTTGATGTGTATATTAAAGACATAACCAAATATAAGAAAAAGTCCATTATAATAAATACAAAACTGTGAAAGCATCTTAAAGTAAAAATAAGGAAATATTTGATTTATAGTGCATCTATAAATGAATTATAATGTAGTCATTAAAATTATGTTCATCAATTATTTTTATAAGGAAGGAAATTTCAGAGTCCAATGTTAAGTAAAAATAAACAATGTGACAATATATGGAATAAACATATACAAAAGTAATATAATGAAATACTGAAATATTAAAAATAATCTATCACTATGTGGGAAATCTGTATGCTTTTTAAAACTCTCCTTCATACTTTTTTAAAAGATTTATTTATTTATACAAGAGCTGGAGTACAGGCCAGCAGCGTGGGAGGGTGAGCGGATTCCCCAGAGACAGAGCCAGGACCAGAATAGGCAGATGGACCAAAAGCACTGCTGAGGGGAGCAGCCAGTGAGACAGGAGAGGCCTGCCGCACTGTGTGGGTATCTCCCTGGCCGGCCTGGAATTGAATCCACATTGCAGAGGCTGCAGACAGCTTTGTAGCGCAGTGCTCAACCTGCTGCGCCACCGGGGGTCCCCTTCATACTTCTCAGTAATATCCAATAATTCTTTATAAGCATGAATTAGTTTACATCCTATATTAATATTTAACAGAACTATAAAGCAGATTGCTTAACTTTGGTTAAAACTATGCCAGTGCATGCACTCATTCATTCATTCAAACAATTACAAGTATTTACTATATGCCTTGCACTTTTCTACACCTTGAAGTTGATACAGTAAACATTATACATAGAATGCTTACATTCCATTGAGTCAAGCATCAGAGTTTTACTGAAGAATGAAAAATATGGGCCTCCCTGGTGGCGCAGGCAGTTGAGTGAGCACTGTGAAGCTGTCCACAGCCTCTGCAGCAAGGGTTTGATCCCAGCCTGCCATGGAGAGACCCACATGGCATGGCAGACCTCTCCTGTCTCGCCTGCTGCTCCCCTCAGCAGTGTATTTTGGTCACTCTGCCTGTTCTGTTCTCTGCTCTGTCTCTGGTGAATCTTCGCACCCTCCCACACATCTGGCCTGTACCCTGATTCTTGTATGCATAAATAAATAAATATTTTTTTAAAAGAATGGAAAATATGAATAAATGATAAATGAAAGATAAGTGAAAACAGAAAAATGGACATACTTTTTCACTATTTCAAATAGGGGAGCAGAGAATCACAGCATTAGTTTTCAGACCATTAGAGTTTAATGGTTTAATTGTTGTTTTTATGTCAACTAGTGAAGTGCTCAAATGGGACAGGAGCAATGGATAATGAAAAAGAAAATATCCCATGGTCATGATGTGGTAACTTACACCTGAAGAGTTGGGATCATATATTACTGCATCATATTTAATGTTGGAAACCATGTTATCTTAATTTAAAAAAAAATAAAAATTCAGGAGCTAACAGAGCATAATATCCAGCACATGGATCAAGTGACTGAATTTTAATGAAAGAAGAGAAAGTTCTTCTATTGAAATAGGTGAAATGACAGAAAATACAAGCACAGATAGAGCAGAATTGTAGCTGGAAAATGGGAAAATTCAATCAATTGTTTCTTTTTTTTTTTGGTGAAGAATAATGCAATGACATGAGCTGAGCATATCAGAATATATGTTAGAGTAAAAAAATGCATTAATATGGGAAGTTTGAAGAGAATCAGCAATTCATGAAGTAGTTTGTCTTAAAAAATAGAAAGTGAACTTACTGGGGAAATATAGCAATATTGCTGGACACTTGATTTATAAATTTAAAGTATATCCATTCTTAAAGCAAATTTACCTGCCTTCATTAAGATGTAGATTACTTCAAGTTTGATGGGATTTAACAGACAATGGAATGGTTCCTCATCCAACATTTACATTAGCAGTAAGCCTCATCAATACTTACTTAGCAAATGCTTATTTAATAACATGAGTTAAGAGAAAGAGGCACAGGAGGACAAGGTGAAGAGGGCAGATGAAATAGTAGCGATGTTGGTGAACTATCTACAAAAGCAGTGTTTTTATTTAAAAACAGTTTTAAAGATAATGGTACTTGCTAAGACCATATTGCGAAGACATTAGCAGAAGAGAGATGGTAGAGGTGGCAGAGTAAGGTAGAGCAAGACTGTGATAAACACATGGGAGGTCATCTGAAATAATGCTTATTTTTAAGTTTCTCCTTTTCTCCAATTCATTTCCCTTAACAAGTTCTCTTGCCAAATATTTCATGCTTGAAGTTCAGGATAGAAAGAGAGAATTATCTCAGATGAAAGAGAGAAATATCTATGTACCTAATCATATTTGGCATTATAGGATATTAATTCAAATGCATGTTAAAATAAAGTATAAAGGAGTAGAGATATAATTGAATCTTTTTCATGGCAGTAGAGAAAATTATCATTAGTTTTAGTGCTTATATTTTTTTTTCAAAACCATTTAAATGACCTACCTTCAATTAATAACACTCAGTGGAAAGAAAATATCACAAAGAATCTATTCATGTATCTTAATTGTCAAACTTGGTGCAAGAAATATTCACTTTCTCAAAGTAAAGGAAATTGAATCATGGAATTGGGTGAATGAAAAAAATCATGGTTAAATTATTTGATAAATATCCCTGTTTTTGTGCTTAAGATCTGGGACAGTGGGTATTTAACATATCCCTCTTTCAATCCCTATGACTTTGTTATGTTTTTGAAATGTTCCCTCCATTATCTCTGTCAGGCTTTCTTTTCCATGTTGTTGTCCATCTGTCTGACAGAAGGAGAGGGGCACAATGGTAACCACTCAACTAGGAAACAAACTTACAACACTAAACTAGGAAACAAACAAACTTACAACACTTAACTGCTCAACCATCCTATGCTTCACCGCCTCAAAACCCCTGCAACACCAGTATGAGCAAAGGACATTATTTAATCAATGAGTCATTTAGAAACATGTTTATATAGGTGGTCTGTATAAATTTCCTTTTTGTTTTGAAATTATAGAGCCCTTTATTCTCAGACTATTTACTATAATGTTGCAGGATTCAGTCAAAACCAAATGGGGTTAGGGCCTCCCCTGGTGGCGCAGCAGCTGAGCGCTGGCCTGAGAAGCTGTCCCCAGCCTCTGCAGTGCCAGTTCCATCCCTGGCCACTGGCGAGGGTCCCACATGGTACGCAGACTTCTCCTGTTGCACCCTCTGCTCCCCTCAGCAGTGTATTTTGTCACTCTGCCTGCTCTGCTCTCCCCTCTAGCTCTGGTGAATTCTCTCACCCTCCCGTGCTTCTGACTGTACCCAGTGCTTGCATAAATAAATAAACAAAATTTTTGAAAAAAAAGAAAGAAAGAAACTCTTGCCATTTGTGACAACATGGGTAGAACTGCAAGGGATTTATGTTAAATAAGATAGAAAGAGAAAGACAAACACCAGATGGTGTCACTTATATGTGAATATAGAGAAGCCAAACAAAGGGACAGATAAAGGCAAACTAATTACAAACCCTAGAAATACCACTGTAGAACTGAGATTACCAGGTGGAGGCTACCAGATGAGGAGGGCTTGTTAAAAAAAAAAAAAAAGGGAAAGCAACACAATTTACTATGATAGTGGATTACAGGTGCTTTGGTGATGGGTGTGGTGTGGTAACAACACCTGATGGGAGAGATCCTATAATTCTGATACACAAAGTCATAACAATTTATCTTTTTTTTTTGTCTTTCATATATAGACTGGAATTGCTAGGAGAGATACTACCTTAAGTTCTTATTTATCATTTTAGAACTTGCATGTAATTGATTCCACAGATATTAAAAAATAAACTTTGCACAGGACCCAGAATAAGCACCAACATCAGGATTTTGCCTGAGGCCAGGCCTGGATACAAAAAACTCACATAATTTTCATTATGGGATTTTAATAAGTAAAACTCTTTGTAATTTTATTTTCTTTTAGAAGAGTGCCAATATCATGTAATAACACACAAGTGTTAAACAGGGAGTATTAGGAGAACAGCCATAGGCTGTTTTTACATATGGTATCTAGGTGACTTATGATTTTGGTATTTGGTAAAATGGTATATACCATTTTATATATGGTATCTTAGGTGACTAGGATACTTATGATCGGTAATTTATGATTTTTCATTTTATATCATTTAAATTTTTTCTGTATGTGGGAAGAAGGTTTTTTACAGGGAAAGAACTACATTATTTCCTATTATGAGAGTCGAAATTAAAATAGTATATTGAAGAATTGTTATGTGGCAGTCATAAAAAGTCTTTGTAAAAGTAGATAGCAATTGTACTTGTAACTTTGTCTTTTGTCCTACTTAGGGCCCATAGTGTGTGGTGGTGGGTAAATGGCAATAGTGAGAATCTAATGCAAATAAAATGCAACTACACTATTCTTAGAAACTTCACCAGTGAAGTAATCCAGTGTAGGCACTTGCAATCTAAAAAATTAAATTTTTGGCTGTATTGGGGGTATAGTCTAAACTTTATAAAGATTAACACAAATATTTTAGTACTTTGCTAGCTGCAACACTGGACCTTGAACAAGTAAAAGTTAGCCTGAGAATAAGACCCTTTTTATAGGGTATGGAGTATAGAGTAGTCAGAAGATTTGTACAAAGTAGTAAAATTTTTGACAACTGTGAGTCCAAGAAGTCAAAAGTGGGACATGACAAATATGGCTCATGGTGGAGAACTTATTTTTTTTTCAATTCCTTCATGACACTATAAACTTTTCGCCTCCCTTACTATTTCAGGGAATTTTATTAGTTCCACTTTGTTCTGTTTAGATCAAAGTGAATCAGTGAAACTTATACTACCCAAGAAAAGCAGATATGAATTTATCAAGAGACTAAAGATTCCTGGGCAACAACGCACAAGAGATGATAGCAATCCATCTGAACTAAGAAGAATCTTGTGGGGATTTTCAGCAATACAAATTTTATTTGGAAGGAGGCAAGGAGAGAGGAAAGAAGGAAGGGGGGGAAACACATGGATCTCTTGTATATAGGTAGGAAGGAAGCCTTGTGTAAGGACTTGCATTGCTCAGATATTAAAAGATAGGTGATATTCTGATCTGGGCAAATGAAGATTTGGTAATGTAACTTGAAGTTATACAAGTATTTCCACATCCACCTTTTACCACAATCAAGAAAACCTATTCATTTAAAAAAATACAACTGTGCTTACAAAGTCACATTGAATATCTAACCTCTAATTCAACTCAATTTGGGTTAAAAATTGTGAAGGAGCATTGGCCATAACAATGAAGAGTGATGATAGAATCATAGTATTAAGCTGAGGGCATGCATAAGAAAGAGAGAAGGGACAGTAAGTAGTGGGCTAATATGACAGAGAAAAGTTACTTTGAATATTTCTCAACTAATACCCAGTTCATAACCCTGCTTCTGAGACCTTTTCTGCTGCTAAGAGACAATTTCTTGAGGCCAGTGCGTTTTTCTAAGGGTGGGCTTATAGAATTCACCTATATCAGATATTTCTCTTCTTCACATTGACATGTCAACAATGTCCAGTCTGTTGTGGAATAATTTGAGGAAATGAGCCATTCACATTCATGATTTGGTGGCAGTTGCCATATTTTTAATAATGATTCACACATTTCAAAATGAAGAACTTCATCAAATTAGTGATGAATTTCACATTAGTGAAGAACTTCAGCAAATTCAGTCAACGCTGTCTCATATGGAAGCTGATAATCATTTATTTTCTTATGGATGAAATGAGAGGACACTGTAGACTTAACTTTTTTCCCATATCGTAAATGATGTGCTCTCCACTTATCACAAACCCAATCAGAATATCCTGAAAAATTGATTAGAATATGCATTCTTGATAAAAGGGGAGATGTTAAAATTACCTCAAAATGACCGCAAGTCTGAAAACAGTCAGAAGCAGATGGCCCCAGAAGCAGATGGCCCCATCATCATAACTAAGACTCCATTGGCCTGTCTCAGCAGGCTACGACCATCCAGCAGCTACTCATCATCACACTGGGGGGACGCTGTCACATCTAAATGCACACAAGGGAGGATTTTATAAACATCCTGCCCATGCCATATAAAGATAGTTATGGAATTGAGACACTTATTCACTCTTTTTTAATAACCCTAATTATATATATATATATATACACACAGACACATATATGTGTGTGTATATATATATATATATATATATATATCCTGATATATAAGTAGAGAATTCAGCCCAATTTTCTAATATATTTGATCAGATATGAATATCTTGTATTCATATCTTCATTAATTTTTGTTTTAGAATAGAAGATGTGATATGTAGGGGTTTTCTATTTATTCTATGTGTAGTAGAGAATTTTTAAACAATACCTTATTTACCTTTAAAAACTTGTTCTTTTTAGTATCAACCTGGGATTTTATTATATCCTGATGAAATTATACACAGATATAATTAAATCATGTTTACTTTCTAATTCATTCTATCCTGACATGGCAGTTAATAATCAATTATCTTCTATCATTTCATTAGTAGGGAAAATTCTGGGAGTATAGATAGGTAGAAAGAGATTGATATTTAAATAATCCAATTTTAGGATAAGCCAGTCTAATACTTGCTGAAAAAACCTTTTCCCAAATGTTCTGCTATGTACATAAAACATTGTTTCTTAATTCTATCACTAGTTCTCCAAAGTAACTGGCATTTTATTTTATTTTTTTTAAAGATTTATTTATTTATGCATACAGGAGCCTGGGGTACAAGTCAGAGATGCAGGGGGTGAGAGGACTCCTCAGAGACCGAGTGGGAAACAGAACAAGCAGACTGACAGAAGTACACTGCTGAGGGGAGCAACGGGTGAGACAGGACAGGTCTGCTGTGCAAGTGGGTGGTTTCGTGGCCAGCCGGGATCAAACTTGGATAGCAGAGGCTGTGGATTGCTTCATAGTGTGGTGCTTAACCCCTTGTGTCACCAGGGAGGCCCATAACTGGCATTTTAAAGATACCATTTGAGTAACCTATGAAAGATGAGCTACTTGTTTTTTTCTTTCAAAACACTGCTTATTCACTAAATAATACATAGGGTTCCTACTATTATGTTTTCAACTATATTAGCTGTGGTACTGCAAAAGTCAATAGGCTGTGAGTGTTATCCTCAAGATGTTCTCACATTTCTGGGTGAGTGGGGTATGCAGATAGCAATACAAGCTGTTAATGGTACAACATTCTATGAGGTAATGTAGAGGGCTTCATTAATAGAGGATTAACTGTCCAAAAGCAAGGTGGGAGATGAGAAGAGCACAGAGGGGAGGTAAGAATAAGAAGAACCATAAAACTTCCACTTTTTAAACTTTCTCACTCTGCAAAAAAGAAAATTTCCTAAGGGGCCTCCCTGGTGGCCCAAGAGGTTAAGCACAGTACTGTGAAGCTGTCCGCAGCCTCTGCAGCACAAGTTCGATCCCTGGCTGGCCAGCCAGGGAGCTAACCACATGGTGCAGCAGACCTCTTCTGACTCACCCGCTGCTTCCCTCAGCAGTGTATTTCAGTCAATCTGCCTGTTCTGTTCCCCACTCTAAGATGAATCCTCTCACCCCCCACACCTCTGGCCTGTACCCCAGTTCTTGTATGCATATATAAGTAAATATTTAAAAAAAAATTTCCTAGGGTAAAAACACTGAAATATTGAAGTAATCCTTGAAACACATTTTGCATTAAACCCCTGATTTCACTCATATAATTTTCACATATTTTCAAACCTTTATTCATTGGGATAAAATTAATACAATTTTAAAATACTACAATTTAATCTGGATTAAATTTTTGGTTGACTCCCTATATTAAGGTGTTTTAGTTGTAATTGATGAGAAACTGAGTAAAAGAATTGTTAACACAGGAGATTTTGAGACTGCAAATCAATTTTATAAAGGTAAGGAATGAAGCTTAGAGAAAACTAAATTTCAGCTATATTTAATTACTCTTATCTTCATTCTATCAAGTGAATGAAGTTGCATTTTTCTTTCCATTATCACTCACAAAAGCAAAGAGTTTTCTATACTAGCCTGAGGTTTTCTTTTGGTATTATTGTATTTTATTTTATTTCATGTTACCATATATTCAGGACACTTATTGTGTGAGAACTTCATTTATTAATATATAGTTGTAGATAATAATTGCACTTAAATGTACAGTACAATAGATAGCAGGAGTCAATGGTCTTAAAGTGAGAATTTAGTGACATTTTATGTCATTTTGTGCAAATTAGTTATTATTGAGATTACTGAGTTCTTACTATGCATTAGATAATTTTGTTAGAGAATATAAACTTTAGACTGCTATTTAATACTTATACTTTAGCATAATTAAAAAGAAGTAGATAGGGGGCATAAGAGATATGATAGAACTTAAATGGCAAAGCAGAAAAGGAGCAACTAATTTTGCCTCTGTGAGTCAGATAAACATTTAAGTTGAATTCAGAAAGAAAATATATATATATATATATATATATATATATATATATATACCTTTAGGATGAGAGAATTTTGAAGAGGATTGGGTGAAGGTAAAGATGAAAGAAATTGAGAAAGAGCACACAGACATTAGGGGATATACTAAAGTATACCGTTAAGATTTGTACAGGGTTATTTTGTGCAGATGTAGGATGATGATGATCCTACACCATGAAGCTGAAGATAGACTATAGGGGTATATAAAACTATTAACTTTATAAAATGATTATGCCTGAAAGAAAATAACAGGACATAATATTGAAACACTTAATGGTACAATAGGGAGTATATACACAGACATATTAGGATATACTGAATTGTAAATTCTATTTATCTTTTAATACTATCAATGTACTTATATAAAAAATCTTTCAAGGGCCTCCCTGGTGGCACAAAGGGTTAAGACACAACCTATGAAGCTATCTGCAGCCACTGTAGCAGGAGTTTCATTGCCCATATGCCAGAGAGCTACCCACATGGCACAGCAGACCTCTTCTGATTCGCCTGCTGCTCCCCTCAGCAGTGTATTTCAGTCTGTTCTGTTCCCCACTCTTCTCTGGTGAATCCTCTCACCCCCTGCATCTCTGGCCTGCACCCCAGTTCTTGTATGCACAAATCAATAAATCTTAAAAAGAAACACAAGTGGGTACAAAGTTTCACTTTAATAATAATTCTATGCTTCACTTATTCTTGATATTGGGGTGACAAAAATGCTTATTTATTGCCTTTTCCTTCTATATGTTCCTAATCTCTGATCCTTATACAATTTAAGAATGTGCCAAGCATTTATATTGAAAAGAAGTAAGAGCTGGTATTGAGTATGCCACAAAATAAAATACATAAATTTAAAAATAAGGCCCATCTGGCAACTGCCAGTACAAACAGAAAGGAAACACAACAAGGAGAACAGGACAGACTGCTCAAGAAAAGAAAAAAAATGTGGTTGAATTTGGGGACTTCTGCTTTCATTCTCATTATATTTCTATGGAGTGGGGGTACAGCTCTAGGCAAAGATTTAAATATTGGCCTGAACAGTATCTGTGGATGTGTGTGTGTGTGTGTGTAATGTCTCCAGGGTGTCTCTAATATCCAAATTCAAGCCCATTTTAGTCTCTTTGCATGATGTGACATATGGAGTGGCAGATTCATACAGAGTGATTTTGTGCAGATGTAGGATGGTGATGATGCTACACCGTGAAGCTGAAGATAAACTGTAGGAGTATATAAAACTATTAACTTGATAAAATGATTATGCCTGAAAGAGAATAACAGGACATAATACTGATACACTTAATGGTCAAATGGAACTTAAAACCAAGTTAGGCTATAATGAACTAGATTGATAGCAGAAATTAGATTTGGTGCGTAGTGGAAATGAGACATGGCACTTTAAAAATGTGATTGCTTGCAATATCTGATCACACTGATATCCTAGTAATATTGCATACATAAATGTAGGAAAAATGTTGAATTATGTGGCAATGAAGGAGAAATAAAAGTTAAATCTCAATATGAAATTAGAACTGATTTTTTAAAAAAATCATCTTTTCAAATATTGAAATATTATTTAAGTTTTAGAATTATGTTTACATAAAACTGTCTATATCTATATAAAGAATACAATAATGGCTTTATACAAAAAACGTAAAAATGGGTTATTAGTTTGACATTCTAACAGGGAGATTGCATTTGATGATTTTATGAAATTCTTAAGGGAAAGACTGAAATTTGCTATTTGAAACATTTTTTTTTTTTAGAATATTTGTCTAGTTCCTCGAGTTACTTCCCCAAAAGTCAAATTGGGTGAGAATTAGTTTTTTTTTAAAGACTTATTTGTTTATACAAGAACTGGGGTACAGGCCAGAGGTGTGGGAGGGTGAGAGAATTCACCAGAGACAGAGTGGGGAGCAGAACAGGCATACAGACCAAAAACACTGCTGAGAGGAGCAGCGGGAAGACAGGAGAGGTGTGCCACGCCACGTGGGTATCTCCCTGGCCAGCCGGGAATCACACCTGCGCTGCAGAGGCCTCAGACAGCTTCACAGCGCTGCACTCAACCCGCTAAACTAGCGGGGAGACCCCGGGTCAGAAATAGTTTTTAAATTGCTCACAAAGCAAAAGACTGAAGATATATTCTTTCCAACCCATTTATTTATTCATTGAAATATTAGGTAAAAACCATAAGCCAATTATCACATAATATTAATGGCTATTTTGATATCTTAAATGTCAAGGTTAAATATAAAGAGATCTACCTTTTTCTTTTCCTCTACAATTAAATATTCAAAATGCTATTGTTTTTCCTTTGAGAATGACTAATTATAAGTTATGGATTCCAATGGTAACTTTATGCAGCTAAGGTCATAAAAATGTTTTTTGGTCTTAGTTCATTTTAGTCTCAATATGTGTTATTTTTATGAAGTTTTAATATAATAAGTGTCATAAAATATGCCTCAAATTTCAGTGCTAGTTACTGTTTAATTAGAAGTATTAAGCACATATTTATTTAGGCAGAATTGCACTGAGTCTGATATGCCAACACTTAGATAAAAAGAAGTCAGAGGGGGAATTAAAAGTAATTTCATTAAGAAAAAATGTTAAAATAAGAAAGTGCAATTTTGTACTTTTTTACCTTAAAATATGAAAAAAATATTTAAAAAAATCTTGTAATATATTTTTAGCCATGACATAAAATTGACAAAAATTATATTGCATACATGAATAGTATTGTGGCCTCATATCCTAACAGAATTGTTTCAACCATCAAATACTAAAATTTATTGAAAAACCATAGCAGCTAAGCCTATATAAATTAAGAATAACACAATTAGTGAATTTGAAAGTAACTAAAAACTCCAACTATTTTACTTTCTTTTTTTGTTAAAAATATCCAGACTGTTTTTGAATAATCCCTTTTATCACAATTATGTCATATGAATAGATTGTAGTTTTTGATTTTTCCTTTTTATCATGATTGCACATATAGAATTTCAATAGCAATTCTTTCACTCAGCATGAATAACTGACTTATATGGTAGTTTCATTTTTAGACATAGGAAATAACATGAATAAGTCAAATTTTGGCTTCATGAAACTTATTTTTTAATTAGAAGTAAAAATCCAGATAAATACATTTATAATATAATGTCAGAAACTGATGAATCTTTGAAACTAATAAAAGAAGATAAGGCATACTATGACAGGAAGAAGCAAGGGGAAAGTGTGGACAATTTTAAATAAGGGGTTCTTAGAGACATTCACTGAGAATGTGCCACTGGAGCAAACACTGGAACACAATATGACTTGATTTAAATAAATGGGACAATGGGAAGTGTAGAAGAAGGTGGTAAAAATCAGAAAAGTGTCATATTTTGTACAGAGTTTGGGTTTCATTAATTTACTAATGATTGTGATACAACTATATTGTTTTGAACATAAGAATAGCAAGATATGATTTAAATTTCTAAATGACCATTTTGCAGCTTATTTTAACTTGGTGAGCATGAACTGACAATGAGTTGGAGAGGGGAAACCATTTAGGTTCAGGATACAAATTGACGGTAAAGCCATTATGACAGACTGATAGAAGATACTACAAACTATTGGGACTACCTCAAATTAAAAAAATAATAATAGTTACACAGTGAAAGAAAATGTAAGTATGTTAAAAAGATATCCTACTGCACAAGACAAAATATTCACATATAACACAACTGTCAATACGTTCATGCCCAAGTTATATAAAAAACTTTCAATTTAACAATAAAAAAACCAAATAACCAAATCAATGTATGAGCAGCAGTTCTGCAAAGACAAAGAGTATCCTCATCAAAGAGGATATTCAGAAGGCCAAAATAAGTAGGGAAAGGTTTTCAATATCACTCTAATAAGGGGGATGAAGCTCAAAATCACAATGAGGAATCGTCTCACATTTGTGAGCATGGCGCATATTAAAAAGACTCAAACAAGAAGTGTTTGAGAGGATGTAGAGACAGAGGAATGCTTCACATTGTTGAAGGGGATGTAAACTTGTATAACCACTGTGGAAAGCAATCCCGATTTACCTTAAAAGAGTAAAAATGGAAATATTGTGTAACCCAGCAATTCCACTTTTAGGAATCTATCTGAAGAACATGAAACCATCAAATGAAAAAAAAAATTATACGTTCTATAATGTTTATTGTAACATTATTTCAACATCTAGGACATGGAAACAGTGTAAGTCCCATCAATAGTAGATTAGATTTAAAAGATATGGCGTGGAATAGAATTAGTGTCACAAACTGAGACTTACTCTCTTTGCCTCTTCAGTAGTCTTTTTCTGGTGCACTTTTCCTTTTGTTAGGATGTAGGTGCTTCAAACACTGCTTACTGGGAGTATTCTGTTGTTATCTTGGTGCTGATCTTGGGTGAGAGTAAAGCAGGTATTTTGTATTATTTCAACCAAAGGCTACAAATAATATCCTCTCCTATAAAGAGACACAGGTGATATTATCTGGTCTTACCTGACAGTTATGTTTCCTACTGCTCTTACTATGGTAGTTACAGGCTCCAGGTAACAATCAACACACTGTACCCTTACTCCTATAGTAAGGGTTGTACCCTCTGTCCTGCACCCTCTTCTCCACTATAGTTCCCAAATTTTAAAGTTCCTATTGTGGACATGTATTCTTAAGTAAATATAATAGAGAGGCTTAGTATAGCCACCACCCTTCCCTCTCATAGTTTGTAATGCCCTATAGCCAAACTCAGTTTAATGAGTAGCTCTTGATTTTACAGTAACCATCTATTTATCATATAGGAGTCTTGGTAGGTTTAATTTGATTATAACTATGTGGTGTTGGTGAGCTCAGTATTCACACTTTTTTCCAAAATCTATACACATGTTGTAAAAGAAAAAGATCAAAGATATATCTGGTGATAAAATATAGTAGGACTGACCTGCTTTAGAGTTCTTATGATAGGTTTAGGTGAATGATTACCTTGTCATTCTATTGAATTTTATTGGGTGCCAATTTGTGTAGACATTTCCCAATGGTATTTTGAAAATTGGAAATATTTTTACTGAATTTATTCCCATTTCTCACAATACAGCTTTATGATTTTTGCTATAAAACTGAAACTCACGTCAAAAGAGTTGTTCAGTGTAGTAAACTATTTAAGATTTGAGGTTTAAAATACCAGATGCCCCCTACAGTTTAAAATAAACATTTATTTATCCATAGTCACCTATAATTTGTCCACCAAATTAGCAAGCATCTCACTATTATTCAAACTCCCTTTTCAAAACCAATTTTCTCTTTCATTCAATTATATTATTTTAAATGTTTCAAACAATACTGAAAATTTAGTATGGTTTCAATTATTTTACATACTATTTATTATAGCATATAGAATTTTTTATGCTTAAATATAAACATTACATTGACTGAAGATAACAGAAATAAATGATAATCTAATAGTAATATTGAGTTTTTAACTTTATTTGCTGAAACCCTACTGATTTATTCCTATCATAAAAAACACAAAAGAGCCATCATATTTTACTTAAATTAATGAAAAAAAATAAAATACACCTAAAATAAATCATACAATATAATCAAAGAGTGGTCTAATGTCTTTGAATTTATAAGAATGAAAAACATCAATAAAGAGATGAGGAAAAGATAGGTAAATGAGTGTGGATTAAGTATTGGGCAATTGGACGGACTGTTATGTTGAACTTGAACAAAAAGGGTAACTAATTACTGTATTAAATAATTCTGATCTTTGTCACCCACTGTAACATTAGAAAGCCAAGCAATCCCACTGTCAGCTTCCATATGTATTTGACTTTCCAATCACTCTATTAGCATATTTTACATTTATTTGATAGAAACTTTGCATTTCTTTTCTCAGTGATCTCTGCATTTTTTTCAATAAGGAAATTATTATGAAAATTGAGTTCTCTAGCCTCTTATGAACTGGACATTTCATTTGCATGAGAGGAAAATTTTGAATAGTGGGGAGTTTGGGGGGTATTTATAAATTCATTTCAATAGTTTGCCCTAGAAAGTGAGTACATCAGCCTAATACTGAATCCTCATTTAAAATTTGTGTCATTAAGGCAACAATGTTTCTCTCACAGGTTAGTTTCCCTGTAATCCACTGAATCCCCCACCACATTGAGAGAATATGGAGCACAAGATGCCAAAAACAGTATAAGCTATTCAACACATTTTCAGATCTTCATATTAAAGTCCACGTGGGCAACCCCATTTGTGGACCACTTGCTACTTATAAGTAAAGGGGAAGGTTACTAGTTTTGTTCTCAAATACTCAGCAAATTACTAAGCCCAGCTTTTATTCACATAAAATTGTCAGTTCTAGTGACTGACATTACTTTGCCATACAGAATTATATTTTATTGAGTATATAAATGTCAGAATAAAAAAAGGATATTAAAATAGTCAGGCTATTCCAAATGCTAAAAATAAATTCTGCTGTAGTAAGTAATAATGAAACAGATCTATTTCTAATAGTAATCTGAATTTTGGTTTTATAGCAATTGTTTTTTTTTTAATACTAAACTGTCAAAATATATAACAAGTAATGATTATTTGCTATTTTCAAAAATCATATAAAGGAACTGGTTCCATAAGAAATATTTCTCTGTTCATAATGGAACAATAAAGCACCAAATAGAATTTCAACTTACTTTTACCATGAATTTTATTGCAAAATAAATGCCAATTATATAGGTTCTTTGGACAAACACTTCTGCAACTCTTTAAAATACAACTAATAAATACATGATATTTAGTTGTGAAATATCTAATTACAAAACTAGCTAGGTTAAATAAATGATTTATCATAATAAAATACGTATTTCAAATATGCCACACAATTAGGAAAAAGCCCATAATTACATATATACTCACAATAATTTCAAAGACAGATATATTTTCATATTTGACCAATATCATCCATAGCTATGCAAAATGCATTATTCTTCATACAGGCAATGGGAAAATTCTCTTGGCAACAAATAATAAAGGAATTAATTGAAAATGATTTACCATCATCATTAACATAAGAAACATTAAAATATATTAAGCTAATAAGAGTTAGTTGAACTAAGTATAGTATACAAATAATTTAAAGAAATATTCTAAATATTTGTGGCACATTCTCCAACATTCCTCTTCTATTTGAAACCAAAACACTTTGATAAAAGTAAAAATTAAAACTGAAGATAATATGAGTCAAAATCGATCTTTCCCTAAGAGTCTGGAAAAATGTGAGAAATAGATAATGACTTACACAAAAATTATTGACAAAAATGGTTACTCCTTTTAGCCTACCATTAATTTTAAGACCATGCCAGAAAATGTCTAATATCAAGTGAATAGAGCTTTTGTCAATATGGGTAAATTACTTAAAATTAATAATTATAAAATTGTGTTTCCAGAGAAGTTAAATTTCCTGGACTTGATGTGTGGTCTTCAGATATGTATACACACAAACGATATAGACATATATAGAAGTTTATATTATCATAACTGAATATAGTGTATGTGTGTTTGTATGTGTATGTAAATATAATGCATTTCCATCATTTTATATATTTTGGTGCACCAAAATAATTCACAATCAAAGAAGATCCATAACTAAATTAAATAAATTATGGACAGCCTTCCCCAAATCATATTTATATTAACTGGAATAAAAACTACAAGAGAGGGCCCCGCAGTGTTGTGAAGCTGTCCGCAGGCTCAGCAGTGCGGGTTCAATTCCCGGCCAGCCAGGGAGATTCCCACATGGTGCAGCAGACATCTCCTGTCTCACCTGCTGCTCCCTTCAGCAGTGTATTTCATTCCTTCTGCCTGTTCTGCTCCCAGCTCTCTCTCTGGTGAATTCTCCCACCCTCCCGCGCACCTCTGGCCTATACCCCAGTGCTTTTATAAATAAAATAAATCTTAAAAATAAGCAGAGTCGCGCAGCGGAAGTGTGCTGGGCCCATAAAATAAATCTTAAAAATAAAAACAAAAAACACAAGGGAAAAGACTATCAACACCTCTTGCCTATATCCATGTAAAAGATACTGCTTTTATCTGTTTATAAAATCCCCATTTCTTTTGCCTCTCCTGAGGACATGTATTATTATTTTTTCTACCATTTTCTCCAAACAATTTTATTACATCACTACAACTTTAGTAGTGATGGTTTTCCCTAATGACTACACCTTTTAATCCTAAGAAGATCTCAGTACAAGGTAAATTTAACTCTATATTACCTGTGTATACAAAAAGCACAACACACACATTTTTGTTGTGAAAAATCTTAAATATGCTATGTATGGATAGAATGATTCTCCTAAAAACCTATTTATTGTTCTCCACAAATATCTCTGTATAGTCCTGGGCAGACAAGTGGAAATTTTACTACATAAGGGACTTAGAAAAAAATAAAAGTATGAGCTATTAGATATTATATTTTGAAGATATAAGATTTATCAAGTATGGGGATGCTCTAAGAAAATTAATGCAATATTACAAATTCAAAGTTATGTATAAGACCTTGGAAAGAGCCCATATAAATCAGAAGCTCTGACGCTTGGGGTTCAATAGACTCAAATCTGTCACAGCAGCTTATATAGTATTTATTAACTGACAATATTATTTACTGCCATATTCATTTCTTTTTCTATAAACAAACTCTTATTAGTGTCATAGTTGTTCTATAATATGTTACAAACACTAATACACAGCAATGGCAGCGGATGTTCCTGTATCACTTGCCTTAAATGAACGCATGGGCAGAGATGGAGGCATGCATATTGTTTGGTTATGTTGTTCAGCCATTGGGCATATGAAATTTTTTGGGCAGAACTTACATACATTGAGAGATTTGAGCTACTCTAAAATACTCCCAAACTGTGACCCAAATAATATAGTTTAAATAAAAATTAAGTTAGGAGAATCCTATGCCATAGTCTCTTGTTAAGCAAACCGTGTTCTTTACATTGTTCTTGATTTTTAGCATGTTATAGTTATTGTTATCAAAATTTTTATTACAAACATCATCCCCTGCTATTCTTTTTCAATGATTTTCAGGCCTAAAATAAAAATGATGATTTTAATTTCTTTCAAGGTATCTAAATCTTCACACAGTACTTTCACCAGATGACTCTACATTTGAAATATTTCTCTGAAACAAATCCTTTCTACTACATAAGGATAGGTCTATTGGATATATTTATTAAAGTTTGAATGCAGATTAAACTCTGCAAGGTTAAATGACAAGGTTAAGTGTCTAATTTTGCAGCCCTTTTATACCTGGTGAGTGTTAAGACTTTCCTAATGATAGGATTAAATTTAGTTTCTAGCTACAAACAGTTGCTTGTCATTCCCTGTAGGTTAGCCACTATATTCTGTGCTTATCACAAACAGAGAGGAAATAACTTTCTGTGTCTTTTGTGAGTCTTTTAAAATGCACAGACTTTAGGGAAATCATATTTTCTTGAAGGAAATGAGGCATGACCAATCACACAAAACGTGAGAAAATCCCTTGATAGATGACCTTTGCCACATGTAAAAGAAACTGTTCAGTGACTGAGGTTTCATGGATTTCATGCATGGAAATCAGATTTTCTGGCCACCGGTGCTGTTCAGTAAATAAATAATCCATCATTGTGTCAAATGGTTGAAACATGGAGACACTGCCCTTGCTATCTGAATAGACATTTTGAGTTTGTAAATTATGTAAACTATTTGCATGTCAGAGTTGTGTGAGCAGTGCTAGCATTCACCATGTAAAATAAAACCACTTAGCTTTGGTGATGTTAACCTAATGGTGAATACATTCATTTGATTCTGCCTATACCTATAAACTTACTGGTGCATGGTGAAGGCATTAGATTAAGAGCGCCGGAATGGAATCTGTGGTATTTCAGAGACAAGTGCTAAATGGTTAACAGGCAGTTCCAATGACAACATTAAATAGGCCTACATATTATTTCATTAAAACTATACCAATAGTTTCTTAAAGTATGTTGGCATGAGTCTTCCTAAATTCTGTTTATTTTATGTATTTAGAATATTGTTTTATAAATATTAAATAGTTTAATACTTATATTTTATATACATTGTAAGTATTATTACAGTACAGCTGGTTTCAGTGATGATCTCTGATATCTAAAAAATTAATTTTATTTGGGCAGGCTATATACACTTGCAACTCTATTCAGTTATTTTTATCAATTTAGCTAGTTTTATTTCTTACATTTTTATCCTTTGTTTTATCATTTATACAGAAATAAAAATGTGCATTTACATACATGTGCATATGCACACATATGCTCATAATTAATATAGCTCCTACAAATGTTTCTAAGAGATTCCTTTAAATTTTCACATCAGCTCTGTTTCTTCTAAACAGGAGTAAGTATTTCAACAATGTTTCTAGTAATAAACATATTACATTGCTCTTGAGTGAACTCATTAACTCACCTTTGATATTTAAAAATGTCAGGTCCCTCTTTAACAACAGAGTATCTCTTTCCTTAATATTTTAGGTATTTGCAAAAAGCATCTTATAGACAATAATCCTTTTTACTCTTCAAGAATACTTTATTATAAATACTTTTTAATATGAAAGAATACTTTATTTTCATAATTATTACTTAGTTATGCTTTAGGAAATAAGTATCAATTTCACCCTGTCAATTTTGACTAGGACTTTGAGAAAATAATTATGAAACTAGTCCGTGAAGAGGGTATAAAATGAAATGAATATATATGAATTGCTGAAAATAGACTTATTTACTTATTTACTTATGACTCATAAAGCAAATTTTTCCCAGCAATTTTACATGTTAACTAGCAGACTGTAATTTGTTAATTGGTTTAAATATCTTTCAAATAATAAAAATGCAAGATAATAATTATGTATGTTTTTAATGTCCCTGAAAAGTAGATGATGAATGGTATAAAACTCACTTTGCATTGGTAAATTTATTGTATTATCTATATTGCTAGTTAATAAAATCCGTATAAGGACAAAAACAAATTAAAATAATATAAAATAAGCTATATGGTATGGTTTCCTGAAAATGAGAAAATCATGAATATTAAATATAAAATATCTCATTTTAAATAATTTAGCAAAAAATTTTATATTTAATAAAAGATATATACTATAATTGTGCCCTGATTTGATGCTGTAATAAATTGATTTTAGAAATAATTTATAAAATATCAGTCAGATTATAGTCTAAGTAAAATTTAACCTACTTTTTAGCTATGTTATGACAAAGTTCATTTTGTCTTTATTTTGGCATGTAATCACTACAATTCTTATAAAATTCTGAATTAAGGTCTTATGACAAAGAGGGACTCAGAGTATGAAATTATTACTTTCTCTATTAAGCAATAAAAAAGCAAGTTGTCTTAATTTTTTTTAAAGATATATTTATTTATTTATACAAATACTGTGTTCAGTCAGAAGCCCGGGAGGGTGAGAGAATTCACAAGAGCCAGAGAGGGGAACAGAATAGGCAGAATGATGAAATATACTGCTGAGGGGAGCAGCAGGAGGCAGGAGAGGTCTGTGCGCCATGTGGGACCCTCAGCAGCGGCCTGGGTACCTTCGTTGCAGAGGCTGTGGGCAGCTTCGCAACCCAGCGCTCAACCCCTGCGCCACCAGGGGAGGCCCAAGTTGTCTTAATTTTTAAGCAAGGGAAGAAAAAAACTTATACATGTTCTTGCTTATATTCTAAAACAAATAACTATAATGCTATTATTTTATTTACTAGGTAAATTAATAAAAAACAACTTTTAATAAGTTATAATTTAAGTAATACAAGTAAATAAACTTCAAAAATCTTTAAATATGGTATTGCTAAAACAAATCAAAACCAAAAAATACTTGTTTTCAAATTTGTAGAATAGCAATAAAGGAAATTTCAAAATAGATTAAGTATTTATAAGAAAATCTGAAGTGCAAGACAGTGATTCATCAATAACATTTGTTCTATACTAGCTTTTAAAAAATTTCATTATTTCCTGATTCACCCCACTAAAATTATGATGCATCTTTTACAATCTGTCTTTTATTTGTCAGAGACAGGGTTTATGTACAGGAAGCACAAAGTAAATTAACAATACTACAAACATTTGCTTCAGTGAGTATTTAGTTGCCCTAGGCTAATCTATGCTGAATATTCTAATTTAGCATGTTTCCCAGCTTAATTCTCAAAACAATCCTATGTATATATACTAAACTATGCCTTAGTGCATTTGAATGTCCTTCATTCTTCATGCATATTTCACAGGCATTCCATGGTAATTGTTCAAAAATTAGGAGAAAGGAAAAAAAAAATTGTGCTATTAACAATATGACCAGGGTCAACCATTCACTTTTGTATGCCTTCAACACTTATAATTAAAAATGCAAATAAAAGGAGAAAGCCAATGCCATATTATGCTTACTATTCTATACTTTTTTTCCACTTGATAATATATTCTGAATATCCTGTTGTACCTAAACATATAAATGCATGAGTTAACCAGATGAAATATTCAAGGTGCAATCAAGAAAACAGAAGTAACCTAGGAAACTGGAATAGAAAGTGAGGTAATACTAATATGCTAAATCATAGACTTAAGCACTGCTGAATGGACTGGGGGAGTGAAGACTAGGAAGGTCATGTTCAGTCAATCTGGAAATGAAAGGATTGCAAAGAAGCTTTCAGGAATGACTGAAGTATATTTCAATGATGAGGACACTGTTTCTAAAGAGGGTGTCTAGAGACACCTGAATGTTGCTAATGATGTCTCAGCACTAAAGAGGGTTATTCTCAGGTGGAACATCCAAAGCCACAGGATAACTGTGGACTAGTGTCCTCAGAAAACAAGGCGTCTCCTTCTTTGCCTTTAAAATCTAGCCTGGAAAACTTTTGGAAAGTGATTATGAACCTTTACTTTCCTCCCTTGAGATAGTGGAAGGGGCAGAGATATAGGTCAGTTGTCAAAGAACATTAAAAATATTCATCACGGGCCTCCCCTGATGGCGCAGGCAGTTGATTGCAGCACTGTGAAGCTGTCCACAGCCTCTGCAGCGCCAGTTAAATCCCCGCCCACCGGTGAGGGTAACACATGGTGCGACAGACCTTTCCTGTCACACCCACTGCTCCCCTCAACAGTGTATTTTGTCAGTCTGCCTGTTCTGTTCCCTGCTCTATCTCTGGTGAATTTTCTCACCCTCCCGCGCATCTGGCCTGTACCCCCATTCTTGTATAAAACAAATAAACCATAAAAAAAAATTTCATCACATTTTAGTAGTTACACATTTTGGATTGCAGAATTTTCAACATGTAATTTTTAGAAATAGTGTTCCCAATTTTGCTTATTTATATATATATATATAAATATCTGCTAATTTATATATGCATATATTTATAGGTATATGCCACAATGTGGCACATATATGCCACAAAATCTAGAAAAATAACAACATGGAGAAACCATACCTTACTTCAGGATGGAAATGTGATTTTTTAAAGGAAATCCATGATGATTGTAATCTTCGTTTTGGATTTGGAGTCAAGCAAGTGCATCTCCAAATATCAGAATTCAATTATTCATTATTTTATATATTCATTTATTGAAACTGGCTAAATTAACCTATTTTACAAAGAATGCTTTTAAGGCATCAGAAATTTGAAATTGTATTTTAAGACAAGGTCACTATGATCCAGACACTCATATTCAAGTTGGTGAAATATGTCAGACAGGTTGCCATTTAAAAAAAAAAAAGGCCAAGCAAATAAACAAACAAAAAGCTCAAGGAAGACTATGTGGCTAAACATATATATTTTTTAATTTTGAATACTAATATGCAATATTTTGAGTATAAAATATTACTAAATATGGAGATGGGACCTTAACAGAGCATAATATCAGTCCGATATACAGATGTGAATAAGCATTAACTCAACATTTTGATGGGATGCTTCTCCTAATGCTCCTACATTAGGAGGAAAATACAAAGAAAAAACTTGGATAAAACATCTCAAAGGGAAAAATTATTCTCACATAAAGAAAACAAAATAGAAACAAATTTTTTTCTAAGACATTATCATTTGTTGGTGACTAAGAGTCCTATTTTATTCTCTTTTGATAACCCTTAAGTTGCCTAACATTTAAAAATATTTAAAACTACATTTTGAAAGAATTACATAAAAAGAAACTTAAATGATATAAAAATATGCATGCCCTATCCTACTATCTTACTAAGGGAAGGAGGTACTTTCCAAAGATGTGTAAATGAGAGAGACAGAAAGTACACTTAGATTTTTATATTTCGGGCCTCCCCTGGTGGTACAGCAGTTGAGCGCTGGGCTGGGAAGCTGCCCGCAGCCTCTGCAGCGCAGGTTGAATCCTCGGCCACCAGCGAGGGTCCCACATGGCGCGCAGACCTCTCTGCTGTGCCCGCTGCTATCCTCAGCAGTGTATTTCGCAGGTCTGCCTGCTCTGTTCCCTGCTACGGCTCTGATGAATTCTTCCACCCTCCCATGCTTCTGACTGTACCCAGTGTTTGTATAAATAAATAAATCAATCTTAAAAAAAAATTTATATTTCAAATACTATCAGTGTAGTTTTTATAGACACAAATATATGTTTCACTCTGAATTTCACCTATAATTTTAGATATCTCCAACCTGAAAAGTGTATTTCACATTTACATATATATATATATATATATGCACACACACATATATATATATCTCCATATTTACTTTTGATATAAGAGAAAAAGAGATATATTCAGACGCTGTTTAATCTTCAGCATGAAAAGCAATCCCTTCATTAAAAATAAATAAATAAATAAATAAATACATAAATACATAAATAAATAAGGAAAAGCCTGCATCTAACACCCTGCAGAAATCCTGAGTATGGTTTGATACCCAAGAAGAAAAGCCTTTGAAATGAATCTAATGTCATGTTATTGAAATGTAGCTGCCCAGATTAACTTTTTTCAATCTGCAATGACTTACAAAGTTTCAAATGCCCAGAAATCTCCTAAACCAGACCATTTAAGGAATCTAAATAAGCTTGCATGGTTTTAAGCTTTTGGACTTTGAATGTTAGCTTTGAAATTTTGCCAGAACCTGACTGAAGAAGACTTGATTTAAAACTGAATTCATGACACTGGAATTAATACTGGAGGCTCAATATGCCTGATGATGATTTTGACCATGCTAACCATAGAGTGCCATCACATATGATACCTCTGAATTAATAATTCTCCAATGATCAGATGTGTAACATCCTGGTTCCAATATTTATTTATTTTTCCATCTTTGTACACTGGCTTTGTATAGTTTCCACTTTAAAGAACCAATTGCTTGAATAGCATATGGCATTTATTTATGCTAAGGAAAGCAGAAGGAGAAAAGAAACTTGTAAATGATTGAACTGTAAATAGCCCAATATCATATTTCTTTTTCTACTCACCCTCCTCTATCCCTTCTTTTTTTCATTTGTATTATGTGAAAAATCTATAGCAAAATCCTGGGCAAAATCCCACTGTGCCTTTTTTCCCAACTTCCAACCAAGATTAACTCTATTTTCATAAACTTTTCTGCATATTTCATATTCAAATTTCTTCTAATAGTTTGAGGTTAATTATAAAATATTTTAAACACTGAGGTTTACAGTTCAGTGATTTGAAGACTTGCATTTTGTCACTCAGAAAATGAAAATCTACATGTAGGTCTTCCTTTCCATGCTAAATTTACTGTAAATTTTCAAATCATGCAAAAAAAAAAAATCCAATTCTCAACCATGGGGAGGCATAGTCACATATGGGAAATTTATTATTGTTCTCCGTTTCCCAGATTTTCCAAGGAAACATTAATATTGTTATTAGTATACAAGTGTGCAATGTCACAAAATTAAGTAGTATGCATGTTGCCACACAAGCTTTATAATTCTACCAATTAAATATTTGATCAGAAATTCAAATAAAAAGAGCAGTAGGTAGATATATTCAATAAATACATACAAAGAAGTTTCAAGAAACAAATGTCTGTGTATATAAATAGATGCATGTAAACCTACCTCAAGTAGTTCTTGCAAACATTAATCCAGAAGGAAAACTTGTATTTCAAAAATGCTTCTTGGGGTAATGACTTTTTTTCCCCAAAGATTTATTTATTTATTCATACAAGAAGTGGGGTACAGGTCAGATGTGCGGGGGGGGGGGGGTTTAGAAAATTCACCAGAGACAGAATGGGGAACAGAACAGATGGATTGACTGAAATACACTGCTGAGGGAAGTAGCAGGGGGTCAGGAGAAGTTTGCTGTGCCATGTGGGTAGTACCCTGGCCGTGGATTGAACTCATGCTGCACTGGCTGCAGATAGCTTCACAGGTTGCATCTTAACCCCTTGTGCCACCAGGGAGGCCCCTGTAATGATCTTTAAACTATTATTTTATGAGCCTTTCCACTGAAGTGTGGTCCCAATGACATTTAAAATAAGTACATATAGGAAATGTATACACTTGATCCAAAAACATGTGTCCCAAGAAATAAACCATGCATTAAATTTCTACATAGATTATACCTTAGTCATCACATTTATACAATCAATTAATTTTACATTAGTAAAATTTATTTTTCCTCAGTACATACACATTTCAAGCAAAATTTAAAAGACAATTTTTATGATTCTTTCTAATATCACTTCTATGTATGCAATTGATCAAGCAATTTTTTTAATGTTTAATAAAATTATACTGAATTACAAATGATTTACAATACTATATAAATTTCAGGGGGACAACTCAACCTCTAGCATGTAAATATCTCATCTCACCCACCACTAAAGTTGTTGTCCCATTCCTGCTATCTACTCTTCCCTCCCATTCACTTTCTTTGCCCCTTCATGTAATCACTATATTTTTCACAGAGTTTAAAAGTTAATTTCAAAAAAAAAGTTAATTTCATTGGATTTGCTAGTTAGTTTGTTTTGCTTATTAAAATTCCACACATCGGGGTTACTATCTGGTAATTAAATGTTTTTCATTTTCTCATTTATTTCACTTAACAAAAGCATTTCAAGTTCAATCCATGTTGTAAAAGACAAGATAATTCACTTTTTAATGGATTGATTCTAGTAGGTAAATTCATTTGCTGTAATCTTCATTTTAAAGTAAATGTTTAGGCGCGCAGACCTCTCCTGCCGCCCACTGCTCCCCTCAGCAGTGTACTTCTGTCCTTCTGCCTGCTCTGCTCCCTGCTCTGGCTCTGGTGAATTCTCTCACCCTCCCGCACTTCTGACTGTACTCAGTGCATGTATAAACAAAACAAACAAACAAACAAATAAATAAATAAATAACATGCCGCTATTAAAAAAAAAATAAAGTAAATGTTTAAAATCCAGACTTCTAAAATAATACAGAGACTATAATAGGTGATGTATCATAACTTTAAAAATTATCTTCATGTAATTTTTTCTGAATGTATAAAATGAAATGGAAGAGTTTATGGTTTTTAAGTGAACTATGCTATTCATTAAAATGTCTAAATCACTTTAAAAAGAAATGGAGAAATAAAAATGACCAATTGACTTTGATCAGTAATTAGCCATTTTCTTTCTGCTACCTACACAGTGACATACACAAAACATACACATGTATATAAGCACATAAAACCCGTAGACACAAATATCTTCCTTCCTTCCTCCTTTCCTTGTTTTTTTTTTCTTTTAGGAATGGCATAGCTCAATTTTAAATAATCATATTCTTTAATAGGTCAGCCTATCTTGGTTTCCAACTCATTCAACAATTACTAAACATTTATGTAGTTAATGTTTTAATGTTTTATTTGGACTTTGGTGATATTTAGATGAATAAGAAATGTGGTACCATCTTTCAGAATTACACAATTTTATTGGTTACATGGATACAATATAATAAATACTGTAACAATGTACTGTTTTGTTTTATGCAAATTTGAATTGCATAAATTCCAAAGAGAATTTTATAAAACATTACTGAAATTTTATGTTATCTAAAACTTTAAAATAGTGTAATTCAACCTAAATTGAAAATTCATCAGCTGTACCTAATTTAAAATTTTATATGCAGATTGAATTTAGCATAATCTAATGATTTAGGGTTGTATCAAGTGAACTGTTAAAAATCACCCATCATATTTTCCGGAAGTAGGTTTGAATTACTTGAGCGTGTTCAAATAAAACATTCTAATGTATCTCTAAAGACAAATAGGATTACAATATATATATTAAAAAAAAAAAGTGTTGTTGGTCTCCCTGGTGGCACAGTGGGTTGAAGCTGTCCACAGCCTCTGCAGTGCGGGTTCGATCCCAGCCAGCCAGCGAGAATCCCACATGGTGTGGTAGACCTCTCCTGTCTGCCCACTGCTCCCCTCGGCAGTGTATTTCAGTCAGTCTGCCTATTCTGTTCCCTGCTCTGTCTCTGGTGAATCCTCTCACCCTCCTGCACCGCTAGCGTGTACCCCAGCTCCTGTATAAAAATAAATAAATCTTAAAAAAATAAAATAAAAAAAATTTAAAAAAAGTGTTGCTGTGAAAGCAAGAATATAAGCCTAAATAAGGATTACACAAAATGCTTCAAAGATATAATACCAATTGACACTAAGCTTTGGGGTTTGTAGAAATTTTCCAATTAAAGAGGTAGAAAAGACTTTAGCATGTTGAAAAATATTCATATGCAAACACTGAATATTAGAGATTAAGTAGCCCAAAGGACTATCACTCAAGAATGAGGATAGAGATGAGCAATAAGTGTGGATGAATAAGCAAAAGACACATGGGAAATGACTTAGATATATTATCTTGGTGATCATAAATCATTGAAAAACTTTTTACCACCATATTTCAACGCAAAACTTTGTAGCATTAATTTTTTAAATCATCAAAGCATGAAAAGCCTCTAACAAATCTAGCTCTCTATGATTAAAATTTTTCAGTAACAAGGGTAAATATATTCCTGTAAAACACAGGGTGAAAATGATTATATCCAAATTAATAATAAATAAATATTAGTGCAGACTGTACTGAATTAATATTCAGTCACCAGTGCTTCCTGGAGTAACCTGCAAAGTAAGCATTCAATAAACGGTCTTTGAAGTGAATCACATTTCATTTCATTAAATACATCAGTTGTAATTTATTTAATTATTTGCAGACAATTTGAACATTTCCTCTCCTGATTATTTTTAAAATTAACAATACTGTAATTTTATGAAATTACTTGTCGTGTCTCAAATTTCAAACCTATAAAATTCTTGTTTTTCCTATTTCAAACTCCCTTCTTAAGATAAAAGTACATGTTGTGAAAGTATAAATTTGATTTTATTTTAAAATGCTTAATGTAATATAATTATTTTAGGTAACAGTAAGCACTCATGAATATTTTAACACATCTATGGAGAAATATCTTTTTGGATTTCCTCACATATTTTTACTTCTTGCTGATAGATGATAACTATTGGATTCTAAAATAACTTAGCCAAGATGGTATTAAGCAGTAGCTGTATTTTCTTTACTGTAGTTTTTTGGTTTTTTTAATATATTATTGGGGAGTTTCTGTTCCCAGTTTTGGTGGACTAGTTTGTTTCAGATCAAACTTTGAGCTGAAAAAAAACTTGAAAACATGACAGAAAATAAAAACGCTGTTTGAAGTCATCTAAAAGCTATCACAGCAGTGAAAACTAAATCCCAGAGAAAAGAGGAGAGCTCAATATTAGCTATTATTTTTTTTTCCTTCAAAGTCTGTACTGATTTAAATGTAACTGAAAAGCTGCACTGAATATGTGAAGACTTTGTTGATGGGAACCAAATGAAATTTCACATATGGAACCATGATAAAAGAAATAACCAGGTTTTTTGTTGGAAACCCAATGGGCTACACCTAGTTAAAAAAAAAAAAAAAGGCAACTACCTAAATATCAGTTCAACTACTGATTGGGTTAAAGAGATCATTCCCTAACCTATGGTCTGTTAGAAGCAAAATACCTTCTGGAGACATATAAAATTGTTAAGTTATAGCTTCAAGTTTTCATATATAATATGCACCACTCATTAAAATGTAGTCAGTGTTGAACAATACAAGAAACGACTGAAAACTCAAAGGGAAACAAAATGAAAATATAACTCCCACCTCTGGCCTGCACCCCAGTTCTTGTGTGCATAAATAAATAAAACAACAAACAAAAAACAGTATGCTTCTAAATAACCCATCACAGAAACAATTTGGAAGAGCTAAGAAAATTATCTCAAATATATAAGCATGGGCATGCAATGCTAAAGGTCAAAGAAAAAATGTAAATAAATGTAAGACAAAAATACTCCAAAATAACAATAATGTATATTATATATTTAAAACATAAAAATTAAAAGATAAATGAATATGACCCCAATCTCCTGGGGTTTGGTGGTAAACTTGGATTAACTGGTAAAACAGATAAAGTACTCTGAGGTACATTTACAATCATATATATCTATATCAACAGGTATAGTTAATACAATTTATAAAAATGGTCTCATTTGCACCTCATTTTTATACCCCCAAAAATTCAATACTTAGGAGTAAACCTAACAAGGAAGTAAGGATCTCTAAAAAGAAAAATATAAAAGATTGTTTAAAGAAATAGAAGACAACAAAGAAATGTAAAGAAATTCTCTGCTCATGGGTTGGAAGAATTTCAACATTGTCAAAATGGCCATTCTACCCAAATTCAATTTATATTCAATATATAAATTCAATTTCAGAGAAAAGAACTCTTGCACTCATAAATTTGAATTATACCTATTTTTCTTTTTTGACTATCATTTTGAGTTCATTAACTCTTATTTTTTTATTTCGATAAATTATAGTCATGTAAACACTAAAATTGTCTTATCATATTTCATCAAGAGATTCTTCAGGTTGACACATGTGCCCTTTTCATATGGCCATGTTAGTCTTCAACAATTCCCTCCATTCCTATGAAAACATATTGCAGACTTACACATTCATATCTTGCCCTAGATGTGTAATCAGCCATTTTGCCAATGAGCCCTGGTTCCTTTAGTGAGCAATTATATTTATTATATTTTTTATTATTTTAAAGATTTATTTATTTATGCATACAAGAACTGGGGTACAGGCCAGAGGTGCATGGGGTCACAGGATTCACCAGAGACAGAATAGGGAACAGAACAGGTGGAGTGACTGAAATACACTGCTGAGGGGAGCAGCAGGAGAGACAGGAGAGGTCTGCTGCTCCATGTGGGTTAACTCCCTGGCCAGGATCTTGAACTGGTGCTGCAGAGGCCCTGATACTTTCAGAGTGCTGAGACTTAACCCCTTGTGCCACCAGGGAGGCCCAGCAATTATATTTACAGCCCACAAGTGGCAGCTCTATGCTACTAAGTTGCTATTGATTCTTGCTCTTTTTATTATAGCACCTTTTAGTTTCTAGAGGTAGGAAATACATACTTTAAGAAAGAAAATATGTCATAGATTCATTCTGATATTTTAAATTCAAATATAAAATTATAGAGTACAATTGCCCTATCCAAATTCATATTTCTATCTCCTTTCCTACTAAATTGAAAGTCTTCATTTGAATAATGCTAATATACTTGTTCTGATAACATTAATATTAATGTTCTGGTTCTAATAATAATGTTAACTAATGTACTACCTACCTGTATTAGTTTAATAACAATACCTATATCACCACTACCAGTAATTCTATTAAAATGTTGTTTAGGTACTTCCTTGGCCCTCCCTGTCCTGGTTCCACCAGACTGGGAGTCCTACTTTATTTCTGTTCCTTTTCTCCTCAATAAACTTTTTACTTCTCTAAACAAAAATTAAAAATTAAAAAAAAAATGTTTAAAATCAACCTACCTCTCTCTCTCTCCTCTGTGCGTGTGTGTGTATGTGTGATTCTTAGCCTATTTCACTAGGAATATATAGTCAGAATGTATTATTTTGAAGTCACATGAAATAATTATCTTCAGTGTTATGCCAAGTGAAATTTTCTTTTGAAAAATATTGCATAGTTGGAATTCTATAATGTTTTATGATTTGAATGAGATATATTGGCTTATATGGTGAAAACTGAAGAAGTCAAGAGAATGAGAATAATGAACAGATTGGGAGGAAATATCTTAAAGGCTTAAAAAGGATATTTAAAGAAATCTGTTAGCCAAAATATACAGATACTTAAAACTCAATAATAAGAAAATTAACAATCGAAATAAAAAGTGGGTCAAAGAGATACCTCAACAACAAAAAAAATTATACACATTGAAAATAACAATATGAAAAGATGTTTAAAGTCATATGCCATTAGGGCATTTAAACAATGAGACATCAAAGTGAATCCATCAGTTGTAACAAATGTACCACTGTGACACAGAATTTTGATAGTGGGAGAGGCTGTACCTGTGCAGGGGATATATGTAAACTTTCTGTATTCTGTGGCCAATTCTGATATGAACCTAAAAACTCCTCCAAAAATAAAGTGTATTAAAAATGAAAATTAAATTAGTAAAGCTTGATCTAATTAGTTGAAATGATATCAATGAACTTGACTTCACCCCATATCTCCTCTTTGTTTCTGGGATATTTTATCCCTAATTATAGTGTATGGTAGCCTCCCACCGAATCTTCTGTTTTCAAATTATAGTGGCAATTCTAAGTGTCACTTTCTTATAAAAACAGAGAATGTCTAAGATACTGACAGACTGGAGAGAAAATGTTACTCTTAGAAACAAAATGTTCTCCCTTGTTACATTTCCTGTCCATCCCTAAACTAATCACTGAGGCCTTGCTATGGAATGGATTGGTAAAACATAGTTAATCAGGGAGAAGAGGACAGAAAAACTACATCAAGCATTCTAGAGTAGGTAAGTGAAAGTTGAATAGATATATTTTTAGTTTTCTCTTTTTCCTGTGAATTTAAGTTATCATCTAGTACGATTTCTTTCAGCTTAGAGGATTTTCTTTAGCATATCTTCGGAATAAGTTTGTGAGCATCAACTACCATTATTGGGCCTCCCCGGTGGCGCAGCGGTTGAGCGCTGGGTTGCAAAGCTGCCCGCGGCCTCTGCGGCACTGGTTCGATCCCCGGCTGCTCCCTGGCCACCGGGAAGAGGGTCCCGCATGGCGCGCAGACCTCTCCTGCCGCCCGCTGCTCCCCTCAGCAGTGTACTTTGGTCCTTATGCCTGCTCTGCTCCCCGCTCTGGCTCTGGTGAATTCTCTCACCCTCCCGCGCTTGTGACTATACCCAGTGCATGTATAAACAAACAAACAAATAAATAAAACATGCCTCTATTAAAAAAAAAAGTTCCTTCAAATAATACCATTATTTGTTTATTCAGAAATGCTTTAATTTTCTTTGCCAAATACAGAATTCTTAGATTTTTTTATTTCATATGGCGCATTATTCCATTGACTTCTGGCATTTTTATTTTCTGATGAGCTTTTAATCATTAGTCATATAGATACTCTATACATAATGCCTTATTTTTTTCTCTCCTCTCAATATATATTTCTCTGCCTTTCATTTTCAAGTTTAACTGCAAGTTTCTAGGTGCTGAACTTTTTGAATCAGTTCTGTTGAGACTGGTTGTGATTCTTGCATCTGTAAATAAATGGCTTTCACCAAATTGTGGAAGTTTTCCATCATTATTTATTCAAATACTGTTTTCTGTCCCTTTTGCATTTCATCTCCTTTGAGAACTCCAATTACAATGATATTGGTATACTGGAACTTGTCGTACAGGTGTCTGAGGCTCTTTTAATTTATCCTCAATCTTTTTTAATATGTTCATGAGAATATTTAGTTTCTATCTCCTTGTTCTGCATTTAGAATCTGCTATTGAATACCTACAGCAAAATATTCATTTAAATTTTTTGCATTCTTCCATTCCATTACTACATTTGATTCTTTTTATCATTTACATATTTCTTTTCATAATCTTTCCTAGTTGATTTATTTTGTCATACTTTGCTTAAATTCATTAAACCTTATTTTAATTATTTTTTGGACATATTTATAATATGTGCTTTGAAGTCTTAGTATGCCAAATCCTACACTGTGGTTTTTAAGAGACAATTTATATGACTGTCTTCTCATGAATATGAGTCACAATTTCCAGTTTCTTTACAAGTCTGTATATATTAAAAAAAAAAACTAGGTGTTTTAAATAATTTTATAGCAACTCTGAATTCTGAGGAATTTAAAAAGGTACTGCTTTTTATTATGTTTTTTTCTTAAAATGTTTCATAAATTTCCTAGGCTACTACTGTGGTATTTGTTTTGCCCCATACTGTAGGACTACTGAAAACTATTTAGTTTTGCAATTGTTTAAGTTTTCTTTTGTTTTGTTTTGCTAAGCGCTTGTTATTGTTGTTATTATTCTAATTTGTAAGCCTGTTTTCCTAGGAATTGACCTTTATGTTCACAGACTAGTAGCCAGTCAACAACTGGACAGAAGTTGTGAATAAATGCCTGAAATCAGTAAGATTAACATTTTGTGTGTGTTATGGGGAGAAACACTTAATGTTCAGGTCCTTTATAAGTTTCTTTTCTTTTTTTTTTTTTTAAAGATTTGTTTTTATTTATTTATACAAGCACTGGGTACAGTCAGAAGCGCGGGAGGGTGAGAGAATTCAACAGAGCCAGAGCGGGGAACAGAACAGGCAGACTGACAAAATACACTGCTGAGGGGAGCAACAGGCGACAGGAGAGGTCTGCGCGCCATGTGGGACCCTCCTCCGGTGGCCGGGGAGCAGCTGGGGATCGAACCGGTGCTGCAGAGGCTGCGGGCAGCTTCGCAACCCAGCGCTCAACCGCTGCGCCACCAGGGAGGCCCCCCTTTATAAGTTTCAACTAATCTATAATTTCTGCTGGACTCTATTGAGTTTCCAGTGTCCTAAAGCATAGTCTCAGGATAGTCCAGCAGTGTGTAAATAACTTGGAATCTCTGCAGGATACTCTCTAGCTAGTCTTCTTCTGTTCTTGTACACAGCAACAGATAAGAATATGCTTGGCCAAACCAGAATACAAACTCAGACTGGTATTTAAGCTCCTATAATCTCTTTCATGAGCAGATTAAGCAGAGTGATCAGGACCTCAAGTATGAAAAATAGGAAAATGTGTTTATCATAAAAAGTCTAAAAATCCTAAAAATAAGGGCCTCCCCTGGTGGCGCAGCAGTTGAGCGCTGGGCTGTGAAGCTGTCTGCAGCCTCTGCAGCACAGGTTCAATCCCCGGTTGCTGGCGAGGGTTGTGCTTTTGGCGCCACAGACCTCTCCTGCCATGCCTGCTGCTCCCCTCAGCAGTGTATTTCGTCAGTCTGCCTGTTCTGTTCCCCGCTCTGGCTCTGGTGAATTCTTTCACCCTCCCACGCTTCTGACCGTATCCAGTGCTTATATAAATAAATAAATAAATCTTTTTAAAAAACCCTAAAAATAAAGTAATTCAATGACCTTGACATATTTGAGGTTTCAATATGAAAATGTACATGCTCTAATTAACTTCTTATGTTCCTATTTTTATAAATTATAGTGTTTTACTAAATAATTTTTTAAGCAGTTCATTATGCTTTTCCTAGATTTCATTTGTTCTTTTCCTATATAGCAAATCATTATGATCTATTTATAAACTATACTTAGGTATTATTTTTCTAACAAGTTGTTGATGTATGAAATTAGGAAATTATAATAACCTTGAGTTCAGAGAAATCATAAACTAATGGAGAAGTTAAGCATATAAAACCAATTAAAATATTAGCCAATAACAAAGAAAGTGAATTATCTTTTACAAAACCATCTGAGAATTTTTATTTTATTTCACAAAATGTGTTCTCTCCAACACATTTTAATACAAGCAGCATCTGCTGGTTTCTTGTGTGTAGAGACAGAAGTAAAAAAAAAAAAATCCTGAAAACTTTTAGAAAACGCCAACAATAAATTTTTTGTAAGCCAATATCTATTCTCAAAGTTGTCCCATATTTTTCAATACATACCTCTACAGCATTCTATTTAATCCTGCAAAGACCTGGTGTTTTCTGAAATCTAAATTTGGTACTTAAAGAAAGGTTAGCTATACCTTTTTGGGGACAAGATCATTTCCAACATTCTGTGTCTAAGAATACCAAGAAAACACAAACTATTTCCAAGATATCAACTAAACAATTGTTAGTTCACCGTTATTTTCAAGGAAATAAATATATGTGAAAGGGTGGCTTCATAGTGACACACTCAATTCCCTATAAATTTTCCAATGAAAGAAGCTCTATAGGGTAGATTCACAATGAGATGAAATGAAAGAAGTGGGATTAGGCAGAAGTCAACTGATGTTAAAATGTCCAGCACAAGGTGAAAATAGTCCTTTGATTGGAGATAGTAGAGTTTGGAATTCACATATTTTCACAAAAATGAACAACTATTTCAGGAAAGCTACTTCCTTTTGTTGATTTGACAGGATTCCATTTTGTTGAATGAGATGAGGAAAAAAGGAAAGGAAGAGTAATACGTAACTTCTGTACCAATCAATACAAATTAATTTATGGTGTTATAACAAACTAACTCCAAATTCTCAGAATCTGAAATCAACAAACAGTTCCTGCAGGTTCGATGCAAGGTCTATGCTAATCATGGCATCTGAGGCAGATGGAGGGCCCATTTTACCACTTCCTTTCATCACTTTACCACTTTCACAGGAGGGGGATCAGTGAATTGTGTACTGGCTGTTAAAACTTATACCTGACAGTGCCACACACACTTCCATTCACATTTCCTCAACCAAAGAAAGTCACAGGGCAACCCTAACTATAAGAGTAGGGGTGTTCAATCCAACCACGTACTTGAAAGGGTACTCAAAATGTTATGAATAGGGCCTCCCTGGTGGTGCAGGGTTTGTTAAAGTTTCAGCGCTATCAAGCTATTTTGCCAGCCACCAAGACATGAGTTTGATCCCCGGCCAGGGAGCTAACCCACATAGTGCAACAGACCTCTTCTGTCTCACCCATTGCTCCTCTCAGCAGTATTTTAGTTGATCTGCCAGTTCAGCCGACAACCCACACACACACCTCTGGCCTACAGCCCAGTTCTCGTATGCATAAATAAACTGAAAAAATATTTTTTAAAAATGTTATGAGTAGCTCAATTACAACTTGAACTCTTCATGCAACTTACAATTTAATGAGGGGGACTGAATATTCTGTCAATACGAGAAGAGATATGATAAAGGGCTGAAGAGTACAATGATAAAATACATTGGTGATTGCAATGAAAATATTAATAATGTGTGTTTTGTTAATTTATTATTTCTCCATACATAATTCTAAGTACTCTACATGGTACTAATGCATTTGATTCTCTAATTCTATGAGGTAGGCAGGTCTGTTAGAAGGTCACTTCATAGATGAGGAAACTGAAGCATAGAGAAATTAAATGATTTATATGTCTGGTTCTTGAACCTGGACCCTTAAATACCACAGGAAATAATAGTCTGTTGCCTTAATAGTGTGAATTTCAACCTTTGCTTTTAATTTACAAGATATCCCTTCATCTAAAAGCTTACTAAAAATCTTAATATAATAACTAATCTGAGTGAAGTATCTTTGGTTAAAGTGAGGGAAAGGGGGTGGAGACCTTCTTAATTGGGACAGCATTTATTGTCTTCTAGCTAAATATCTTGAAGAGAGGCATTAACACAGAAATTCTTGACATTTATTTGCCAAAACTATTACTATTTAATATGACCTTTCATATCCCCATACTTTAGCTAACTATATAATTATAACCATTGTTATTGTGACATTATAAAAAGGAAAAATAGAAAGTCTTGATATACAGTCAATTGTCAAGCTGAAATGGAAGACAATTTTTTTAATTTCTAAAATTCAATATTAAAAAAGGATTATCAACTACTTGTGTGCAAACACATCCAGGATTAAATGGACAATCTTCCAAAAATGGTGAAAAATACTATTTTATCAGTTAATTATTAGCTAGCTGGATAATCTCTCATTCTGTAATGGGGCCAAAACCAGTTATATGCCAGTGCCAACAACAAAAGGAAATTTAAATACCCTATATATTCTATGAAATCCATGCACCTGTAGGTAGTGTTTGCTCTTCTAAACTTAAATGTGCCCCTAATTATTCTCTCTTTATTAACATTTAAATGAAAAACAAACAATACTATGTAGTTTTCTAACTTCTCCACAACTAAGTGCATTCCCTAAAATTGACTAGATTTAAGAAAAAAACTTAAGTTAATGTATACAATATTTCTTCTCAGAGTACAATATTTAACTTTAATAGTCACCACTTCCTAATATTTTAATGAAATAAATACTTGAAAACACCACCACCTCATTTTTCAGTCACCTATAGTATAAATATTAGGCATCCAAATTTACCTTTAAAATACTTAGGTAGTACGATGGGATATGAGAAATGATTTAAATAAATGAATACAAAATAAATAAATACCTATAGTGTACATCTTTTATACATGCCCTTTTTCGCCACACATAGAGCAATGGTCATTCACTGAAAAGTTTCATTTTCTATTGTTCACCTTTAACAAATCTCATGAAGATTTTAATGCACTTCAGTCTTATCACATATAACATATTTTTAGACTACATAATTGTAACTGGACATCAGAATGCTTTAAACTATAGTTTAAAATATTTAATTTCCTAGAACACTTACAATTCTACCAATAAATTAATTAGTAAGTAGAAACTGAAAAGGCACTTGGGGTTTAGGTAGCAAAATGGATACTATTTCAAATGTAGTCATTCAACATTTAACATTAAATTTAAAAGCATAATAATTTGACTCATGGAAAGAAAGAATAGTATAAAATGTTTCCGTTAAAGTGCCCTTTATACTTGAAACCTTCTAAAATACTCCTTGGAGAAGTTTTACATCAGACATAAGGTAAAGCAAATTATACTGAAAAGAAAACAAAAACAAACTCATTTCAGACATTGTTGGCTTTTCAAATCTTTTCTTGAACTTGCCACAAATGGGACTTTTGTTTATGAGTCATTCCCTTTTAAATGCTTCTATATCATTACCTAAGACACTTAAAATTCCTCATTTTTCTTTTATTTAGAGTAGTTTGTTCTTTCATGGAAATCTGGGCACAGGATACTTAGCATTTGTGCTGGGCAATGAGTTTCCCTAACAAAGTAGTTACATTTGCTTAATCAGACTTTTTAACTCCCAAGAAGTCTATGTTCTCTGTGCCATGGTTATGAAACTAGCCATTAGATTTTTTTTTTTAAGATTCTGCAAGCATCTTCATATATGTGTTCCTGTACTGTCGTTTACATAAAACATAATAACAATATTGTCATTGTTCAAAATTTTACTAAGCTTCCCTACTGTCATTAAGGACTCTTCTACAAAGTTTGAAATACTCAGACCTTAAGAAATGTTTTTCCTGCCATCCAAATGGCCACCACTGCTGCAGCAACAAATGCCATGATCTTCAATATTTCTGTCTCTAAATCTCCAAAGGGTAACATCTGAACAGAGAATAAAAGGAGTAAAAATTAAAGAGCATGAAATGAGTTCTATTTTGAGTTCTACACTGAGTTCTATATTGAGAATGAGCTCTATTAGGTGTAACTGAAAGTTTACAGTGAAATGGAAAAATAATTCAAAATTTATTCTTAATCTAATTTTTTCACTAATTGAGCATTACCATGTTTAATTTCTGAGTTTTTCAACTCTAAGTTAATAAGGTGCCAAAATAAATGAATTTGGCATTGAGGAATGTCACTATCCTTTATTAGGCAAACTAGAAATTTAGCAATCTTTTTAACTCCCCTTTGATTTATTATGTAACATAGCAGTTCTTTAATATCACTTGATTTTTTTTTTTCAATCTGACCTCTCAACTGCATTGTCATATGTGTTTCCTGCTCTCTCTAAGGGAGGTGATATAGATTAATGAGTTTGAACTCCACAGATTAATACTCTATAAGTAGCAATCATTATTTCAATTGGTATTATTTCACTATTTCAATTTTCTGAAATCACTTGGGGTCCATACTAACCTAGAGGGATGACAAACAATAAAATTAAGTTAGAACAGCCATGATGTAAATTTTCACATAACCTTCAGAAATATGAGTATCAATTTCGTTAGGATTAAACCAAAGACGAGCTGACTGCTGCCAACGCAGAAAGACAATTTGTTCTTTAAAGGATCTTTCAAAGCTCTTTCCCTAAGGCTTGCCCTCTAACTAAAATCATGCCCAGGAGATAAGCGGAAGCCAACAAGATACACTGCACAGAAGAGCAGAATGTTTACTGAAATTTGATCAAAGAGAATCAGACTATTTTTTAACAGATCAGTGTGACAGCATTGGTGATGCAAATTATTCTAGGATGGTAGTGTTACAATGATTGTAGCAGTCTGCATAGAATCAGAATTTGCTAAAACTGAATGTGAACATGTATTTTAGAAACATAGGCAGCACATTGTTAGAAAAGGAAACAAATTCAATACTTAAAAATACTCTATATGAATATTTTACATTACTGAAAAATACATTAAGCATTATAACATCACAAGTATTTCTAATGAAAAAGGACCCTCAAAATTTAGCTTTTGTTCACCTGTCATGAAAGTTTCCAGGTATTATAACCTTGTTCTAGGATAGCCATATAGTAGTAATAATAAGAATAACCTGAAGTAACATGCAACATTTTTGCAAACACTTGTAATCGTTTACACAGTGTAGTCATTTGTAAACAAAAAAATCCACTTTTTAAAATACACCATTAATAATAAGTAACAGTTATCATATGTTTACCATGTAACAAAGTGATTTAAATATATTGTTTAATTTCATCCTCACAACAAGGAAAGACACACTTCTCAAAAATGCATGTTTACTGAAATTCTCTCTCAAAGAGAGATTTGACTAATTTTATATCACATTATACAATTTTATTAAAATAAGATAAAATAATGTTACTATGTGCACTATGAATGTATAGTGGAAAAAATAAATAATTAATTCGAGTCATAGAAGGTATAAGAATGGCATATCAAACCTTTGAGTTTGTTCTCAAAGAGCTACCAGAGAGTTAAGTTCTTAACTATCATATGATCTGATCATGTGAATATTCATTACAATAGAAATACTCTGAATAGCTATTTAGGCAATAGTCTCAAGCTAAAAAAAAGCAGAAAGATAATGTAAAAGGCTTTTAAAGTACAGTCTTTGAGCTGCAAATGACCATTTTCTGTTTTCTGAGATTATTAATATATTCAAATCAAATCATAAGCATTTATTTATATTCTGTAGATTTCCAGGAATCTACAGCTAAGAGTAAATATAACACATATGAAAGGAATACAAAAGAAAAAAAATACATGTTTAATACTTAAGTCAGGTTAAATGGAAATAAAAGCACTGTCAAGAGAAATGATACTCATTCCTCATTAAATGATACAACCAACTAAGCACTATACACAAAGTAAAGAGAATTCAACAGGTAAATTTTGTCAGAAAGGAATTTTCATTAAAAGAAAGTTTTAGAAGAATGCACAAGAGTAGAAAAAAGCAGAAGGATATTACTAATGGTAAGAAAAAGTACATATGGAGATTTGTAGCCTATAATAAAAAAATGTGATAGAGCAATTTTAGTTACGCATGATTTGTGGATTGTTTTTGAACTGGTGGGAAAAAAAGATGACTAACATAGTTTTATAAAGGCATTTTTAATTTTAAAAAGGTATGAAGAAATTTGTAGAAGAGTAATGATATTTTTAGGTTTACATAAAAATATTGGGATAATATTCTTATATTGGGATTTATACCCAACTGTTCCTTGATCTGAACTGTCAACATAAATTCATAAATGCAAATTAATAATCAAGCATAATGTCCACCAATTTCTTCAAAATTTACATACAACAAACAAAACTTAAGTTTTAATGGTCTCATGGAATTAACTTTGAGCCAAATAGAGGCATTTTCTAATATACCTAAAGTAATATGTGAAAATATCACTATGGAAAAAAGAAATATGAATCAAGTTTTTTAAAGATGGCATTATTTTGAGTAGTAATTTTTTTAAAGATTTTATTTGTTTATACACAAACTGGGGTATAGGTCAGAGGTGCTGGAGGGTGAGAGAATTCACCAGAGAGTGGGGAGCAGAACAGGCAGACAAAACAAAGACACTGCTGAGGGGAGTAGGGAGCGAGGCAGGAGAGGTCTGCTACACCTGTGGGTTTCTCCCTGGTCAGCTGGGAATCTAACCTGCATTGCAGAGGCTGCAAACAGCTTCACAGTGCTGCACTCAACCCGTTGCACCACCAGGGAGGCCCAAATAGTGAATGTTTTTGAAAGTAAATTTTGAGAGTGTAATGTGACCTGCTAAAATTAATAATGCTAACATAACTCATTAAGCAAAGATTTACTGAGTATCTTCTTTTGCCCCAAACTAGACTTCAGGAACATATGGATAGATATTAAAGGCCCCCCTCCCCTGAAGTTTATAATTTAATGGAAGGAACAAACATATATTTCCTAAAAAAAAGTCAAGTCTCATTTTTAACAATTGTTTGAACAATTATCATAGAAGATTTTGCTTGATTTGGAGATGGCTTTCAGACCCAATCTAAAATTGACATCAGAAGAAGTTTTGGTATATATTTGGTAGCAATTTTGAAAAAGAAAAATAAGTGGTAAGAATCAATCTACTTAAGTTCAAGTCAAAATATAACTACAATAATAGAGAAGATGTGATATTGATGAAGAAACAGAAACATAGATCTGGAACAGAATGGAAAATCAAGAAGATAGGCACACACAAATGCATAACAGTATTTTTTTTAATTAAGATAATGTTGTTAGAGCAGATTAAGGTGGACTGCAAAACTGAGAGTAGAGATTTCCATATAATATCAGTACTTACATATTCATAGCCACCCCATTATCAACACCCCTAACAAAGTGAACCTATATTGACACATTATAATCACTAAAACTCCATAATTTACATTGCAATTAACTGTTGGTGTTTGACATTCTACAGATTTGGGCAAGATCATAAAGACCTATAAGTGCCATTATGATAACTACACACTATTTTCATTGTATGAAAAATCCTGTGTTAAGCTTATAAATCACTTTCACCACCATAAAACCCTGGCTACCACTGAACTTTTTACTCTCTCCATAATTTTGCCTTTTCCTGAATGTTAAAGAATTGGAAACATACCTTACGTGACCTTTTCTGATAGACTCCATTCAATCATCAATATTCATTTAAGTCTTTGCATAGCTTGTAGGCTGATAACCTTTTAGCAATGAATTATACTTTATTTTTTGGATGTTCCACAATTTTATTTATACATTCTCCTATTGGAGGACATCTTGGTTGCTTCCAAGTTTTAGAAATAATTAAGAAAGTTGCCATAAACGTGGACAGGTTTCTGTGTGGACATAAGGTTTCAATTCATTTGGTTAAATACCAAAGAGCAGAATTGCAAAGCTGTATGCTTTCAATGTATGTTTTGTTCTGTAAAAACTATTAAACTGTCTTCCAAAGTGGCTACACCATTTGAATTGCCAACAGCAATGAGTGAGAGTTTCTTTTGCTCTGCTGAGAATTCTAAGGTTCGTTGTCTAAATTGGATCAATTGTTCTTTCACTGACACAGACACAGAGCAGCAATGTATAATCAGGGATTATAAAAGTAGTATACATAGTATAATAAATAGGTGTCTACTAGTCTCATAAAAGCTATTATTTCTAATATTCTCCATCATCAAGATGAAGAGTGAAAATTATCACCATATTATAGCTGATATAACTGTAACAAACTCAAAAAGGATAACCATGTTGAGGGCATCATCTCTTTAAATAAAGTTACAATCAGACCTAGAGAATCTGTAGTCAGAAATGCAAACATGGGGGGAAAAAAATCATCATTTTTTGACTAAATTTATATATTTATTTCTGAATGTTTAAATGAGACCAGGAGCTGAATTTCAGTTATTTACATTTTCTTTCTGAGATCCTATTTAGTGATTATTTTATTTTCAAATGTTGAGCATAGTATTTAAAATTCATAGAATTAGGTGGGTAAAATTATATAATTATATACAAACATATAAAGACTATTATTCAAAAATGAACTAAAAGAATTTCCCAAGTGTTCACTTTAACTTTTGTCTTCTTCCCTTTGTTTACCTGTTAAATTAGGCTACTGGAAACTGGAGTTGCTCATTCATTACTACAGTCTTAACAGGTAGAATGCTAAGGATCAGAGAAAGGTCACGTAGTAGGTAACTTTTCAAAAGAGTAACCTCACTCCTTTTTTCTTGAGGGCAAAAAAAAAAAATTGTTTTCTTTTTATCCAAAGTAGACCTAGAATCTCTTCCTTTACATATATTCAGAGCCTGCTACTTGGATTGGTATATATACGTTGGTCAGTCTGTCGGTCTGTCTGTCTGTCTGTCTATCCAGCTATCTATTTATAGATGTAAGTTTTTCTTGAGAGTATATGTCTTTTCCCTAACTGATCATAAAGCCAGATAAGTGAGTGAAATAACCAAAAAATAATTTACAAATATTCTTCACATAATTTTATTAGCTGTATAAGTGCAATTTACATTTTACTTTCAAAAAATATGTATTATTAAGAATTATACTCAAGTCAGTTAGGTCACCTTTTTTTCATTTTTCATTTTTCATTTCATTTTTGTTTCATTTCACTTATCACCCATAAGTCATATCACTTGGATTAAATGATATTAATAGATTAATTAAGGGATAAGATCTATCTAAAATTATGTTAACCATACTCTGAGTGCAAATTTGCATATATTTGAAAAATCTGAATGTTTACACTACGCAATTGAAATTATGTATGTTAATTATGTCAAATTATTAAAAATCTAAAATTATCACTATAATTTCATAAGCCATAATATTTCATTAGATACAAATCTATGTATTTTTTTTCTCATGACACTATTGAATTAAAAAAGTCAACCTATATGCCCATACACAGATGACTGGATAAAGTAAATGCATATATGCCCAATGGAATACTACTTGACTATATAAAGGATGAACTGCCATTTGAGATAATATGGATGGACATATAGGGTATTATGCTTACTAGAATAAATCAAGTGAAGAATGACAAACACCCTATGATTTAATTCATATGTAATATATAAAGAAAAAAAGGTAAACTAAATAAAGCAAAAATAAACATCCTGACTATAACATTCAGCCAAATTAGTGGCTAGTAGAAAGGAAGAGAGGAGGGTTAAGTAAATAAAGTTTTTAATTATATGGTGAAGGATGGAATTAGATTTCTAGTGGTGAAGATAATGTAATATTCATGATGTTGATTTATAATAGTTAACCTATATAATTTCAATCTTTTTTAGAAAAGTAAATCCTACAACCAAAGTCAAAACATTTAATCATTTTAATATTTTATAGATTCAAAATGTACAGATATATTAAATCTCAAAATTAAGTCTCTTTAGAACACTATTCTGTAAGAAAATAAAATGATCAAATTTCTCTCTTCTTATCCTTTCCAATATAGAAAATTTAGAGTGAGAAAACTGAAACATTCAGTACAACTGTCTTACCTACTAGATATTATAGCTATTAATGTACATTTTCTTTTATTTTTCAAATCATATTAAGAATATATGGTAGTGAAAAAAATTAACACGAATTTGTCAGAGACTATTTTTCTAAACAATCATTCTACATCTAATATTTTCCCCAGACTTTGAGTCCATTATATACAGAGGAAGCCAATGATTAAAATATAAGTGTACTTCATACTGTTTAAATGTTATTCAACAATAATGTACACAATTAAGGAATAGCAAAAAAAAAACTGTGAAGTTCATTCTGAAACTTTCTGTTTATCAACAGAAAACATGTTTAACTTTTTAGAGGAATACATGCTATTTACTGAATTTTAAGTCAATTATTTGTTATCAATATACTTTTACTTGTTATTGCCAATTCCTTTTAACATAAAAGTAATATTTTAAGAAAAGGATGAAGATAAATGTGCCTAAATCACCCATTTAGAAGAGAACCAGAGGTCATAGGCAAAGAGCTTTCATAGACCCTTCAACTAAAATAGGAATGAATTAACATTAAACATAATGGCAAAATACCACCTCTTTGGAGCTTACAATGGTTAAAAAAAATAAAACAGGAAAAGACTCTATAAAAGCATGAACACAGTTTTAAAAAACCTTCCCACTTTCTACTGCAGAAAACATAAATTATATACTTTGCAACCAGCTGTAATGGTAGGCAAAGGCAGCTGGTCCAATTTACTGTATAGTACTATTGTACATATTGTTTGATGCACAAATTACTTATAATTTCTAGAAGTGCATCTTTGCAGTTTGATATTTTTAAGCAGCACTCCAACAACTTGAGAAGTTGTAGACTTCTGGTGAGGCTAATTCTGAAAAATCTTTACCATTGCTGAGTGTGTTTTTCCACATCATGGTTTACAATAGTCTATTTTATATGTTCAAAAAAGTAAACAGAAGTGCATGATGTTTTCCATAGACTTCAGGAAAGAACTTACAGAAATTTTGATGATTTTTATGTTCTGCTTTTAGAAATTAAATCTTTTAGCTGTGTCCACTGCAAAAGTCTATCAGCACCTCAAAATTCTGTCATCATCACAATTAGCAAAGAGAATTCAAAACTTCAGAGACTATCAAATTTGGGTCATATATATTGAAAATAATTTATTAATTTGAATACAAAGTTAATAAAAGAAAACTGGTTTTCTCAAATCAAAGATCATAAGCAAACACTTAGATAAAATCAAAAGGTCATCTTTCCTGGTGTGGAATTATAAGGGTACTGGGTTGTGCTATTCCCCCAGTATATGAATTGGTCTTTTCATATGTGTCAATGTGTGGAAGGGAGGTTAAAAATTTCCTTTCTGTCTTTTAGCCCTTTGCCACTGCAAGCCAAAGTACCCTAAGATGCTTCTCCTAACGTGAGTGCAATTTTTTTTTTTTTTTTTGGTTTCTATAGCTCCATAGCCAGCCTACACACCACTGCTACCACAAAACAATACCCAGATTTATTTACCCTTGATGGTGTGATTTCCAATCTGCTGACATTAGCTTCTCTGACTGAATTCCTATTGTTCTCTTATAATGAAAGTCAGAGGTAATATGTCAATAAATGGAACTGCAAAAATTCTATAAACTGACATTGAGTGGACTTCAAGTTTTTATCAAATTTTTTAGGACCTTGTTCTTAACTATGTCCTTTGGACTTTAAAACTTACTTCATTATCCTTTGAAAATCTAGGCAGAATCAAATGAAAATTAACTCCTTACACATCACAGACTTCCTCAGTTGACTTTGGTCTTAAGTTATAAACATTTTATTTTTATTCACCTTACAAAACACTTCAAGTACTGACATTAGCTTTACCTTTACCCCTTCACAAAAAAATTCTCAATAGCACTACAAAGGAATAGAAATATAGGACCATAAGTTTACAAAGTTACAGCCAAGTTTATAGATATGACTGTTCCACCTTTTGTATAATGTTTAAATGACATTCTAGATTTTCATGACTCACTCTCATACCCAAATATTAAGTTGTATGTATGGTTTCTCAATTTGAAAGTACAATGATATCACACACTCAACTGAAATTCTAAACTCTGGCTCCTCTTTACTAAAAAAAACCTTCCTCATAAATGCTCATGTATCAGAGAGCACTACCAAAAATCAGTTTCTTAGCTTAAAATATTGGACATCGCCCTACATTATTATTGACATAAGAAAGCACTACCATTAGGTGGCTTAAACAACACATTCTGGAAGACAGAAATTAAAAGATCAAAGTGTTGGCAGAGTGGGCTTGTCTGAGTTTTCTCTCCTTGTCTTATAAGTGACTTTTTACTGTGTTTTCAAGGAATCTTTCCTCTATTTTCAAATTTCCTTTTCTTTGCAAACTGGTCTATTTAGATTAGGGACTACACCTAGTATCATTATTTTAAATTAGCTGAAGATTCTATCTCCAAATACAGTCTTATTCTGAGGTACAGGAGTCTACAATTTTAACATGAATTTTGGTAAAACATATTCTTAATCTCTCCTTCATCCTCACACTCGTATCTTTAATCAGTCACCAAGTTGTTCTGCTGATTCCATTATATGTGGCTCGAATATGTCTATTTTTCTCCATCATACTGTGTTAACCTAATCTCTGACAGCATCAGGTGTCATTTAGATTTCTGCAAATACTCTTAGTTTTATTCTGTCCCAATCACTTCTTCATATTACAATGTGAATGCTCTTTCTGAAATGCAAATCATATTATACCAAAATAGTGACTGTAGTAAGTACTGTTTGGAGTTCTGTTGAGCTGCCAAGTGTGAGAGGGCCCATTAAATAAGCCAAAACTGACAGTTAAGCATTTAATCACTTGCTACTGTGAGATAATCAATAAACTAAGCTGGAGAAAGTGCTATCTCCCACTTCCATTTTCTCCCATGGAAATGTTTCCACTTGAGGGTTAGACAGGTGATCACAGCTTAGAGGTGGGGGAGTCTCATTATTGAGTGAGCCCTGAACAAAGACTTTAGAAGTATTTTTGGATCCTGAGCCCAGAGGGAGGATAAAGGAAGAAAGTAAGGTTTGGAAAAGTACTAGATAAATATATCAAAGTAGGGAAAATTGTCTGAGATTTTCCCTTTCTATTCTATTATCAACAATAAGACCTCAGCAGAAGTGCCCAACGATCTCTACCCAAAGCCTCAAATAAAAAAGATCCACAGAATGAGGTGACTGGATTAGAAATGGAAATGTTTAAAAGAGTATGACTGGCCAAGGGAGCCTGAATCCCCAAGTCCTTCACTGCATCTTCCTTGAAAGACTGTAATATACTGGCTGTGTGTATCCATTTGTGAGTGTGCATGCCTGAGCACACAGAGGACTTGGCGGAGGGTGGGGAAGGAATATTACCCCTGTGAGGCCAGCCTGGTAAAGCCTTTGTAATTGCCTATTATCAAATCTGAAAAATAAAATTTTTAAAGGAGATGACATGCTCCTCACTAATACAATCAAGAGATCTAAATTGCATAAGTTGGGATCAGACTTCATGGGTTCAAATCTTACCTCTGATATTTACAAGTTGTGTGGTCATGAGAAAGTATCTTAAACTTTCTGTAATTTCACTGAGTTCTGTCAATTGAATTTGATACTGATAGCAGGCACACATCATGGATTTTGTGTTTTAAATGAGGTAATATAAGTTTCTTAGAACATTAATTTACACATTAATTGATCAATAAATGTTAAAAATCACCATTATACTTATAGTATAAAAATCACCATTATAACTTATAGTTATTATTATTGTTATTATTTTCAAGGGGGAACATAATTAAAATATGTATGTTAGAAAATGTTTAATTGTATTATAGTTTCAGCTTTTAAATTAATGTTTCTATAGATGATTTAGAAGATAATAAGTCATCATACTACAATGCAATAATCTTAATTAATGACTTAATAGTGTGAAGTACCTTAGGTAAATATTTCTACATGTGAAAATCAATTGTCAATGCAAATACTAAATAGTAAACACTGAGTCATACAAAACAACCATATTTTCCTGTCTTAGAGATGAAAATTTTAAAGGCTTAGCTTTTCTCACAAAAAAATAAAAAGATCATCTACTACAATTCCAGTGTCATATATCAAAATATATTAGTATTCCCAATAAAATAATAAAATCACCTTAACAATTGCATTGCCTATCTCTCTGTTAAAATGTTCAGGATAATAAAAGAGGAAACAACATGATGCATTTTAGTCCCAGAAATAAGATTAGCCAAATGGTTGGTTAAATATCTGTGATTACTCAACTACCTGAGTTTTTTATCTTTATTTTTTTATTTTAAATATCTCTAAATACACTGTGGCCTTTCCATGAAAGAGAAATATTTTAAATATTCATGTAGGAAAATTCTGAGGAATGATATTAATTTGGGAAAGAAAAAGTGGAACAATTAAATAAATGTATATAGAATAATAATAAGACCCTTGAAATTTCTTAGCAGGTACAAATAAAAAACATTCAAGATGGAATCAGTATTTCTAATGCAGGTGAATAATTATTCATTAGAACACACAGAAATTCTAAGATTGTTTTTAAATACATTTTGGCAGATCCCTAAAGCTGTGATTACACCAAGATTTGGTAAAAGCTAATAACCTTGACTGGAATATTCTTATGTAATTAGTAATACCTGGGATTTATTAAGCTAATATTATCATAATAGTTCTATCTATCCCTTATATGGGAACTGTTTTATATGCTTTGTTAAACATTGTAATATTTTGTTTTATTCATAACTTGAATGGGGGAATTTTAAATATATTTCTAAAACTAACTTGCAAAAAGCAAGTTGCATTTCACTACTGGTAACTTCCAAAATTAGGTAGTGTGATCATTTTCATTTACGTATATCAGAGAACCTTACTATACCCAAATGCATGGCTTGTCTTTTATCTATCAATAATATCTTAACAATAGCACCATTTTTTTCATTTCTTTTCATGTGAAAATTTGTGGGAAAACACACTTCTATTGCACTATTGTTTTGCCTGTGAAAGTGGCATTTCTACTTAACTGTAAAGCTAAGCAGTCAAACAAACTGGTTAAAAGTATAAGCAGGTAGTGACAGACAAGATAAAATGTCCACTCCTGAAATTCAATTTGTAATGAATCTATATTCCACATACCAAAATCATTTGGCTACCCATAGTTTAAGAGATTCAAGGACACACTTCAAACAAATAGATACAAGAGAGGATGAGTCTTTGAACTAGGAGACTCTTTTAGAGTGGGAACACGAATTGCCAAAAAACCACAGATGTTCACCACATGAACAGGTGAAAAAATACTACTCTTTCAAACGAATTTATCAAAGTCTTTTTTGCCTTTCTGTAATTTCATTTTAAATGGGCCTTACTTTTCAGCTGTTCTTTGCTAAAAACCCTAATAAGTAAAGACAGATTGTATGACTTCATTAACAATAGTGAGCCAGAATCTCAAGGCCTTTTCTGGGCCTCTTTTCTCGGCATATGTAATTTTCTAATTGCTGTTCTCTAAAGCAAGAACTGCAATTAGAAAAATGTTATCTAAGGACACAACTCAACTGAACATTATTTGGCATTTCAATTTGTTTTCTAGCATTGAATCATTGTAATGGAAATTCTACTTGAAAACTTGGTTTATCATAATTACCTGCAATTGAGCTTATCGTTTATCCACATGTATGGATTTCCTTTTCCAGATCTTTACTGCAATATAGGCATATTTATTAGAGCCCATGTAAAATTCATTGGAAATGTCCTTAACAGGAATTAGTATAAGGAAGATCAGCAAAATATATGTTACAATGTATTCATTTATTTAAAGTGGACTACAGTTATGATAGGTCAAAAATAACCACAAAATTCTTGTTTTAGAGAGGTGAAATCTCATTCCCTTTCAGTTGAATCTAAGCTGGCCTCAGTGAATCATTTTGTCAATAGAGTACTTTAGGATTGTTTGGGGATTTCTGGGGCTAAGTTTTAAGCTTTGTTGCTTCCTTTCAGTTCTCTTCAAATACTTGGCTGATTGAAATCAGTGGCCAGTTTGTGAGGAAGCACAAACGTAACTATGGAGAAGTTCACTGACAAGGAACTGAGGCACCCCAATGACATTTCCATTGAGCTCCCAGCTGAGAGCCAACATCATCTTCCATTTATAGAAGTGATCCACCTTGGAAATGAATATTCCAGCCTCACGCCATGCATCCTAGCTGATGCTGTGTGTATTAGCACAGGAGCTATTCCTGTTGAGCCCTCCAAAAAAATGAAGATTTGTGGATAAAATTAATGATTACTGTCATTTTAAGTTGCTAAATTTAGGTTAATTAGCAATGTACCAATAGACAGCCAGAATAAGACCATGATTTAAATCAAATTGTGCATGAGGTTTCTAATTTTTGTTTTACTTATTTAATGTATTGTTACAGTTGACTGTTTCACCCTCAAGAGTTCTGTTATTAATGCATGTTCTTACTGTCTACCAATATGAATGTCTATTAAAACTAAAATTTCTCTAAATTGTTTGAGCTGATAGTTAAGTCTTAAAAAGAATGCTTCAATGGTTTCCCTATCAGAAATTTATTTAGAGAACTTTCTCTTTCCAGATATTCTTAGTATTGGAAACTAAGAACATATATTAATCTATGCAAGGCAACATTATTTTAAACAAGGTGAAGAATATAAAATGGAGACAGTGATGATAAAGAATATTCTTAATACAATGAGTACACTAATTCCTCCAAACTCTTTCTCCTAACCTCAGTAATTGATAATATCAATTACAAAGATGTTTAAAAAATAAAGGAGGGGTCATAGTTGATTCCTCTGTCTAACTCAGATTTTGATATTCAGTTTACTCCGGATCCTATTCAAATTAGAGTTTATATCTGTTGACTTACCTCTACTCATTTTAATTTCCATAGGTTAAATCACTATCCTTCTTTAACTGCACAACTATAAGGGACTCCCTTACTCCCCCTTTCTTCAATATAATCATTTCGAAAATGGGAAACTAGTCATCTTAAAAGCGAATTCCACATAGTGTATGCTGCTGCAAACCATACAATAAAAAACCCTACAGGTTTTTGGAAGACCTGATCATCAATTATTTTGTCTAGGTATCCACATTTTAACCACATTATCTTCTTTCTGTGACTCAGACACTACAAACATCTCTTGTTGTTTTGAATACTACTCCACCCTGGATCTTGATGTAGTAGAATCTTTCATTTCTTAGATCTGAGATCTCAATCTAAATCATATTGATCACTATGAATATAAAAATATTTTTCTCCTTCAAACTTATTCAATGTTAGTTTCTTCATAAAGCTAACTACACTCTGAAATTACTTTTACTTACAGGTTACTAATTGAATACCCCTTCACTTACCCAGTGCAAATATGCTGTAAGAACAGGGAACATGTACTTTGCTGTCTTAATGCTAAGGAATGTGCTGGCTTAAAGTAAGTTTTACATATATACCTGCTAGCTGAACAAATCAGTAATTTTTACAATAAAGGTCACTGTAAGAATTAATAATTCTTATTATAATTCTTATAAGAAAATAACCTTTTATATTTGTTTTTATATGTTTCCAAAGGGCTTTGAACCACATAATAAAAATAAAGCCATAAATCCTCACTCAGATTATGAAGAAATATAATTGTAGGAAATCTTTACCTTCACTTTGCAGATGGTGCAAATTCCTACTTGATTTTTTTTTTATTTTTACTAAAGTTCCTATTGAAGAAAAGATAAGGACAAAAATGAGCCAGTCTCTTCACTTCAGACTTACTCTAAATTTTCTATTGTTAAAGTTATTTTTACATTCAAATGCATTCAATTTGTATGACAGATATATGCAGATGTATGCAATTAGGAAATAAAGTAATTTTGAAAAGATTAAGAACTTTTAAATATCAATAAATATATTCTACAAAGAGCCATAAAATATTTATCCAATTTGTTTCACTGAATACAAGGTAAGAAATTGAGGAACAGCAAATACCTTTTCTTCATAGTTTAAAAAATTAAAATCAAGTTCTGGTATAATGAAAGTTAATGTTCTTAGAAGCAATGGTGGAAGTTTCAATGCTGATGGATATTGGAATTCTAAGTCACTCATAAACAGATATTTTATATTATGTTACCTGCTTCTAAATGTTTATTTTTTATTTCCAATATACTTTGGAAAATGTTAACTGAACTTGTCTCTCTAAACACTTTTTTTCTTCTTTTCTAGTAAAGTATCTCTGTTAGCAATATATAGAGGATTTATTCAACAAATGCTATTAATTTGTAGCAATAAAATAAGGAAATGGTAATACAAAAAATTCAATAATCCTCTACAATCTTCATCCCTCTCAAAAGCATAAATACGGCCTCCCTGGTGGCGCAGTGGTTGAGAGCCGGGTTGTGAAGCTGCCCGCAGCCTCTACACCACTGGTTCGATCCCCGGCTGCTCCCTGGCCACCGGGCGAGGGTCCCACATGGCACACAGACCTCTCCTGCCGCCCGCTGCCTCTCTCAGCAGTGTACTTTGGTCCTTCTGCCTGTTCTGCTCCCTGCTCTGGCTCTGGTGAATTCTCTCACCATCCCGTGCTTCTGACTGTGCCCAGTGCTTGTATGAATAAATAAATCAATCTTTAAAAAAAAAAGCATAAATAACTACAGAGAACCATGTCATTTCTTTTGCAAAACTAATTTAAGCAGTTCATAACACTTGTAGATATTGCTAGAACATTATTTCAGTAACTGTGTTTATTGAATGTTGTGTATTTAGAAAAGGTCATAAAATGATCCCATGTTCTTTTAAAATAAATCAGGGTATTACTTATTTTGCAACTGAATATTTAATAATAAGATAGAAAATCAGAGTTATATCTAATAATTATTAAATGCATACCATGTTTCATGAACTACTAAATACTTTCTGTTAATTCATTTCAATAGATTGATTTAATGCAAATAATTACCTATTAGGGTATACACTACTTTTATACCCAGACAGTAATGCTAAGAGAGATTAAAAAACTTTCTTTACCCAAGCCATATAACCATTAAGTGTTGAAATTAGCATTCAGACCAAGGAGGGTAATTTGACTCCTCAGCATAAGGTCCTGATTATTATGCTGTACTGCCTCCCGATGGAAATTTCAGTTTTTCTGCAGATATAGATTATCCATTATGGCACATTAGATCATGATCTTTGGAGTTAGTTAGGCACAAATGTTCAAATGCTAGTTCTGCCACTATTTTTCATCATTTTGAAGTGCCCTAACTTTTCCGAGCATTATTTTTCTGCCTTTAGTAAAATATGACCTTTTTCACTGCTCAAGAGTCATTGCATGAATGAAATATTTTTATATAAGAAATGTCCAGCATTGTGCTTGACATGAGTTCAGTGATTAACAAATTAATTTCCATTCCTTATTTTTTAATATAACAGTGAATATGAATAGACATCAGTGTGGCAAAGTCAATACATATACTTTGAAGGCCTAGGAAGACTCAGTGATTAACAAATTAATTTCCATTCCTTAATTTTTTAATATAACAGCAAATATGAATAGATATTAGAATATGTGGCATAGTCATCACATGTTTTCAAGGCTAGGAAGACTATAATAAGTATTTAAATAGTTAAGTTCCGGAATAATATGAATATTTCCTTGACTAAGATAAGGAACTGTCACTGATATGACATACTCTTAGTTTTTACTATGATATAACATTCAAAAAACAATGAAAAATGTTTAATTTATATTTGAGTTTGTTAAAGATTATAATAAGTGATGGCTGATAGCAGTGCTGGGTTATTGACAGTGGTGACTATTCAAAACATGAAAATCACAACAGCAAAATTATGCAGTGGACCTGCATGGAAATAAAGAAATAATGAGGCTACTGAAAATGTATGTGCTAGTTGTGTTTAGCAGATTTAAACCCATGTACAGGTTGAGTGGGGACTGAATCTTAGCCTGTGTTCCGTGTACCAAAACTTTTAGTTAATTACTGGAAACACACAACAACAGTGCTATAAAAATTAAAAATATGGAGTATTCAAATATATCCTCACAAAAAAAATCACAGGGTGGCCAGAAAACCAGGATTTTAGAGCCTTGTGTGTTTGTACACTTGGACTTAGTTGCAGAAATATGTCTTGTAGTTAAAATTATTTTTTGTTTAATACACAAGTAATTAACGATATGGGCAATTAGAAATCACTATGATTTTGCATAAGCCCCTTTAGTTATACATTCCGCTTTCTCCTCAGAAATGATTCATGTCAGGGCCTCCCCTGGTGGGACAGCGGTTGAACACTGGGCTGTGAAGCTGCCTGCAGCCTCTGCAGCGCTGGTTCAATCCCCGGTCACCAGCAAGGGTCCCACATGGCATGACAGACCTCTTCTGTCATGCCGGTTGCTCCCCTCAGCAGTGTATTTCGTCAAGTCTGCCTGCTCTTTTCGTCAAGTCTGCCTGTTCTGTTCCCCGCTCAGGCTCTGGTGAATTCTCTCTCACCCTCCCACGCTTCTGACTGTACCCAGGCTTGTATAAATAAATAAATAAATAAATAAATAAATAAATAAATAAATAATCTTTAAAAAAAAAGAGTTTAACTAAGTTGAACTTTCATCATAGTCTCATAAAAGCCTGATGATGCAATATTTTTCATTTTCAAAAACTTGACAAATTGCTTATTAATTTAATATGAATTGTATACTATATATCAATTTTTCTTCAGAAAGAACCATTTGCTTATTTTCTTTTACAAACTAGCAAGTTAAATATTTTACCTATCCTTCTATTAAGATGTTCATCTTTTCTTAGTTTTAAAAGCATTCTTTTGAAGTTTTTACTGGAAAAAAACTTTAGAATAAAAAAAATTAGCTACATTTAAAAATATTTTTATGAGTTCAACACATTGATACATCTACAACTCAGATGAACATATAGGTCATTACCAACAGTTTTTATAATCTTTCATTCATTAATGCCACCAAAGCTAATTCTGATTTCTATAACCAAAGAAAAGATTTACCTGATTTTTACTTTATATACTCAAAATCACACAGTATGTTTTTTAATCTGTATTTAGTATGGGATCCAAAACTTTTGTAGCAGCAATAATTATTTTTCTCACCATGTGTGGAGTTAAGTTTATTGCTCTTAATTATTTTATAAAATTATTGCATATATATATGTATTATATATACATAGTGTGTGTGTGTATATATACATACATATACATATATATATATATATAGTTTATGAACTGGGGGATATTTTCCAGTTTTTAATTCTCTTGAATCAAATGGCTATAAATATTGTATATATCTGTGGGAGATATTTATATATTTGTGTTGTGTATATATACAAATTGAGGGGAATTACTGGTTCACAGGAAATAAATGTGTATCTTCAACTTTAATACTATGTTCATAAGAGATTATACCCATTTACATTTCTACAAATAGTGCATGGGAGTTTGAGTTGCCCTATCTTCTCATTAACACTACATCCTCAGTAACAGTCACCTAATATATATTTTTATTTTAGTGTAGCTTCACTGAACAATTTACCTCATCACTAACAATAATAATATGTTCATGGCCTATCAGAAATCCTCTTTACAATGGCCATACTCAAGTCTTTCACTCATATTTCTTTTGGATTTTCAGTTTTGTCCATTTGGATTTGTGTATGCTTACTAAAATTTTGTGTTTCACTGTTTCACTTTTGGTGGACACGAATTTTTGATGCTGTAAGTGACTTTACAGAAAATGTTTAGATTCTGAATTCTTCTGAATAATGTGTCCTAGATTCTGTTATCTTCCTTTAAAAAGGTTGATTTTATGTTGTAGCAGGAAACTGAGATTCAAATTCTAATTTTTACCCTCTTTTGTGAATAGCAGGTGAATTCTCTACACATTTCTTTTTGTCTTCCAGCAATAGGTTTTTCACTTTGGACTTTTCCCGTATGCATTTGCAGTTCAGGGATTAGCCAAGGATGTGGGGGAAGTTTATTTGCAAACTCTCTGTGTCATCGTCTGTGGCTTCCTCCTTCCCATTATTTTCCCTTTTATTTTTAAGTTACATTTTTTCATAGGTATGAATTCAGACTTCTGCCTCCTTGAAAGCAATAAGACACCAGTTTTTGGCTTCAGTTCTACTCACTGTCAAGGCCTAAGGAAAAGCTAATGTAGTGATGAATCTCAAGAGTGAAGTTTTAATTTTTTGTATGTACAATTCATATTGTATACAAGTATATACTTTAGAACTTTTCCATGTCCCCAAAAAGAAATTCTACCTATTACAAATAATTCCTTGTATGAATTCTGATCCATACATAAAATTTCACAATTTTCCATTGTAGAATTTTGTAGTTTATTATTATAAATTTATCCTTGCTTTATTAGCATTTTTATATTAGTTGTCCTATTAACAATATCATAATTGGCTTATTCTAATTTTTATTTAGAAATTGAGTTTTTCTTTAAATTTCAAGTTACATATATTTTACCCCAGATAAAGCATATGGAGAGTTGGGGTTCTATTTTTTATCAAATATGAGAAAATTCATTGTTCAAAACAAATGAATCTTAGTTACAAATATTGATGTCAATTATTTTTGTGTTTAGATAATTCATATATTATTATGTTTGCTTCCAGTGTTGTCTTATTCTTACAATTATAGCCAGTAACTTTGAGGGTCATATTCCCACTATAATGTGTGTCCTCTTCCCAGGTTCCTCCCTGGGTCTGACTACTTTATTTATAATCATGTTTTACTCTTGGGTTTATGGTTATTCTCCTTTCATTGATGATGACTTTTGTTGCTATTGAATTCTTGTTTGATATCTTTCTTTACAGCATTGCATTTAAGAATTGCTGTACAAATACCTTTAGAGGATTTTTTTTTTTTTTGGTGGGACCCTCGCCGGTGGCCGGGGATTGAACTGGCGCTGCAGAGGCTGCAGGCAGCCTCACAACCCAGCTCTCAACCGCTGCACCACCAGGGGAGGCCCAGAGGATTATTTTTAAGTGGAATTATGTTTCCCATTTTAATAAGTTATGGCGAGCTATTTATCTTGTTTCTAATTGAACCACCATATTGAAGTGAGTGTAGAATGCTGCGCTGCCCAACAAGTGGCCATACCCCATGACTAATGTCATGATTTGGAAAACAATGACAAAAAGCAGTCTTTGTGAACTGAGAAAGACATATACTAAGTAACATAATTATTTATATGATAGATATATAAAGGGTATAGTAAGTTAAGAGTCATGGCATTTAGGAAAAACAAATGTCAAACAATTTGTAACTAAAATGTGGCTGCTCTGTTTCTCTAACTCCGTTCCCTATAGACCAATATCATCAAAATAAAGTGTTTGTTTCAGAATATTGTATTCTATCCTGACTGTCTTCTAATTGATTTTGCAATAGTTAGTGAAATTCTTTTCTATGCTTTGGTTGCCTTATTTGTAAAGATGAATATTGATAGTATTGTTCTTGAAAGTTTGTGTATGTACTTTCAGAAATGCTTTGTAAAGTCAGGCCTCCCCAGTTGCGCAGGAGTTAGTCTCAGCACTATCAAGCTATTGCCAGTCACAAGCTATTGTATCACCAGTAGATCTCCAGCCAAGGAGCTAAACCACATGGCACAGCAGACTTCTCCTGTCTTATTCCTGCTCCCCTCTGCAGTGTATTTCAGAAGATCTGCCTGCATGCCCCCCTCCTGTACCTCTGGCCTATACCCCAGTTCTTGTATGCACAAATAAAAATAAATACTAAAAGAAAGAAGAGCTTTATAAATTTTGTTCAAACAACCGTGGTACCATTATTTGAATAAAAATAACTTCTGGAAAAAATTCTACCAAGAAAAGAGTTAATATTCAATAACAAATGTAACTAAGCTTGTACTCTTTTAGTTAGTAATACAGCAAGGTCATAAAAATATCTATGGCATATAAATTCAAGTGACTGTGTTCCAATACACTGCCCATGGTCATTCTTAACTTGCATTATAATGACTTCATCTCCTCCCACTAGTGTGTTCTTTTAGTCCACATGTTATATTGTTGCGCAAATTTGGTTGTTAACCATTTTAACAAATCTGCAGAGAAGATGAAAAATTTTTAGTGATGATTAACCTCACTCCTCTGTAGATATCACCAAGGACATCATGTTCATCATTATTATTTTTTAAATTGTTATTTCAAATGTATTATTAATCCTTCTTTTCTCCAGATGACAAAAGCAAAGCTGGGTGATTATTTAACAACCAAGCACCACCAGCTGGTACTCCAGGCTGGTGGAAGTTACCATGTGTTACCGCTTCATCCTACCATAAATTCTTAAAAATGAGAATTTAAAAGCAAATTAAGTTCCTAAATGCCTTTGGACATAAACCATGGGGGAAAAAAAAGTCAACATTTTAATGCTATAACCAACCATCAAGGAGATGAGTGGGAAATGAAGGATATCAAGAAAAATTGATAACATTAATTAGTTTGGCTAACTTATGTGACTTTCATTATAAATGTCCTCTGAAAATGTCTAGATGCCACACTTAGAATTTAAATGTAAACAATGCATGCTTATTAATTCCAAATAAGATTAGCCCAATTATAAAGATATAGAAGCAATGAAAAAAAATAAACCAAAGAGAATGAACAGTGTGCTTTAAAAGCTTATTATGGTCCTTTACATTCTATTTTATAATTATCACTGCTTTACTGCCTACCTTAGGACAATTCTGTTTTATATGGACCAATGAATAGTTTCTTTACTCTCATTAATTCTAAAGCGTGGTCTCCATTATTAACTCATAAACTACTCCACTGAATCATTCTTTCTCCCCAGGTAGTCAGGAAAAACAGTTAGATTTACATGTAACATTTCAAATCACAAAGTACTTCACAAAGTGTTTATTAAAGAAAAAAAGTCTACAGTACCAAACAAAAATGTAATAAAATGTTTTCTATGTTTTAATTTTGTAAAATAATAAAAGCAGTCTTTTTTATTATTCAATATTATTCATTAACTCAGAGAAAGAAGATAGGTATTGTGTGTTATAGATGAACTATAGCCACCAATTCACCTTAAGAGAAAGATTAAATAAGGTAAGATCTGAGAAAAATGTGAAATGGTTGTCACATACAGGTAAACTTTCTTACCTTTTTGACTCCCCCCATTCCTTCTTTCATTGAACTGAATTTATACTCTAGTAACTTAGAAAACTGAGTCTTTTATATTCTTATAACTTAGGGAACTGAGTCCTCTTAGGACTTTTTTTTGGGGGGATCAACTGAGCTGTTAAAAGAAAAAAAAAAAGGAGGGTTTAGCCATTTTAACTTGTGGTGACTATTTGATTCTCTCATTTTCCCTCTTCTCTTTTCCTCCTACCAAGACATAGTGAGTATGAGAAACAATGGCACAAGCTTTTGGTGCTCCTTTCATTCTCCCTGCCCTTTGACAGTGGTCACACTGCCTTTGAGAGTTCTCTGACAAGGTCGTGGGCAAACACAAATAGTTTTAACACTCAGCTGGTTTCTTGCTCATAATTTTATATTATTTTATTTTGATGGTCATAATTAGAATAAAAAATATTCTAATGTAGGTGTGACTGCTTCTAACTGAGAGAAGGTAAAAGGGCAAAAGATAATCCACACTGGTGTCATTAAAAAAACAGATAACTGAAGGTTTCTATGGCCAGTTTGACCTCATGTAGATGTTCTGAGTGGTGTGGAACATTGATTATCATGAATGTATAATTTAACTTTTCCATTCTCTTTAGCAATGTAAATTATCTACTAGATATCTGAAGTCTGCTGTAATTTATTTTGTTTCTGAAAAATGAAAATGTTTTATCATGCTAAATGAGATAAAAAAGAAAATTTTAAGACGGAGACTTTTACATATTTATATATTGAGAGAAGTTGTTAGAAATCCAAAGCATCACTTTTCCCATATAAATAACTTTTAAAAATCAATTCATATTTCCAAGTATTCTCTAAAGACCTTTGAAGGGTCCTGCAACATCATCTTCTACTCCTCATTCCAAGTACCATTTGACAATTTTCCCTTGACAGTTCCCTGCATGCATTCTCAGTTCGGTCTCAGATTAGATTCAATGTTAGAAACTGAGCTTAATTCTTGTGTTTATCCAAAACCACTGACCTTGGAAAGTTACCGCTTATGATTGAGTTTTTTTTTTTTCTAAGCAATAGTTTTGATAGTATGATTTCAACTCCTAGAAAATTTCAAATACTAGCTTTATAAACGATATCCTGCTAATAGTAAAACTAATATTTGCGTGAAAATGGTCTATGTGATATACATATGTAGCACTCATATAATTACTGTGCTTCTCTGAGTTTAAGTTAAAGCACAGGGTTATTAAATCACTCTTTAAAGATTACAGAACAAGCATAAAGTGGAACTGGTATTTGAGCCTAGGTAGCCTACATCTGGATTCTATGATAGAGAACATTCTGCTAAGTGCACAGCTTCTGTGGTTCATCATATATAACTCTCTTCTAAACTTTTCATACCTTGTTACTCTCTGTCTCTGGCCCCACTGGAATACCTAAACATTACATTTTCTAGAACTTCCTGATATGAATATAGCAATGCTATCAGTGTTCTCACTCATTGCAAACATCTTGTCACTATACATTAGAGGGAAATCAAAACTAATTCTGCATGATGAGGATAAGGAACGAGATTGGGGAGCTGTGAGAGGAAATGCCTTCCCCATCATGGCTTTGCTAGTGAAAAAAACTAGTGGGGAAGAAAGGAAATGCCAGGGGATAAGAATGAGTAAAAGGACTAGACAATATTTTTCCGTTGAGTAGGGCAAGTGAGAGAGCTGTCCTTGCCTCATAATTGGACAAAAGATAGCTCTAAGGACAATGGCATTTACTCTTTTTCTTTCACCCTCATCAAAATTCACTTTCAAAATTAATGATTTTTAATTCTGTCCAAAAAGGTCTATGAAGGATGTTGATATTTTTGAAGTAAAATAATTTAGGCCAATGTAGGATGAGTTAAGTTACTTACAATTCTCACTTTTCTGCATATAGTCCCATTTAATAGAGTAGGAAGTAGTGGAGTAAAATCTTTGTTCCATTTGGGGAAATATGAAAATGATTCAGTCAGTTGAATCTTATGGTTATATTAGTTTCCCAAGAGGTTCGGGGCACCCCAGATAGACACATGAAAGGTACTGATAATCTGAGTTATTGATTTTAGATACCACCTATTAATTTATTCAATATTACCACAGATATTTTAGAACTTTATAAGATGTCAGAACCTTTTCAAGGTACTTAAGAATATTTACACTAATCACTACTTAAATGCAGATATTATGTTTTATATATAATTGAAGTTCAGAGAGGAATAATATATTTTTTACAGAACTATATAGTTAATGATTGTCTGAGATTCAAATCTAGAAATGTTTACCTTTGAAGGCAATGCAGATTGTTCTAAACTATATAAATATAAACTATATAAACTATAAAATATATTGTGGCCTTAGCTATAGAAAGCCAAGATGGGGCTAGATATTGTTGGGGCTAGAGATTTAAAAAAGAAGTGAGATTATGGAGTGAAAACAGCATGCAACATTATATATGTGTAAAACAAGAACAGAAAATAGATCAAACAAAATATATCAGTTTTATAAAGATAGATTGCAGAACATACATATGGTTAATATATTGAAATAACCCAACCAAAAACATCAGTAGAGACATAAGGGAATAAGAGCAAAATCTGAATTTATAGGGTTAATGGTCAATTTTATGCATTGATTTAAATACCTTAATTTGAACAGAATTTTTTGGGTATTATAGAGACTATAATATAAATTCAGTTCAGAAACTAATTACAGGTGATAGGTTTGTGAGAGGAGAAAGATAAGGAGCCCATATTAAGTTTGAGATACAAAAATTTTACCTAATTTCTTGGCTCTTTGTTACTGACCCTGCTTGCAAACACCTGCCCCACAAAGACAGATTCATTTAGTGACCAGCCAGGTGTATACACCTTCTGTTCTGACCTGCACCCCTGGTTAACCCGCTGTTCCTTTGACACAAGCAGACAAAATCAACTTAAATAAAAAATTAGCTAAGCACAAAAGGAAAAGATTTATGCCATGCAATGACCTTGCTCTACATTTTTTTCTACAAAGATAAAAATAGTAGTTATTAAACAGCTACCATATTCAAAAAGAATATTACCAGGTTCTTCTATATCATCTCATTGATTCCTACAAGAATCTACAAGGTAGGTAATATTATTTTTTTATTTTATATATAAAAATCAGACTTGAATTGTTTAAGCCAATTACTCTAAACAACTAGTGAGTGACAGAACTATGATTCAAACCACCTGTTTTATTTCAAAGTCCAAGTACTCAAATACTATCCTAAACTGCATCTACAAATTATTCTAGATTCCACTTGTATACTGCAATATTGCATTTCTATCATCTACATATAATAAAATTCAAACACTGACAAATTTATTTCCAGAACTTTCACTTGTGCCTTGTATAAAAAGTTTAGTTTAGCTTTATTCCCATCACTTTCAAGACATATCAATGTTCTTTACAAACCACATCCTACCAATTTTGTCCTGTTCTTGCACATATGATACTTTCTCTCATATCTATTCTTTGCTCCAGCAACATATAGAGGTCTTCACAGATAACACTGGTTGTTTAAAATGTTCTCTTGGTGAAGCCTTCCCCACACTCATTTCTGAAAGATTTTTTTAAATCTAACACTTTGCATCTATAGCATTTTGCATAACTTTATTACCAGGTTAACCTCATAATTATTGGTATTATTATGAGTTATTCCATGTCTGATTCTTTCCTTAGACTATATGCATTTTAAGAATCTTTAATTCATCTTCAAGTTCTCTTCAAACACAGTGTTAGTCACTATGTATCCCCTGAATTACACTTGGAGAAGCAGAAGCAAAAGATGTTCTCCTTGCTGAGAAACAGTGGGATTCCTTTCTACTTCCCCTCCTTTTATCATAGAAATGGCAGTTGGGGGCCTCCCCAGTGGCGCAGCGGTTGAGCACTGGGTTGCGAAGCTGCCCGCAGCCTCTGCAGCGCCGGTTCGATTCCCGGCTGCCAGGCGAGGGTCCCACATGGTGCGCAGACCTCTCCTGCCATGCCCACTGCTCCCTTCAGCAGTGTATTTCGTCAGTCTGCTTGTTCTCTTTCCCGCTCTGGCTCTGGTGAATTCTCTCACCCTCCTGTGCTTCTGACTGTACCCAGTGCTTGTATAAATAAATAAATCTTAAAAAAAAAAAAAGAAATGGCAGTTGGGGCCATCCAGATAGGGGGTGGGGAGAATAAGATGCCCAGGCGGAATCAGCTTTAGGTCAGGTTGAGTTAGTCTTTGGCCAGAGTACAGTGAGAGCAAAAAGGTCCCCATTGCTGGCTCCCATGTTTCCATCAATTAATCTTTAAGTCATTACACATATAGTAAATAACTGATATAGTTCTTTCAAAAAGAAGAGAAAATAAAAATCGCTTGAAAATACTGTAGTATTTTGAAGGGAAAGACGATTGTCTTATGGCAGAGAAATAAATGAAGGCTCACAGGAGAGACCCAAAGTACAGTGAGAATACTTTCCTTTTTTGAAATAATATAATCACTGTCAAAAATAAAGAATGACAACTTCAAATTTTTTCTACAGGACTCCCTCTTGTTCTGACACATTTTGACAAATATTATGTTCTTAATTATTTGCTAGAGAATAAAACATTAGGCACTACATTTTGGGATCAAATATTGAAGACAATGAAAGAAATGTAGAAGGAAATTACAATGTGAAATGCTTTTAAATAGCATATAAGTTCCTTTCTTTAGGGTAAAACATTCTGAGATATATACTCTCAATGTTTTAAAGTATATTAAATAATTCAATGCAACAAATACTATATAATATAAATTATACAAACAATGATTGTAGATAAATTAAAGTATTCAGTCATAATGCCATTAAAGAGGGAAATGGTATTAAGAGAAATTGAGAAATGATGGATTTTAGATAGCAATGCTAAAAGATGAGGTATAAGTTACAAAATTAACTATATTTGCCATATTTAGTTTATATGATCACATGCAAAGAATGTTCACATATCAGAGATATTTTTAGGAATGTAATAAAATGAGAAAAAAAAGGAGAGAGCCACCCTGAGGCAAAATTAGTTCTTTCTACAAGATGGCAGATAAGGTTAGGCAAGGTGCAGTCTGTTAAGTATGATTAGGGCAATGCTGACAGGTCAGGTTAACCAAAAATGTTTGTTTTCCATTTAAAAATATTTATAATGTAAAATGATCAGACCACACACATATTTTGGCAAGTTACCCTCTAACTCTTGTACATGAATATATAACAGGTTCAAAGCCATTCTTCAGACAAGTTAGTTGATGCCTGACAAATCAAAAGAGATTAAATAAAGTAGATGGAATTTCCCTCGATGGAATACAGGAGGGAACTGTAGGATTAGGAAATTGCTTAAGAGTGGGGGAGTTAAGAAATAGTCTATGGGATTAATTCACAGGGCACTGAAGGTTGCTTCAATGATATCAACAAAGACTGACTTCTTAAAGAGACAAAGAAGTCATAATAGTGTTTTCACCAACTGAAGAAAGTACTAAAGATCATTTTCTTGGTGAAAATTGACTGTATCTTAAGGACAGTGATTGCTTAAATCCATGTAAATTCTCCCCATGAGCATTTTCAATAGTACCTTCTAGGAGATCCTAAAATACCTATAAAGAACACAGTTCTACCTTCATGAACAAATAGACACCCCATGAAGACAACAACAACAAAAAAATTAAACTGTGTGCTAAGCAATCTATTAAATTCTTGGTAAATGAAAAAAAAATAATAGGAAAAATATTTGGAAATTATTATTTTATTATTATTATTAAAAACTTTTTTTTAATTTTAAAAAATTTCTCTGAATACTAACGAAGTTCAAATGATTCCAAGAATTTAACTACAAACCTACTGCATTCCCTAGAGAAACTAGAATTTTCTACATGGACTTGCAACAAATTTTTCTTTAGTTTTGAGCAATGTTAAACATCTCCCCTAAGGAATTTTAGCAACAGTGGAACATTATTTCTAAATTAACTTTTTCATTAAACACTTGTTTCCTTTGAAAAGGCAGCAGCTGTTAGTGCTGGCAGACTCCTCCCTCTGCCCCCCCCCCCAATCTATGACTGCAAATCAAAAACAATTTGTTTTGTGAATAATCTACAGTATGACAATTTGTCTACAAATATGTCACTGCCTGTTTACCTCACTGTGTGTCAATTGGATTTAGCCCCTTATTTGCAGAGAAGAGAGTAAGGCAATTTTGACAGCATCCCTGCCTGCAGGCCTGGCACTGCTGTCTCTGCCCCAACTTCCTGTTGTCACTAAGAACCACAGGGAGTGAGAAGCCACACACTGTGCAGAGTGTGGGCTTTGCAGGACTAGGCCAGCTACAAAATTAGAGACCTGGGCTCTCACCAAGAGAGTAGAGAGCTGTTCACACAGAGGCAGATCTTTCTGTACAGTACTTTGATTAGGTCTAGAAAGAATCTTAATAGACTGCCATTTACTAGAAAGGAACCTTTTAGAGAAAAGTGTTGGGAGGATGGAGTTTGATTTTTTTTTTTTCCCTTCTATCAGCTCCTTCTATACTTGAATAGCTGATGCTTGCATTTAAGGAAGATCAAGTAAAAGGCTTATTCAGCATTTACTAGATTTCCAGGAAGGAAAAAAAAAAAATGTCAGCTTTAGCTTACTTGTATTTAAGTATAGACTTCTATATGTCAGTTTATATCACCCTATATGATGGATGGATCACCCTGTGTATTTAGTACTATAATGAGTGATGGTACAACCACTAATTTGTGCAGTTTGCTTCTTTCACATAAGCATTTGTACTGAGTACACGTATTTACAAGATTGCCCTGAGCAAGTGAACCTAGAATCTACACAAAGTTATTTTTATGGTATCTGGATTACTCGGATAAATTCTAACATTGTTATTTTATGACAAATGATAAATGCTCTTTCATTGCACTCAGCAGCAGCATTACTGTTGCGATAACTGAATTACTAATGTTAAACATTTCCAAATATTTGCTTGTTTATATGTGTGTGTGCGCATGTATATATGTATATATATCTTTTTTCTCAAACTGAGGAAGAAAATGACAAATCTAATAGAGAAATGACCTGAAGGGCAACAATTACTACAGGCTATATCTCCACTCATTATACTAATATATATTATAGATATTTACTTATTAATGACTTCAGATACATTTCAAGATCAAATGCATTCCGAAGATGTTTATTCCAAACCTCAAATATGCAAGAAGTGAAATTTTGAGCAAAAGTGCAAATGTTATTTGTTTCATACCTTTCAAATATATACTTATATATTTATAATTTATATATGTGCCATATATAATAATGCCATAAATATTATGTATCTATTTCCTTTAAATATATATTTGATTTTTTATAACAAGGGCTACAAAAATTGAATACTTTCTTCTTTAAAAATGAACTTGTTAAACAGTAATTTTTTTCATTCTAAACAGATTTCTTCATGAAAGAACAAACCTATTTACCTACTTGGAGTGGTATCTGTTCAGATCCTATCATAATAGGAAAATAATAATGTAGCAGGGCTCACATTGGGGAAAAAAATATATTCCCAGTTAGGATCACTACCTTAAAACAGAAAGTGCTTTGTGCAGGGTATAAAATTATCTTTTCCTTCTTATATGTAGGAAAACATTTATTGAGGATATTCGTTAGCAACTATTATAAAAATATTTAGCAAAATTAGATAAAGCTTTGAGGTAACACTTACAAACTGATTTCCTCTTAACTCCTCTATGTACAAAGAAAGAGAATTATACAAAGGAAAAAAAATGCAAGTAAACACTTGAAAAAATTAAAAGAAAGATAGAGGGGAGGGTCCGTGGTGGTATAAGGGGTTAAGTTTCAGCACTGTGAAGCTATTAGCAGCCACTGAAGCATGAGTTCAATGCTCAGGGAGCTAAGCCACATGGCGCAGCAGACCTCTCCTGTTTCTCCCTCTGCTCCCCTCAGCAGTGTATATCAGTAGATCTGCCTGTTCTGTTCCCCACTCTGACTCTGGTGAATCCTCTCATCCCCCACATCTCTGGGCTACACCCAAGCTCTTTTATGCATAAATAAATAAAATAAATCTTAAAAAGAGTGGGAAGCATAAATTTCCATATATTGAGAATCAGGCCATAGATATATGTATAAAGGATGGGTGAACACAACCACTAATTTGTGTTTTATACTAAAAAGAGAGGAAAGATTTTCAAGGAGTTTAAACCCAAAAGGATAAGAAAACGGGAAAAATGAAAGAGTAACTAACATATTGGAATCTGGAATGATGACAAATGCATATAATTGACTTAGATTATCCAAGACAGTTGAATCCTAAACTGGCAGTGAGAAAGTTGAGCAACACAATTTATAACATAATTTTGAGAAAATGTACAGACTGGCAATACTGTATGCTTTCTGAAATGAAGGAAAGTGGAGGAAAAAAATGAAGAATTACATGAAAGACTGTTGAAGAAGCAATTAGAATCTCCCCTCTGTCCCTTCAGCCCATAACCCCTACTATGTCAATGCCTGTGAATGTCGGAAGCCAGACTCCCCTTCAGAGAATGATTTGTGACCACACTGCTATAAGTGCTGCCTCAGACAGACTTCAGGTATATATTTCCCTTAGGGATTCCCTTGATTTACAGAAGGCTAATTCACCCAAGGTCTCACCCCTCTTCAGAGGACTTTACATCTAATTGCTATTCAATGCGGGATGATAAAGTTCTAATTATTCCAGGTCCAGTGGGAACAACTCTGAAGGGCTGCTGTAGTTCCTGAGCTCTCTGTGGGTTAGCTGAGTCTGTCTTGGGGACTACATAATAGTTTCACTTTTCATTTTGCACACATATAATTCTTTCCGTTTCTTTCTATGATATTAAACCCAAGGGACTGCCTTAGTATACATCCTGTATACTACGTGCTAACTTGATCTTAGAATCACCTTCCAAGTAACCAGACCTGCAACTATGAATCTCCATAATCTCCAAAGAAGACTGGTGACTTATTTTTAGCAGCCTATAATGAAAATGGCCTTTTCTAGAAAGGGGAACATTAGGGAGAGTTGAGGGGTTGAATTCTATATTTAATAAACTTCAATTAATAGTCATACAGCAAAGCAAAGATATGTCTTCATTCTTCAAAAATTTAGTGTACTCAGGAAAATCATCTGGAGAATCTAAACAGCCTAAAAGGACAGACATAAATGTACATATATTAACAAGAAATGGCACAGCCAAATCATATTATAATAAAGCCAAAGGGCAGGTCTTATGAAAGCAAAGAGCTTACAGTAAGCTTTTTTAAAGTCTTAGAAGAAACTAAAAAAATAAAATAAAATAAAACAAGTATATATAGAAACCACATAGCATGAGTGAAAAGTAACAAATATTTTGGAAGGATCAAAAATTATTAAAGGATTAGGAAAATAAAACTATTAATATTCTAAGAAAAGAGGAAATATTTTATGTATGAAACAAGAACAGGATGCTTTAAAAAAAAAAAAGAAAAGAAAGGGAAAAAAAAGATTCCTGGAAATTATAAAGTTGTTAATCTGAAAGAAGAATTCATTGGAAGGTAAAACAGAGATATCACCTCTGGATAACACATAAAAAAGTCAAAGAAATGGAAAATAGACATATTACAAGAAATATGGAGAACAACTTTAGAAGCTCCAGCATACAACTGTAAAAAGAGAAAAGAGGAAATCATCAATAAAATATTCAAGCAAACCCTTTCAGTTTCCAAATTAAAAGAGCCAATAAGAGTGCACAGTAAAAGAGATGAAAATAGACTCAGGTCAAAGTATATCATTATGAAGAAACAAAATGAAAATTCTGCTATGTCTTTAAAATATGATGGAGTGAAGCAGATAATGTCCTTTGAATTTCTCAGAGTAACCCTGGAAGTCACGAGATTGTGGAACAGTAGAACAAGTTAATGTCAAGATGCAACTGACAACATTATGCTAGTCATATTACCAACTACTTCATTAAATCAGTACTTAGAAGGGGATTGCTAAGTATTAAAAGAAAGTTAAAAATTATATCACAAAATTCAATAGATGCATCATATGGGCTTTTCTTTTTTGGATCTTCATCCTCACCAATAAAATCAAAACAAAACATAAAACAGAGATAGTTGCAAAAGTCTAAATATGACATAGTTATTAATTACAGTAAATGTTTAACTTCTTGATTGTGTCATTGTTATAGCAGTTCTGGTTAAAAATATCTCCTTACTGGAGTAGATACAAACTGAAATAGTTAAAATTCATATTATGATATGGAGAATCTGTTTCAAAATTTCGCATCCTTTTCCTTCTCTCTGCAAAAAAACAAAAAGGATGAAAACTGTATAGAAAAAAGATAATGGGTACTGAATCTGAGTGATGGGAATAGGGGGATCAGAGCAATTATATGCTCTCATTTTGTATTCAGTTTAAAATGTCTTTACAATAAACATTTTTAAGTTCTAAGGAGATACCTAGTTAAATAATCCATCAGGAAGACAAAATGTAGGTATTTTTAGAAATACCTCAAAAAAATTATCTCCCATGTATACTTTTCTTGGAAGTTTCTGGAAAGGATGAGAGCAATTGGTATAGGACATAGTAAAAACAACACAGAAGGAACATAAAGAAAATCCTATGTGATGATTTTATCACTTTGTGCCTCTTGTGACTTCTACACCAACAGGACACACACACACACACACACACACACACACACACACACACAGGTTAAGAAATTAGATAACGATTTTGTATTGCTAAGTAGCAGCCATACTCCAGAACGTAACTCCCAATTTATCAACTCCATGCAAATAAACACTGGGTTCTTTTCCAGCAATAGGATCTATGAAGGAATTTTCAAATTTCCTTCCTTCCTCCTTTTTTAATGTTGTTTAAGTCAAATCTAGTGGTTGCAGTAATTAATGTATACATTTAAGTAAACAATGTGCTCACAATGTAAGCATTTACTAATACTTCATGTAGGAAAGATGTTAGGTAGTACATTCAAATGATGTAGAGTATCTTAGTAAAGACAAAAATAATTATTTTCTACCAGTTCTAAGAAAGTCAGTAATAGAAAAATATTCGCAATATCAATTGGCATGAAAAATAAACTCAAAGCTTCAAATAAGCAATTAATTGTGAAATTATTAAAATGATAGCAAAATTACATTGAATTCTCTGAAAGTCACTTTAATCTTTTAGTATTTTATGTTATATTGAACTTGAACTTATTTTAGGTTATTGAATAATGTAAGTTGTAGTTCTCTTTTTAGTTTCTGATTTCTATTAGTTTGTAAAAGGATTTTACATTTGCATTTAAATAGGAAGGAAATGCGATAAAGATTTCAATTAAAAGGCTGTCTGTTTGGTTTAATTCATTTTTAATAGGAACAGTAAATATTTTTCAGTTGATAGAGCTCTTACCTCAAGATCAGTTCACTGTTCGTTTTATCTAGTTATGTCAGGTGGTGCTCAATAAAGAACACTATAATGTCAGCCCATGCTTTTTAAGAAACATTTTTCATTTCTTCATTGATTTTTGAGAAACCAAAACAAATTTCTAAATAGTACTTGAGAAAACTGATGATGGCAGGTCACTGCATTAGGACCAAAGATTCATAACATACACACACACACACATACTTACAAAGTTTGTATACTTTATGAATAGTCATGTGTCCATACAAGTGTGTATAGAGTCAGACACTTTTATACAACTGGATTATATTTTCATTCTAAAATCATTGATTCTAATCATTTGATAGAAATGATAGAAGAAAAACTATAAAGAAAGTCTGGCTATGTCTTCAGAGTCTTATCTATGTTATAGAGATAGGTTGGGTTTTCTATAAAGTGAAAGAAGTGAAGGGAGGTTCTATAACGACAGTACAATTTTAGTCTTTCCTCATAGAAAAGTTTTTTTTTTTTTTTTTTTTTTTTTACTTCTGAAGCTAATTCAATGAAAATTGGTCACTTATCTTTGATATAGTTACAGGAAATGAATTCAGTTAATTATACAGGATCTAACTGAAATATTCTATCTTAAAATTATTTACACATACTTACATTTCAGGATGTTTGTTGTTTATTTTGTTTGTGACTACAATTACCTAACTAGTACCATGTTGTTTTCTTGGTTTTTGTTTTGTTTTTTTACTTATCTAGTTTCCAAGAAACTAATTCACTAACTTTCTTTCTGAAAACAATGAAACTGGGCCTTCCTGGTGGTGCAGGGGTTCAAGTCTCAGGGCTATCAAGCTGTCTCCAGCCATTGAGGCCTGGGTTCCATCCCTGACCAGTTTCTTAATCCACATGGCACAGTAGATCTCTCCTATCTCGCCTGCTGCGCTACTCCCCCGAGCAGTGTATCTCAGCAGATCTGCCTGTTCTGCTCCTCACTCTGTCTCTGTTGAATCCTCTCACCCCCCCCCCGGACACTTCTGGCCTACACCCCAATTATTGTATGCATAGATAAAATAAATATTTAAAAAAATCTGCACTGGACATTCTTTTGGTGGGAAAGGAATAAATTCATTTAAATAAAGAATTAAATAATTCCATTAGTATATTCTGGCTCCATACTAGCAGAATATCAGAGTAGCAAGTAAACAGAGTAATTTTCCTATAAACCCAGCCAGGAGATATCTTGACAGTTGTGTTTTTTATTCTCAGGTGTCTAGTTAAGGAGAACACAGGGGTCCAATTCAACCTTTTAAAATGTTATCTTTTGACTAGAATCCCATTGAGATGCAATGGGATTTTCCACAGCAAACTTAGCAGAATATTATGCCTTTTCATTACTCTCTCAACAAAGAATAGAGTGAATGGGTGGTGTAAATAGAGAATATTTCTAGAGAAAATTTCTGTATAAATTATAAATTCTCTCTCTCTCTTATTTATACCAAAAATTCATAAAGAAAGTGACAGCTGGATTAGAAAAAGGTCCATATTATCTTGAGAAATTATTCTTTACAAGTTAACACCTCCAAAATCTATTTAAAGGATTTCAAGTGTTAAATTCTATTTCATCTCAACTTATTTTCAGCTGTTTTATTCAATTTTTTTATCATTAGAATTTATTTTCCCCACAGTAAGTGTGTATTTTTAGGCAGTCTTTAAACTGACTGTTTCATGGTTGATTTTTTTTCCAGCCATATTTAACCAGTGATCACAGCTGAATTGATTAGATTGACTGTGGAGTAATTCAAATCAGATAAGATGGCTGAGCTCACCAAACAAACCATGCCATAGCTCAGTAATTGTGCTCATATAACTACAACCTAATCCACTGCAGTAAGTCAGACACTTGGGAACACAGACTCTAAGAGTTACATACAATACAGTTTGAAGTTTTACTTATTAGAACTTCCTAAGATTTTTAGCTCTAGTCTAACAATGTAAATTTTAAGCAAATTTCTATCCAGAACTAGTAAACTTTAAAGAACAGAGAGATACTTTGAAACAGAAAAGGGATCATCTGAGTTCAGCATCAACAATATCAACATTTTTGTTATTATTGTAAAATAAGTATTCAAGTGAACAATCATTGGGATCTTTCATAATTTTCATTTAATGTCTTACTAATGTATAGTGACATCAAAAATAGTACTTGAAGGCTACTGTCTAAATTAAGAACACCTGATGCCTCCCTGGTGGCGCAGCGGGTTGAGTGCAGCACTGTGAAGCTGTCCGCAGCCTCTGCAGTGCGGGTTTGATTCCCGGCCAGCCAGGGAGATACACACATGGCATGACAGACCTCTCCCTGTCTTGCCCGCTGCTCCCTCAGCAGTGTATTTCGGTCCTTCTGCCTGTTCTGCTCCCAGGTCCGCCTCTGGTGAATCCTCACACCCTCCTGCGCCTCTGACCTGTACCCCAGTTCTTATATAAAAATAAATAAATCTTTTTAAAAAATTAAGAACACCTGTGTCACTATATTTTTTAATCATTTCTGCCAGAACCCTAAAGTTCAAAATTTGTGTATTTTCCCTCTGTATCTCTTCTCTCCTTCTCCCTTTCTTGAATATAAGAGGAAATATATGCACTGAGCCTCTAAAACTACCTATAGTATGTCACAAACAACAGTCTATTCGTGTTCACAATCTTATTATTTTTGATAGTTTCAATTTATTCTTTGCTTTCATTAAAATTTACAGTATTCTATGAAGAGTCAGAATGGTATTGCAAATCTGGAATATTTTTAGTACAGTATCTTGAGATTGTTCTTTTGGAAGTTGATTTTTTCTCTTTATTAAGAATTACTTCCTCATCACATAGAGAATGTAGGTTTGGCCTATGTAGCTATAAGAAAATACACATTTGAAATATTTTTTCAGAAGCAATCCTCCTATTAATAGTTATAAAGATAACATGTTAACAGTTTTCTGAATTTTCACTTGCTAGTATTTTCCCAGGCAGAAATCATTTATATTAAACACTGATCAATGAAAGTTATAGAGAACAATATTCCTTTTCATGGACAATTTTAAGTTTCCAAATGCTTACAAATTTAATAATAATTGTATATCGCATAGAAGACATATAACCAAATAATGTCACTTTGCTAGAATGTTTTGACAACGCTTATCAGAATCTATAGCTAAGGGGGGGAATAGTCTTGATA